>NC_064614.1:576022358-576327441 GCF_023898315.1 Schistocerca nitens | reverse complement strand
GACGATTCACATTACCGTCTATGAAGCTTGGGCCAATTATCCGGGTACTTAACACACTGCTCCAAACATTGACACTCCAGCGCTGTTGAAGGTCGTCTTGCCTTCACCAGTGGGGATTCTCCATTGGCCAGTAAAGCATATTACACCGATTCACGTGACTACGATTCGTAAACGTTGCTTCATCATAGGAAAGTACCTGTGAATGAATATCATCATTGTTCTATCGAATTGCGAAAGTTTAAGCGGCTTCGAAAGTCGCCCAAATGTAGGGCTTAATACGATGACAGGTGATACGAGTGGTATTCGTCTTTAAGCAGTATGCGCAGAACATTTCGTCTCGAAATGCTGCTCCTCATGCGATTTGCCACAAACTAATGTGAGGATATGCAGCAGTTACAGCTAAAACATCCACTAGGGTATTTCCGTTCGTCGCAGGCCGTGATCGAATTCTTCGTGTGGGTTGAATACTTTCAGTTGCAGTAAACAGTTGTGTAATACTTCGAAATTTCGTTGCGGAAGGAGCGTTCATCTCGGGGAACATGTTAAAACATCGTCGATGACCTTCTCCAACATGCCTGTTGGACACGAAGTACGAAGCAGTGTTATCTAACCTCTCTGCAATCGTCAGTATTGTCTCAAACGTAGGAAGAGGTACTTGCGGTTCGAATGTTTGCAGTATAAAGGGAACCGCGACCGCTACGCGCCTACGTTTCCTTGTGTGTCGTCAGCGGTACGGCCAGTCTCGCTGGACACAGTGCAGCTACATCGCACCTAGAGGTGTTGCACCTACAGCGACACATGTTCACCGTGCGTGCATCATAAACGGTTATTTGAAAGGTGCAAAATGCATTGCAGACAAATGATTAACATATCGAAAGTTCCTCTATCACTTTTCAACGGTTTGTAAACCAATTTGATTTGCGTCAGTTACAGTGCCATCTATCACGCAACGATAAAATTGTTCTATACAAAAGTTATGTATTTGTTTCGGAAAATCCGTACCTCATTTAAAAATAAGGGGTTAGTACTGAAGATTTCAAAGTTTACCCCCTTCCCCCCCTCCCTCACGCTGGGGGTTGGGCAGGGGGTCGTGTGTAGTGTCACTGATATCCGCTTTTGAGACGAACAACTTTCATTACAACTTTTTTTCATCCGGGCTGTAATTCTGATCGCCCCACCCTGTGTAGTAAACTTTCGATACATCATAAAAGAAAGTTGGGTACATGCTGTGTAGCTCCACTTCTAGAACATCCTTGATAACAACTTGGCAATGACTTCGAATAAATGTAACATGCATGGTAGTTTGTTGACAGCAAGAAAAATGAATCACTTATTCGTTACTCGTAATGCTGTTGCAGCTTTTGTTACAACATAGATAATATGCATCACGCCGAAAGATTCAGTTTCTCCACTGTGGACACAATTTTATGCCTTTCGAAATAAATAAACGCTGTTCTTCCGTGAATCTGACTGCCGATTACGAACGTAAAGAAGTCTCACGTGAGTGTGAAGGTAACGAGAGCATATTGGGATTTACACTAAAGTTCGTATGAAGCTTCATTATTTCTTCTTTCTTTTACATTAGGGTTCATTTAGGTCACTAAAGCTATATTTCAGTTTAATAAGGATATCAAAAGTATTAATCTTGTCGGTTGGTTTAAACACAGATAAAATAAACAAGTTAGAAGATTAGAGTTTAATCTCCTGTCAACGATAAGACCATTAGGTGCGTGGCACATGTCCGGACAGGGCATAAAACCGGGTGTGTCCGTTTCAAACAAAATAATTCCATCATTGGCATAATCGGTTTAAGGGAACCATGGAAAACCTAAATCTGATTCTCTGCACGGGGATTTGAATTCCGCTCTTCCGGAACGCAAGTCAAGTGGCTTTACCACAACCCCACCTCAGTTTCTATTTTCTAAGAGTGTCATGTAAGGATACGCAGAACTTAATATTTATTTAGCTCACCCCAGTGCTGACCGCTTGTTCTAATAACGAATTTACTCCTGTTGGGTCGCAGTCTTTAATTTAAGATTGATATTTCTTTTTTCTCTGACTTATTGTGAAAGGTCGTCCGTAATTTCGAATCCCTGTGATGGGAAATAAAGATCGCTGCAATTTGCCTGAAGTGGGTTAGAGATGTGGTGATTGTCATACTGTGGCTGAATGTCTTAGGATGAGGACATAGGTGCTTTTAATAGGAACGTTGAATTTGGCTACCCTGGTACCATTCTAGAGGAGTACACTATGGGAAGAGACTGGATTGTATACTCTCTTTTTCTAATCAACATCAAAAAGACAACATTCACACACAAAACTGCGTAAACAATAGTAAAAATAGTAATAGTTAGAAAAATTGCTACAATGTAGTCAAACCCGCCAATGTGTTGAACAGTATATGGGAATTAACCTATAAGCCTGCTTCTATACGACGGATATATATGTCTTACAGCGCTCACTCTTGTGTGGTTTCCGAGGTTAGTGATACTCCAAGTTCAATGAATCAAGAGCCATCAAACGAAGTGAAACTGTGACTGCAGGTAGCAGCGTGCCTCGTTGATATTAAGGTCGAAATACGAGCATCAGAGTTACTTTTAAACGGTCAGAATGATCCGTCTCTCGAAAATGGGAATGTCAGGACATGCCTGTTAGCTCATAGCTGTGCTAGTGATGCATGTGTGGAAGTAGACGTTAGAGAGTTGTTGTACGCAATGAGTAGTAGTTTCTTTTCGATATAACGTCACCACAGCGCGGAATGACCTCCACACTGTTCCAGTGATAAACAATACAAATTCCTAAAAAGACTATAATCTCTCGACAATCTCTTACTACGATATCGACATCAGGTAATACTTTGGTTTCACTTTGTGTCACGTATATTGACAAACCTGTAACATGGTGCTATGTTGTCTTTTGTCTTCTAGTTGTTGAATTTTATTCGACTGCTTACTTAAACATTTTGTTCCGAATTTTGTATTTTTGTTAGATAACGCATGACTGTGTCTCGCAGTTAAACGAGAAATTGTTCTCACTCTCGTGTGTAACGCTTTCCGCTTTTCGTCTGTGATTTACTTTTTCTTATTTCTGTTACGTTGATCTGTTCACTGCTAACTAACATCAGTTCTCCGTTTCTTATTGCTGATTTTTCATGAATTTCTTCATCATTTTGCTGGGGACGTTGCGAATTGAAATGAGAGAAGCGAGGAGTTCTGCCTGTCACCATTTCCCCTTCCATGAGATTAAAACGATCTCACCTGACAATCTTCTCCCCCTTGGACCTAGGAAACATCAGACAACTTGTCTTGCAGCAGGAAATTGTTTTGCCGAGACAATTAACTTGACCAATGAAGGGAAAAGGGAAAGACTACAGACTAGTAAGAGACAGAGAACTGTAATTAAACCATTTTTTTTCTAGTCATCAACCTTCGCGGCTTGCAAGGAATTCCTCTCATGTGCCAACCTCTTCATCTCAGAATAGCATTTGCAGCCTACGTTCTCAATTATTTGCCGAATGTATTCCAATATCTGTCTTTTATCCTCTACAGCTCCTTCTAGTACCATGGAAGTCATTCCATGAAGTCTTAACAACTATCCTGTAATCCTGCCCCCTTCTCTTTGTCGGTGTTTTCCACATATTCCGTCCTCTCCGATTCTGAGCAGAACCTCCTCATTCCTTACCTTATCAGTCCACCTAATTTTCAACATTCGTCTGTAGCACCAAGTCTCAAATGCGTCAATTCTCTTCAGAAATTTCTTCCTCAACTTTAGACCTGTGTTTGATACTAGTGGATTTCCCTTGGCCAGGAATGCCCTTTTTGCCATAGCCTGCTTTTGATGACCTCCTTGCTCTGTCCGTCATTGGTCATTTTCCTGCCTAGGTAGTAGAGTTTCTTCATTTCATCCACTTTGTAACTACCAATCATGATGTTAATTTTCTCGCTGTTATCATTTCTGCTACCTCTCATTACTTTCGTATTTCTTCGATTTATTCTCAATCCGTATTCTGCACGTACTACACTGTTTATTCCATCCAGCAGATCCTGTAATTCTTCTTCACTTTCACCGAGGATAGCAATGTCATCAGCGAATCATATCATTGATATCCTTTCACCTGAATTTTGATTCCACTCCTGAAACTTTCTTTTATTTATATAAGTGCTTCTTCGATGTACAGATTGAACGGAGGGGCGAAAGACTACTTCCCTGCCTTAAGCCCTTTTAATCCGAGCAAATCATTCTTACTCGTCCACTCTTATTATTCCCTTTTGGCTCTTTTGCATATTTTATATTACCCGTCTCTCCCTATATCTTACCCCTATTTTTCTCAGAATTTCGAACATCTTGCACCATTTTACGTTGTCGAATGCTTTTTCTAGGCCGGCAAATCCTATGAACGTGTCTTTATTTTTATTTAGCCTTGCTCCCATTATCAACCGCAACGACAGCATTGCCTCTCTGGTGCCTGTACCTTTCCTAAAGCCAATCTGATCGTCATGTAACACATCCTCAGTTTTCTTTTCCAGTCTCCTGTATATTATTATTGTCAACAACTTGGATGCATGAACTGTTAATATGATTGTGTGAAAATTCTCGCACTTGTCCGCTCTTGCAGTCTTTGGAATTGTGTGGATGATTTTTTTCCGAAAGTGAGATGGTATGTCGCCAGATTCATACATTCTACACACCAACGTGAATAGTCGTTTTGTTGACACTTCCTCCGATGATTTTAGCAATTCTGATGGAATGTTGTCTCTCCCCTCTGCCTCAATTGATCTTAAATCCTCCAAACCTCTTTTAAATTCTGATTCTAAAACTGGATCCCCTATCTATTCTAAATCGACTCCTGTTTCTTCTTACATCGCATCAGAGAAATTTTCCCCCCTCATGGAGTCCTTCAATGTACTCTTTCCACCTGTCGTCTCTCTCCTCCGACTTTAATAATGGAATTCCCGTTGCACTCTTACTGTTGCCACCATTGCTTTTAATTTCAACGAAGGTTGTTTTGACTTTCCTCTATGCTGAGTGAGTCCTTCCGACAGTCATTTCTTTTTAAATTTCTTCATATTTTTCATGCAACCATTTCGTCTGAGCTTCCGTGTACTTCCTATTTATTTAATTACTCAGCGAATTGTATCTCTGTGTTCCTGAACTTCCCTAAACATTTTTGTGTTTCCTCCTTTCAATGATGAATTGAAATATTTCTTCTGTTACCCATGGTTTCTTCGGAGCTGCCCTCTTTGTGCATAAGTTTTCTTTCCAATTTTTGCGATTGCCTTTTTTAGAAGTGTCCATTACTCTTCAACTGTACTGCGTACTGAGCTATTCCTTATTGCGGTATCTTTACCCTCAGAGAACCTCGACCGTATCACGTCATTCCTAGTAATACTGTACCCCACTTCTTTGCGTATTGATTCCTCCTGACTAATCTCTTAAACTTCAGCCTACACTTCATCACTACTACTTTTATCTGAGTCTGTATATGCTCCTGGGTACGCCTTACAATCCAGTATCTGATTTCGGAATCACTGTCTGACCGTGATGTAATCTGATCTTCCGGTATCAACCGCCCTTTTCCAAGTATACCTCCTCCTCTTGGTATTATTGAACATATACCTCCTCCTCTTGGTATTATTGTACAGGGTATTCGCTGTTACTAACTGAAATTTATACTCAGTTACTCTTTCTCTTCTCTGATTCCTTGTCCCAATCCCATATTCTCCTGTAACCATTTCTTCTACGACTTCCCGTACAACTGCATCCCAATCCCCGATGACTGTGGATACACGTTGTGTGTCTCGATTGCCTTCTGCGTCCTCATACCGTTGATCATTGCTGATTCTTCCGCCTGTAGGGGCAGTTTCCCACCTCAAGGACAAGAGTCTGCCCTGAACCTCTGTCCGCTCCTCTGCACTGTTACGTCAGTTACATTCATGATAAAAAAAAAGCGCGAACAGTCTGGTCCCAAAAATGGGAAATTTGTTAGCTCGCGATTATGGACTATACGGCGATACGCACGTTTACTGTGGATAAATGAAATACTTATAATAAGAAATTGAATCACATAAGAAACAACGACAACTTGTCCAATCCCTAAGGAGAGTGTTCATCAGAAGAAGAGAGGTGAATCTTGAGATTGCTCGCAGTGCAAATGGGATATTTGTTTGTTAATCACGGATGAAAGTGGCAAGTGACGTCCTACTGTGACTGCCTTGGCTGAAGCTGAATATAACATTGCATAGTTGCTTTCCAGATGGTAGACGCCACCAAATATGTCGCAAAAATGACAGCAACTACCGCAGTATTGCTAGTAACGAAGTCAAGCCTACCAAGATCTGGGGGCTGTGAGACCGTCTCTCAGTAGCTTTGTTCCCTCTGGCTCAGCACGATAGTGTGCTTTCTCCGATAATAGAAGATTCCTGTAGCCAACTTGACTTTCGGTGGCACTGCGGACTGTTGATACGGCCTTCATTAGAGAGGGCAGTTCGGCCACCTAACACGCATGTTGGTGAACCTGTGGCGGCACCAGATTTCTGACAACCACAGGTGAAGTCAGTGTCCCTACCCGCCATCATTGCCGTTCCTTAAACTTTCAACTAATAGCCCCTGGAATATGTTTTCAGTTTCATCATCCTGCATATTTTATGAGTTAAGTGATTGATGATTATGAAAGCTTCTCCGCCACCACCATTCGATATTACTCTACTTAGGTAAGCTATCGGTGGTTTCAGTTGGCTGGAAAAAATTGATTTCGGTATCTAAGTAAGCAGATTAAATTCATTAACTTTTTGATTAAGTGATTTATTGGCCCATGGCTATTACCATTGAACTGATAATTACGTAAGCAGTGCTAATCTGTGATGGGAAACGTGGTTATAATTTCATTCAACTCTCTCTGTCTTTGTAATGGGACCGGACTGGACCGTTGCTGAGGCTTCGCCACGTGTTCTAAACGTCTCCGCAAACTCTCAGGGTTATAGTGCAGGACGTATATTTCTCCTCTTTTTCTGGCCACCCTGAGTCGAGTTCCATTTTCTTCCTAACTTGGATATCTTCCGTGTTTTGTACCTATTTACCAAAGTGCTCTCATTCTATTGCTTGTTCCATTTCTTTCTTGGCTACTTACATCCATTTAATTTTTCCCATCTTTTCCTAAGCATATTGGAAGATCTGTTGTCAGGCTGTTATCGCCAACTCTATGTAAAAGTTTGACAGTTTCATTCGTCCTCTACTGTACAGGTTTTATCATTGTTACATATTACTATATTGTTAATAGTTAATTTTTTCAGAATTGTGAAACATATTTCATCAGTCAGCACATTAAACGAAACCATCTTTTAGTAGTGGGAGGTGTAAATGGTAGACTTGGTAGAATACCAGTCCAACAGGTAGTGGAACATACAGAAGCCGGCCGTAGTGGCCGAGCGGTTCTAGGCGCTTCAGTCCGGAACCGCGCGACTGCTACGGTCGCAGGGCCGAATCTTGCCTCGGGTATGGATGTGTGTGGTGTCCTTAGGTTAGTTAGGTTTAAGCAGTTCTAAGTTCTAGGGGACTGATGACTTCAGCTGTTAAGTCCCATAGTGCTCAGACCCATTTGAACCATTTTTGGAACATACAGAGAAACACAAAATACGCTTCATGCAAATGAAAAGTATTAAGTATATCTGTCAGACACGGGTAGCAGATAAATTATGTACTTTTAAGTGCATGAGATGCGACTGAAGAAGACTGGAAAACCATTAACAGCACAGTGTCGGAGACGGGTGACGAGTTTCTTGGCATAAAACCGATATACTGGAGAAAGAAAGACTTAAAAACTTGGGGCAAAGAGAATAGGGCAAGCAGTGAAAGAAAAATATCACGGCAGGGCGGGGTGGCCGAACTGTTCTAGGCACTACAGTCTGGAACCGCGCTACCGCTACGGTCGCAGGTTCGAATCCTGCCTCGGCCGTGGATGTGTGTGATGTGCCTAGATTAGTTAGGTTTAAGTAGTTCTAAGTTCTAGGGGACTGATGACCTCAGATGTTAAGTCCCATAGTGCTCAGAGCCATACAAAAATATCACGCATATAATGTTTATCTACAATCACACTTTCAAGAAAATCTAAAACGTCACAGGAAAATAAATATAACTAGGAAAAAGTATCAGGGATCATCGGATCGTTTCATTATCGAAATTGAGAATGACATTAATGGACGACAGCCAGTAGGATAAAAATTTATGAGACATAGGAACCAAAAAGAGAAAGACACAAGCAAAATAAATATAACAACTCTAGAACGCTGGGAATAGCATTATAAAGAAATCTAGGTTGACCATTCAGCCGCGGAGGAATTCTGTGAGACTTGCCCAGTCAACAGAAACAACATAGACCTCAGCCAAATGAATGAATTATATGTAAGAAGGCAAAAATTGAGAAGAGGAAAGCAATGGCGACAGACGGTATAAACGCCGAATTGTGTAAATACGGAGGTCTTGCAATGAAGGAATGTATGCTGCATCTCATTAACTTATGATGGATTGCGGGTTACGTGCGAGACGAGTGGAATCGAGATAAATTTTCTCCATATTCAAGAAAGGCGACAAAAGCGACCCAAGCAACTCTGGAAAAGTAGTTTAGTTACCACAGCATTATATTAACTGATAGAGTGCGCCGTATCTCTGAGAAAATTTTATTTGAATAACAAATAGGTTTTAGAAAAGGACGATCCATCACAGATGATATTTGTAGTATAAAACAACTGGTAGAGAAAAAAAAAAGAATTTAACTTAGATACGCACAAATCATTTGCAGGTTGTCAAGAAGCTGTTCACAAAATGAATAGACACTTACTTTGGCAGCTTATGGAAAAAGAAGCGTCAAACGCATGTAATTAATTCTGCTAAAGCTCTTTACAGAGAGACAAAATTATAATTGAAAATGGAAATAACGTGTCTAAACAATTAACAACAACACAAGGATTTAGACAAGTATGTAGTCTGTCTCAAACTCTTTTTTTAAATAGAGTATCTACGCAGATAACCTAGTCTGGGCTTGGAAACAAAATATCACCTAAGTCATCATAGTCAACAGAGAAAACTGCTTTAACACTCTACTATACGCATATGACCAAACAATAATTCAAGAAAATGAATGGAAGGACCCATTTATCATCTTTTTTTACTAAAAAAGTTTAGGGCATTTAAGGGAGTGTTACCTGTAAGATCTAAAACTGTCATACACTCTAATACAAAAAAGACGAAAAAAGACGTACGACAGGAATCGTCCGAATGGACGGAAATCGGTAAATGTGATGTACATCTACAGACAAACAGATGACTACCATGTCAGAAAAATTTGATAATTTTTCAAGATAACGATACTGAGCAAGTCAATAGCGCACTGGTTCATCTATGGCCTTTATGCAAGCAGTTAATCGGCGTGGCATTTATTGCTAGTATTGTTGGATGTCCTCCTGAGGGACGTCGTGCCAAATTCTGTTCAATTGTCACGTTAGATAGTCAGAATCCCGAGTGGTTGGAGGGCCCTGCCCATAATGCTCCAAACGTTCTCAATTGGGGAGAGAGCTAACGACCTTGATGGTCAAGGTAGGTTTGGCAAGTACGAAGACATGTTGTAGGAACTTTCGCCGTATGCGGGCGGGCATTATCTTGCAGAAATGTAAGCCCAGGGTGGCTTTCCATGAATAACAGCAAAACGGAGCGTCGAATATCGTCGACGTACCTCTATGCCAGGGGCGGGCAGGAATCCTGCATGTGTGCGGTGCACTAGCACGCGTGCAGTTAACAGGTGTTCTGCGTGCACACAGGGGCAAACTGGCCACCCGCTTATCTCCCCTCCCCAACATAACTTCCGTCCGCTCCTTCCTCTGCAGTGTGTTTTGTTTCCTATCTTGCTTTATTGAATGAAGGAATAAGGTTAGTAGGAGTGCTTGAAAGATATCGTGGTTTGAGAGAGTACCTATTACCTACGATACGTTTTATTTAATTATCGTAGGTGGAGTGGAACAAAATTTCTACATACAGACAAACGCAAACAGTTACTTAAATTTTCATCACTGATATCTGCTCTTAACCGAGACTTACTAATTCAGCAAATGGTTTTCGAGCTCTCGCTATATTAAGCGCAATCTTGTAACTTGCACGTACTGCTGGGCTATTATTGTTGTCGTCCTGAAAAATTGAAAACAGTGCTCCATAAAATGTTAAATCAGTTAGATGAGAGACATGACGAAAGAAAGTTGCAGATCTCTTGTGACCACAGCAACTACGACAGATTCATTTAGTATCGTCACGTCGCTCTTCTTAAGCTCAGAATCCGACAATAAACTGTACTCGTCCTTGTGAAATTTGTTATAATGGCCTTCAATACTAAACTTCCACTGACCAGCGAGAATACTGCCACATACTAAAATTTCGAATTTTCACGTTTCTGCACAAAGAAAAAATTATTCTCCCATTACTTTTTAAAAGATAGCAAATCTCCACTTCTCCGTTTCCTTGTTTCACTCTGCATTTTCCGGAACTTGAAATACACCGTTCAATACTTAGTGGTCACTTCGTATCAACGTCTGCAGCTTAGCCTGGCACTACACTGCCGCAACCTGCCGGCTGTCGCCACTGCCCCGGTCGACGATTGCACGCGAGCAGCACACGTGCAGCGCTGTGTGCTCATGAGCCGCGTGCAACGTTTGCCCGCCCCTGCTCTATGCTGTAGGGGTGTCGCGGATGACAACCTTTTATGAAAAGAAATGACACTCCAGACCATCACTCGCGGTTGTCGGGGCCTGAGCGGGCTAGAGTCAAGTTGGTATACCGTCGTTGGGGCATCTTACGATACGTCTTCGCTGGTCATCGGCGCTCAGTTCGAAGCGGAATTCATGACAAAAGACAGTTCTACTCCAGTGAGTGTGATTCCAGGCCGAAGACGTGTCTGTAAACGTCCACTACAACGGTGGGATGCCAACTTGACTGTCACCCATTTTTATAGCAGTTATTTGATGTACAGTGGTCATTAACCATAGATCAAAAGAGCATTGCCACTCACGACTACGTGCTCCATTAATTGACGATACTGCACCTTTTTCCAGTCATTTGGTACGTTCCATTGTTCCGGCAACCTACGGCAAACTGAAGAGGAAACAATCCCTCTGCCTGTTGAATATGGAATCTAAAGGACAACTTTTCTGTATACTTTCATCCGTCGAGCGATTTGCATAGTTATTTTTTTTCTCATTTCCACGCTAATTTATTTCTGTACGTGTCGCCACAATGCCGAAAGCAGGGTGTGCGCTGTGATCTTTTTTGGCGAATCAGTTTCGGAAGCCAGAATTTGGTACTGCTGCCTTCATTTTATCGCATTCCATTTCGATGCCTTAGTCGTCGGTGGGCTTTTAGACGGAGAAGTTAGTTCTATTGGCTGATTTTACGTAGGATCATACCGTCGTAGCACATATTGAGAATTTAGCAGGCATGGTTTAGAATTTTGAATTCATTGAAAGTTCCTCGCATACCGATACTTATGATTGTTTTGTTTGTCACCAGATTTTCAACTTCTATTGTCAGTGCTATATGCAGAGATGTCTGCTTTGTAATAGCTTCCAGATGTTGCTGCTGAAACATGGCGAACCTTCTGATCTTTCATGGCACTAACTACCCATCACATGACAAGCAGTACATTAGAATATCTACTAGAGATGCCTCCCCGAAGCTGAATGTTTGCTGCTTGCTGCTCAGGTAGTTTGTAATCGTTTTCCTACCGCAGTTGGTAATAATTTCTTTGTTTTTCGCTTTGCGCCAGAGATCTGTCATGTTGTAATATAGCCTTGTGGTCACTGATTCCTGTCTTTGCGTTCATTGAATTCATTGTTTTCTGCTTCCTGTGATTTTCTTGAGGCTGTAAAGAGACGCCGGCCCTTCTTTGCGCACTCTAGCCCGACAGCAATGTACGATATCGTACATTCACTAAGTGAACAAAAGTTCCCGGACTGCCCTGCGGAACTGAACACTACCTGTCACGAGAGGCAGATCTGCCAGTATAAAAGAAGGCGGGGAGTATTGTGTTACCGGTAAGGAAATAGTAACACCAGATGTGTCGGTCAGGAATGACATCGAACAGGGACTAGTCTTTGGATGTCACGTGAGTAATAAATCTACTAGGGACATATAGACCTTTGCAAGGCTCTTCAGGTCGATTGTTGGTGTTGTGATATGAAGTGGAGCCGCAAAGGAACAGTCATCGCTAACCCAAGACCAGACACAACTCATGTACTGACGGACACGAATCGTCGAGCAAGCGAACGGTGGGTACAAAAAAGTCACATGAAATTATCGTAATTAATCACTCGTTAGTTCCAAAGTGCTATTATTAGTCTAGATAGCACAGTGACTTTGCGTACGGAACTGGATACAGTGGTCGAGCGGCTCCTCAAAAGCCGCACATTTCCGTAGTCAATGCTAAGCGACGTTTCAGGTGGTGTGAAGAGGGACGCCACTGGACAGCTGATGGCCGGAAAAAGAGTAATCTGTAGCGTTGAATCACAGTATAATCCGCGGCATTCCGACCCAAGGGTTTTGATTTGCGGAATGACTGTGGTACCTGCTATCATGTGGTGCCAATAGTGAAGGACGGAAAAATTGGTGGCACGGTATGGGGTGGTTTTCGTGATTTGGCGGCGATCTTCGTACTGCGCTTTAGAAAACACTTAACGTGGAAGAATATGAAACTTCTTTGCAGCATTGGGTAGAGCATACGATACAGCAACTTTATCATGGTTGATTGTATTAGCATGACAATGCATCCTGTCATAAAACAGCATATGTGAAGGAATGGTTTGTGGACATTAACTTCCCTGAAATTGACTGGTCTCCATAGAGTCCCAACCTGAACTTTGGGATGACTCAGAACGTCGACTCCGCGCCAGACACCAGCGTGCGACATCACTGTCGTCCTTGGTTTCGGCTCTTGAGGAAAAATGAGTTGCCACTTTTCCACACGTACTCAGGTACCTAACTGAAAGTGTCCCCAACAGAGTTTAAGCCGTCATAAGTGCTAAGAGTGAAGATAACCCGTATTAGTATCTTCTAATAAGTGTCCGGATACTTTTGATCAGGTAATAGAGGTGTGTCCTTCGTGCCATCGTGCTTTTCTTCAGAAACGTAAATGCACTGAGCAGTCACGGTCTGTTTTGTGCACGCTACGCGGTCTCGTACGACTGTACAGTGTATGACGCATGTTTTAGTCTTGGCCTCTTGCCGTCTAGTCTGCACAGAGGCTGACATGATGCGTAAAACAAAGTCCCAATAAGGGACACATATTAAACGGCGCTATTTCGAACCCCGAGACGTATACAAAGTAGCCACGATTGAACTTCCAATTATTTGTCGATGTATTCATTTGCCCTCGACTTGCCCAGATATTTAGCCAATTACATAGTTATTTAATATGTTTACGGAATATGTATTCATTTGTTATGTTTAATCGCTCGTAGTATTTTTTATATCGTTCATCTTTGGAGGTGAATAACTACTAGGTCTAGGGATTAACACTGTGCACAAATAACCAGATATAAAAATGAGTGCAGATGGTTTCTTCCTCTGGCGCCAGTTGGTTGGTGTGCACCTGTGGCGTCAGTCAAGTGCTGGAATTTCTGTGGCTTGGAGATTGGAGACGAACATCCGTCTTTTCACGAAAATATCTTGTCATGTGGACGATTGTCTTACGCAGTTTCGCCTCCTGGCTCGCATAGTGGGAATAGTCGAGAAGTGGATGATTTAGATCTGCCGCTTCTGAAGGGTGACCGTCGCAATATAAAGGGGTTAAAACTTTGAGTCTGTGAAGATGTGCAGGATAACAGACGTGTCCATTTCCCTTTTTTGTTATTGAAGCTGTATGATAACATGAAACGTATCATTTTCTTTTAGGAATGATAGATTGAATCTTTGGAAAGTTTTCCCTTCCTCTCTCACTCGGAATCATTCATAAAATTCCCATTTGTTACAGTTTTTACTAAGTCTCTTTGCTGATAGGCCGATTATACACTGGTATATTAGATCCTGTACATCAGAGAGATACTACCTCTTTTTCAAGTAAAGTATTGATGCTCGATTTGTTTTAAGGACACTCCTGCTCTAAGAATGTCGTTGGTATTGTACCATGGTTATGAGAGTGGCTCTTTCATGCCTAGAAAATCGGGCGTGAAGCTGTTCGCTTCAGCGGGAAACTTGTTACTATAGATGGTTTACTAAACGAATGAGGCCGCGATTTACAGTAGTGAGAATAATGTCCACCATACATACCCTAGCGACTGCACGTAGTATGTTCAGTGATTATCCGATCTTTTGTAATACATGCTAGTCGGTGTCATTCTACTGTGTTCTCATACACCTAACCATGAGGTTGAACTTTTGATAAGGAAGGATTATGGAACTAGATGTAAAAGTATTTTATTCTTCCATTGACGTCATGAGAAGATGACAGATGATGATTTCATGTCTGAGAAGCGATTTCATGTCTGAGAAGCTAAGTCCTTATGACCATTCCGTATGATCATTCTGAGTTTATTCAGGCCCCTCGCACTGTGAAACTTGTCGATGATGTGTGGAGACCACCACATATTTATTACCTGACTACTACAGGATCTTTATTGCAGCCCCAAATAGATTTTGTGCATCGGCGGTGTATAATGAGTATAAGAGGGGCTTAGACTTGATTGCTGCGCAAATCCTCTGTAGAGGGTGCATGGCTCAGAAAGTGTGTTGTATCTTTATTCGTACGTAAAAGACACGTCGATGCAGTATATTACAAATGTAATTGGTGCGGTGGAATGGAAACCTCGTCGACGGGAGTTTGTGAATTAATTAATAGATGTCCATTATGCCAGTCCCCGTAACATCCAGGAATATCGCTCTTAAATAGCGTTTATTTAAAAATGTGATAACCCGGAGGAGAAGTACTTATCTGTCTGAAGATACTGGAAAACTCACCGTCTCGATCTCATTAAAGTTGCGTTGTGAAAAATGAAATTGCTTTCATGGGGATTTCAGTGTTGATTCCTGTTCTTCAGCTGTACCTTGTCATGTTATTGCCGATAGAAGAATGACGGAATTGATTCCCAGAGTAGAATCGAAGCGGCCAAATCACCATCTGCTTTTTTTCTTGTTAAGGCGTGTTCGTATTTGCTGTGATACTATGAAATAGAGCTGTCCGTTTCAGATAGATTCAAGATACATCGCAGTACAAAAGTAAATGTTGCGATCATTTTGGTGGCACACATTTTCTCTGGCGCTGGTACTTCGTCAGTGCTTTCTGTGCTCATGAAAAAGTTGTCAGCATCGTCCTGTCTTATTCATGCGATTAATAGACTACATAATAAGCCTCGAAGAATCGTTATCAACAATTCAAGACGACGATATAGTAATAAGGAAACTTTAGCGCCGGTGTAACATCAGAAGATAAACCGTGTGACTGTCTGTACCTGCAGTTGATGAATTCTGCAATATAACAACAACAACAAAAAATGGCTCTCAGCACTATGGGACTTAACTTCTGAGGTCATCAGTCCCCTAGAACTTAGAACTACTTAAACCTAACTAACCTAAGGACATCACACACATCCATGCCCGAGGCAGGATTAGAACCTGCGACCGTAGCGGTCGCGCGGTTCCAGACTGTAGCGCCTAGAACCGCTCGGCCACTCCGGCCGGCGTTGCAATATAACATTAATGTGAGGAATGTTTCTTGCATGTGTCGTGAAATATACTTCAAAATGTCGAACGAAACAGTCAACATCGACTTTTAAACACGAGGCATATCTGTAGAGCTTTTACCTTCCTCAGTAAGAAAGAACATGCACGTATACGATTGACCGATGATTCTCTTTGTCCTGGAGACCTAAGACAGACAAAAATCTTACAAAATACTATAGTAAAGCCATCAAAAAGTAAATATTACGTCACGAGTATGTATTTTTGAAGAACAGCTATGCGATTTCGTAGCAACTGAGCATTACACTAAGCTTTTGCAGTAAATCTGGTCGTTAATTTGGAGACATTGAAAGATGAGTAATTTGCAATTGTAGAATGGGCAGAAAATTCTTTTTGGCTGTCTCCTGCTTCAGATAATGGTTGCTTGAAACTACAAAAAACAATGTTGTTGTGAAACTTTGTTTCTTTTATCTTTTATGACTAACATTGTTCGTTTTCCACATATTTAGATGCACTTGAGGAAAGTATCAGAAGAATTGTATTATAAGGCGGTGCAGAGGACCCGAACCAGCTTTCTTTTGAGAAAGGATATAAAAATAAACTCACCAAGCCTGCATGTAGTCACTTCAGAGAAATACTTTGTATTAAATCCGAATTTCCATGACTAAAATAGCAACGGTCTTTAGAACAGTATGTGTTCGAAATTTCAGTGATAAATTACATCTTATTCTTTTCATGGCCCAGCCCTTCTCTCTTTTTCTCAGTTGGTGACGTTGTTTCTCATCAGCTATGCCCACCTTCGTAGTATCTTGTACGGCATAAAGAATTTCTTGCTGTTACCAGTAGATCAGGTTCATTTTTGAAGCTTTATCCCGTCTTCCCTTGTCTCATGTAAGCTTTATTGTGTTGGCGTTAAATACTAGAGAAGGCGAAAAGCAACCCTTCACCTCCCCCCTCCCCCCCCCCCTCTCTCTCTCTCTCTCTCTCTCTCTCTCTCTCTCTCTCTCTCTCTCTGCTTGTCCATGTATGCCTACTGGCCCTAATTTCTTTCCCTGTGCTTTAAATATGGAAAAAGTGATGGTTATGCAACGAAGAAGAATTAATAAATTTTTGTTTCTCAGTATTACTTTAAAGAATATCGTTTACGCAGAGACAAATGGTCACAGTTTGTGGAACTTCGTGTCCTAGGTTTCCTCACAGGCTCAAATTATCCACTGTCACGAAGAAATACGACGACAAAAAAAGTAAAGCACTCAGAAGGGTAGGAGCAAACGAAATGAAGTTCGCGGATTGGAGGGTATGTGATGTTATTTCAGTGATTATGAAATCGAGTCAAATTTCCAAAGAACTTGGCAGTGTGAACTTCCTTATCCGTGTGAGGTTGCATACCCCCTGGCCTGGACGTTTTCACTGAAGAGACTGGGTGTCATGAAGGCGTATCCTCTCCTGAGATGTACTGGCCTACATCGTTTGTGCCTCCCAACACACAATGGGGCCAGGCCGAGCTCACTAGACTCACATTCGGGAGGACGACGGTTCAAATCTCCATCCGGCCGTCCTGATTTAGGTTTCCCGTAATTTCCCTAAACACTAATCTACCACTCCTCCTGCTCCATGTGGCCAGGAGTAACGCAGCTCTCTTCAAAACAATGGGAGAATGGCTCTGATGGTTCAAATGGCTCTGAGCACTATGGGACTTAACATCTGTGGTCATCAGTCCCCTAGAACTTAGAACTACTTAAACCTAACTAACCTAAGGACATCACACACATCCATGCCCGAGGCAGGATTCGAACCTGTGACCGTAGCAGTCGCGCGGTTCCGGACTGAGCGCCTAGAACCGCGAGACCACCGCGGCCGGCTATGGGAGAATAGGACGTCTCTCAGGAGGCCGTCATACTCACCGACGATTGTCACACGGGATACAGCAGAACCGCGATTCTTCGCTGAACACAATGCCACCCCATTCGTCAGCAGTCCATGCTTCCCGATCGCTGCAGCAGTCCAAACTCAGCCGTTTGTTGTTGTGTTACGGGCAGGCTACGCTGGGGACGGCCATTACCTAGTTCGGCTACTGGTGCAGCTCAGTCAGTGTTGCGAGATGACTTTTTCTCGGATGGCAGGCACAGATGGTACGATGTGACTGGTGCACAAGTCGGCGCTTCTCCCATGTGGTGGTGAGACGCGGTCTACCAGAACAGTGACGACGGGTATACGCGCTCTCATGTTCCCATACAGTCCATCATCGGACCACTGTCACATCCGAATACCCCACAAAGCGGGACACTGCACGATTCAACCAGGCGTCCAAATGCGAATTCACAATGGAACCCGTTTCAAGCTCTGTCGGGTGCGGATAACGGTGTCACACACGAGTACATGGCATCTCCGTGCCTTTCACAGCAATAACCCAATGTCTTACGTCGCTCACGCCCTTTACATATCCTACCAGAGCTGGCAAGAACCCAAACAGGAATATTTCCAATGCACTCTAGTGGCCGTTCTATGTGTCACAGATGATTGCAAGTTAACATATCCGCCGATGGCATATACGTATAGATGTTACACTGACATCTGACCAAATCTTCTGGATGCTTGAATTTGTTTGCTAAGCAGTGTATTTCAAGCAGCTACATGGAGCAAAATAAGAACATCGTTCATAGAGTCTAACAGTCGAACAAAGAAATTCATATTGAATGTGGTACTTAGGAATTTACTTTGCTGTTTGATTTTCGCAAATTTCACATAACGAACCATTGTTACTTTCATAGGAGACGTGGTGCACTTCTCTCTGGTAACGTTCTTTCTCGCATCTCATGGAGCCTATCCGAGATTTGCGCCCGTGCGAACAGAGGAACATATAGTGCTTCGTTCTCCCTGTGTTGCAGCTTTGTTGGTTGGTTGGTTGGTTGGTTGGGGGAAGACGACCAAACAGCGAGATCATCGGTCTCATGGGATTAGGGAAGGATGGGGAAGGAAGTCGGCTGTGGCCTTTCAAAGGAACCATCCCAACGTTTGCTTGAAGCGATTTAGGGAAATCACGGAAAAACTAAATCAGGATGGCCGGACGCGTGTTTGAACCATCGTCCCCTCGAATGCGAGTCCAGTGTGTTAAGCATTGCGCAACCTCGCTCGGTGTTGCAGCATGTAAATCCTATTTGTCGCCATACGATTATACTTAATCGCTGGTTAACGTCTTAAAGCCGCTTTACTACATGTCCTAACTATTCAACAAACTAACTTTAACTTTTTTACATGCGTTATTATAGCTGGGAAAATAGAAGTGTCAGCAGAACGTATTGTCTCCACATACGAAGTCACTCCTAAAAGCAAAACACCTAATAGTTGTCGTATCTATCGCCACATTCGTTGAACGCTCGAAATAGCTACTTCCACGCATTTCTTACGAGCAGTATGACTTTACTGACAATGGCCTCTGTTGAATCGTGTGCCATGTCGTGCCGTGCTAGATTATGGATCACGATAGGTACCAGAGCATGTGCTGAATAAGTATGCTTATCTGTCAGTTTTTGAAAAAACGACTTAAGGTATTTTATGCTAGAAAACTGCGATTTGCGTTTAGGTTGGTGAGATGTTTGTCAGTGTTTAGGTGTGTGTGTGTGTGTGTGTGTGTGTGTGTGTGTGTGTGTGTGTGTGTGTGTGTGTGACAGAGAGAAAGAAGAGAAAGAGAGAGAGCGACATGGAGAGAGAGAGAGAGGAGATGATATGTACCTAACACCACACGCAGATATGTCGGGAAGAAGTTGACGGAGTGCAAGTAATCGTGTGGAAGCGTATCTGGAGAACACAATGCTGAGACGCTGCACTGTCAGACGCCGGCTTGTCTGGCGGCAGGCGGTGAGTGGAGCGGGAATTAAGCAGTAGTCCCCATTTCCAAACGCCGCCATGCCAAATTAAGGAACTCATTCCTCGCGAGCAGCAGCGCCATTCAGACGGCCGTCTGCGCAGACGTGCGCGTGTGTAGACGCTGCCTGCTGGGAGGGCTGGCTGCTGATGAGGCCGGACTCGCCCGCGGACAGCCGCGGCCCGGGGCTGCGAGGCGCCGCCCGCCGTCCGCAGCCAGCAGCCGGAGAAGCCCAGCCGTACCCCACCAAGATGCGGCGCGCGCCCACCTAACGAACCGCAGTGTTATCCCGCCCTCCCCGCTAACGACCCCACACGTGTCCCGACGTGACACCCTCATTTCTCTCCGCTGCCCCTTGTTAGCACCAGTAATTCGGCTCTGTGTCGCCCTCTCTACACATACTCGCACACATGAGGACTACAAACGGAGGCGCTGCGATGCGAGCTACGTAGTGCAGGAGTCGCACTCGAGATCTAGATTCAAATACCATTACAGCCGTTGCAATTTATATTTCCCGTAATGACTCTACAGCGAGCTGCATTAACATTAATTACCTCAGATTCCGTAGGTATCACGTGATAACTTGAATTTCACTGCTTCTTCATATGGCCAATATCTGAGCGGGTCCGTCCTGATTCGAAGGTGAGAGGCGCACAGTGGTGGGATCCCATTTTTCTGGGCTGTAGCCAAATTGGGGGAAGTGAGTGCGCAGCTCTCCGCTGCACCTTAGCAAAGGTACTAGTTGGTGTCCGCTCTTGATAATGCAGCGTGGGGCAAATAAAAGTGGCCCGGACGAGCGGATACGATTGTATGTGAAAGTATGCATACAACCACATTCCGTGACGCGCACACCACGTGTACGCCCGCCACGTAATCCACACCGATTCAGAGCGTAGTGCTGGCTGTGAAAGCGTGATTGGGACAGTGCAAAAGGGACGATGGTACTCACAATGGATCAGCAGATTTCGTTGTGGAAAGTTGCGGGACAACACAGTCCTGAATATGAAGTAGTCAGTTGAAACTTCCTGGCAGATTAAAACTGTGTGCCGGACCGAGACTCGAACTCGCGACCTTTGCCTTTCGCGGGCAAGCGCTCTACCAACTGAGCTATTCAAGCACGACCCACACGCCGTCCTCACAGCTTAAACTTCCGCCAGTACCTCGTTTCCTACTTTCCAAGCTGTGAGGACGGGGTGTGAGTCGTGCTTGGGTAGCTCAGTTGGTAGAGCACTTGCCCGCGAAAGGCAAACGTCCCGAGTTCGAGTCTAGGTCCGCCACACAGTTTTAATCTGCCAGGAAGTTTAATATCAGCGCACACACCGCTGCAGAGTGAAAAGCTCATTATGGATGATGTAGTCATTTGTTTGCTGAGAAGTTTAATGGTGTCAAAAGTGCGAGCAAAGAGTGCCGTGCACCGCTTAGTTCACGCGCACGCCAGAATATATGGCTGCAGTTCACCAGAAAATGCTTCAGAGTCCCACCAAATCAGCCCGACACCTGTCGCAATAGACCGGTATATCACGTCGATCATGCGAATGAATAGTACTACTACTGGACCCGCACGTGCATCACTACCAAGTATCTGTTGTCCATGCGTCAAAACCAGCAGATGCCCCTCAGCACCTCCAGTTTTGTAAGCGGCTATTCACTGAGGTAACAATGAATGGCTTGGCCATAGATCTGTTCGTTGTATCTGATAAAGCCTCGTTTCACATGAGTAGCTATGTCAGTTCACACAACCACACTTTATGGACAGCGGAGAATTCGCATAACTTCCACGAAACACCATTGTATGATCAGAAGGTTGGGGTTTGGTGTGTTGTGTCTGTACGCCACATTATTGTCTCCATATTATTTCATCAGACGCTGACTTCGGCGCGTTACATTGGAAACATTTTGAAACCATTTTTGGGAGTATTAACGGAGGAAGAAAAGGCCCACAGTTACTTCCAACAGATTGGAGCAACTGGCCACACAACAGGCCGAACCTTGGAGCACATTTACACAGTCCTCATGCCTGACAGAGTTGTTAACAGAGGTTAGTCTGGTCGCAGCCCTACCTCGCCACCCAGGTCACGTGATGTGTCAGTGTGCGGTTATTTTGTGTCGGGAGCTCTCAATCTAAGGTGTAACGCACAACCCTCATAGTGTTCAAGAACTGCAGCAGAACATTTAGCAATTCCAGTAGTCTACTTGCTGACCAGCGCTCGAAAGTGCCTAGAGGTGAATGGTGGTCAATTTTCAACATCTGTTATAGTAAAATTGGTACAGTACTTCCCTTTCTGTTCTGTGTTTCTATGTACCCTGGAGCTCTGTTCTCAGAGTCACTTTTATTTGCCCCACCCTGTGCTTGTTAGTACCTCTGATAACACATCTGAGTCGACGCGGAAGGCGGCGTCTGTTTAGCCAGTGGCCAATTTTCCCGTCTCTTTCTTTTTTGATATGTGTTCTAATGTTTCCGTTGTATTTCGAATTTGAGGTTTACCTCAGACAGAGAATACTAAATATTATTCGCCGGCCGATGTGGGCGAGCGGTTCCAGGCGCTTCAGTCCTGAACCACGCGGTTGCTACGGTCGCAGGTTCGATCCTGCTTCGGGCATGGATTGTGTGATGTCCTTAGGTTAGTTAGGTTTAAGTAGTTCTAAGTCTAGGGGACTGATGACCTCAGCTGTTAAGTCCCATAGTGCTTAGAGCCATTTGAACTAAATACTATTCTACCTGTCTTCAGTTGCTTAGTTGACCAACGTTGCAATAATCTCGGATTTTTTCATCTCTTTTCACGACTTACGCTGAAAGTCAGTGACACAGATCAATTTCATTTCTTCTTCTGCAAGTGCACAGACGCTTCTCGTGACAAAAGTCATGGGATACCTCCTAACATCGTGTCGAACTTGGTTTTGTCCTGCATAATTCAGAAACTTGACCTGACATGGACTCAGAAAGTCATTGGAAGTCCTCTGGAGAAATATTGAGATATGCTGCCTCTACTGCCGTCCATAAGTGCGAAAGTGCTGCCGGTGCAGGATTTTGTGCAGAAACTGACCTCTCGATTATGTCCCATAAAAGTTCAATGGCTTTCATGTCAGCCGATCTCGGTGTCCTAATCATTCGCTCGAGTACTCCAGAGTCTTCGTCAAACAGGTCGCGAACCGTTGTGGCTCGGTGACGTGGCGCATTGCCATCCATAGAAATTCCATCGTTGTTTGGGAACATGACGTCCGTGAATGGGTGCAAATGGTCTCCAAGTAACCGAACATAACCACTTCCAGTCAACTGTCAGTTCAGTTGGACTAGAGGACCCAGTCCATTCCATGTAAACACAGCCCACACGATTATGGAGCCCTAAACCATTAAAGCCAAATTTCGGCGCACTGTCCTAACGTACACGTTCGTCGTACGTCCCACATTTGTTTCTGCGGTTACTTCGGGCAGCGTTGTTCGTCTGTTAGCACTGACAACTCTACGTAAACGCCACTGCTGTTAGGTCGTTAAGTGAAGGCCGTCGGTCACTGCGTTGTCCGTGAGGAGTAAAGCCTGAAATTTGGCATTTCGGACACTTTTGACACTTTGGATCTCGGAATATTGAATTCCGTTACTATTTCCGAAATGTAATGTCCCATGCGTCTTGCTCCAGTTCTTTACTTACCGTCGTACGGCCATGACCATGTCGGAAACCTGTCCAAACGAATCGCCTGAGCGCAAGTAACAGCTCCACCACTGCACTGCGCTTCTATACCTAGTGTACACGATACTGCCACCAGCTCTGCATGTGCATATCGCTGTCTCATGACGTTTTGTCGCCTCGGTGTATATATCTTCTCACTTCTACTGTGAGTACTGAAAAAATTTACACTAGTAACAAATTCAGAGCTCTAAATGAGAATTGGTATTTCATGCTTAGAGTTCAGAATAAGAATGATTCTGCTATACCATGTTAATTAGTCTTCCAAAGTCGATATACTCATTGTTCTGTTTGCTTTCTTTCACTCCTTGGACGACACGCTACTCCAACGTGGGCGGGCGATTTACAGGGTGCCCACATTGAGCCCGCACTGGTACTTCCTCTTGCGAAGTAACTTCAATTGCCGTCCCATCTTGGAGGCGCGCGTCATCCGTTGGGCAGTTTCTCCACATGAAAAAAGAAAACGAATCCTATATAATAATATGCTTTACGTCTGTCTTCGGAGAAGTGTGTAACACCAAAATATGTAGATGCATATCGTAGGTGGTCATGCAAGTATGATTCATACCGACTTAAAGAACCTGCCCTCACCTTGTTAGTTCAACTTAGTTTAATTGTCTCGTATTTCCGTATGTCATAATTCTAATATTTCGCTGTGACATGTCATGTGATTTATAAATATAAAAGTTTTTCTCCGTGAATACAAGGCAACAACTGAGCATTCATATGATAGCGTTTTGCATTTGCGTTATTTTCCATTTGAGACTTCTAATTGAGTATATTCAGAAATAGACAAAATTTATGATAGTGTACAATTGCATATTTGTTAACGTATACTCACGAGCCGCAATAGTATGACCAGTACCCACTGCGAGACTGATTGCTGGCTCGTAGCGTTGCGGGCACTCGATGTGCTAAGGCAGTGTGGAGACGGCTATAAAACCATTCTAGCTGTGATACGGGCCACAAATGGCGAAATCCACGAACTTAAGCGACTATAATTAATAACAGATTGTTATGGTCCTGGCCGGCCGCTGCAGCCGATCGGTTCTAGGAGCTTCAGTGGGCGAGCGGTTCCAGGCGCTTTAGTTCTGAACCACGCGGTTGCTACGGTCGCAGGTTCGAATCCTGCCTCCGGCATGAATGTGTGTGATGTCCTTAGGTTAGTTAGGTTTATGTAGTTCTAAGTTCTAGGGGACTGATGACCTCAGAAGTTAAGTCCCATAGTGCTCAGAGCCATTTGAACCATTTTTGTTATGGTCCGGCGAGCGGGAATTAGCATCTCTGAAACGGTGAAGCTGGTCGCCTGTTCGTGTGCTACTGTTGTGAGCATCTATGGAAGGTGGCTGATGGACGTGAAACCACGAGTAGACGCGTCATCACAGAATACGGAGGTCGGAAGCTCAGCTGCTCTGGAAAGTAGGATAGGCGGAGATCGGTTGCGCAGATCTGACAATGGAATATAATGCTGGTGCAGGCACAAGCGTTTCAAAGCACGCCGTTCAACGCGCGTTGTGGAACATGGGGCTCCGCAGCAGACAACCTCTATAATGTTCCCATGTTGACTCAACAGCATCCTCAATTATGGATGCAATGAGCACGGGGTCATCGAGATTGGACTGTAGCGCAGTGGAAAAGGGTCGCCTGGTGGGATGAATCACGTTTGTTGTCACACCAAGTCCGTGTTCGTCCAGTAGGAGGCTGCTCGAAACATCCACCACGCCACGGACACAGGCCGATGGGGGCAGTACTGCCTTATGTGGACATTCATTTGGGCCTGCATGTAGCGTGCGGCCGTGTTAAAAGGCGCCGCGACAGCTGTGGACTACGAAAACATCATTGCGGTCCGCCTGCTTTCGTGCTTCGCGTCTTCTTCGACCGCCGTGGCATTGTCTAGCGGCATATCTGTCCGTGGCACCAGATCAGAATCGTGCTGCAGTCGTTTGAGGAGCATCATAGTGAATTGCCAGCTACACGCCCACAAACCACCGGATTTACGCGAATCACATGCCTCTGGAAACTTGCCAGAAGTTGTCGGACCCCTAACACGCAGAATCGCTGTATTAAGCAGCTGGGCAAGATGTTTTGACACATCAGTATCTATTTTTGTGTTAAATTTCTATGTGTATAAACAGTGTGATTGATGTGTTGGTTGATTTCTTTCATCTGTTTGCTCCTACTGACACATTTCCATACATCTGAGGTGGTGTGTGTTTGTTGCTTGAGTACGTAAACGCAGTCCGTTTCGAGATGTAAGTGCATATATCGCCCTGATTCGTCAAGTTAGATGCAGTCGCAGGTTGGGGTAACATTTTGCTTCATTAAAGTAAACTTTGCTTATAAGGTATTCCTGCTAAGTGTATAATTTATTTGTCTCAATATAGTACATCTTAACATCATTTTATAAACGTATTGAGTATAACAGATAACATGAGAGAGAAATTAATCATCTACAATGTGCACTATCCGATTAAAAAAATATCTGGGCGTCTATTGGTTCAAATGGCTCTGAGCACTATGGGACTTAACATCTCAGGTCATCAGTCCCCTAGAGCTTAGAACTACTTAAACCTAACTAACCTAAGGACATCACACACATCCATGCCCAAGGCAGGATTCGAACCTGCGACCGTATCGGTCGCGCGGTTCCAGACTGAAGCGCCTAGAACCGGGACGTCTATTAGTGAACACTAATATGCAGTGTGTCCAGTGTCCACCCTTCGCCTGTATGATGCCTTGGACTCCGCTTGGGACAATTTCAGCGAGGTCGCTGAATGTCTGTGAAGAAATGACAGCCCGTTCTTCCTCAAGAGCAGAAACCAGAGGAGGTTGTGATATCTGACACTGGTGTCTGGAGCGAAGTAAACGTGCTAAGTTATCCCTTAGATATTCCATTGGATTCACGTCTGGGCTGTGAGCTGGCCAGTCCATGTCAGGAATGTTATTGGCTCAAAGATGATGGTTTTTGGCAGGGTGCATTGCCATGCTGATCCAAACAATCGTCTCCGAACTGTTCCTCTGTTTTATGCAGTACACAATGCCGTAAAATGTGTTTATATCCTTCCAAATTTAGCGTTTTCTTTTGAAAAATAAGGGGAACGCACCCTGGCTAAAAAAACCTCACGCAGGGTACAGCGTGATTCATCATTCCAAATCACCCGCTTCCTGCCATCCACTGCCTGTTGGCGTTTCGTTCTCCTCAGTGCGGCTCGAGTTCTACACCACTGGCGATCGCTTCATGATTCGCACACGTGTTATTAATAAGCCCCCCCCCCCCAACCTCCAGTTAACCATGGACCTTACGGAGGCTGGATGGTTTGCGAGCCTCAGCTATAAGGATATGCGTAAGGATATCCTTATAGCTGTGACACCGTAGCATATGGTGGGATAAACCTGTGGTTCCTTAAGAGGGACAGCAGCATTTTTCAACCGTTACTTTTCGCTATGGGATGGAGCTCTGTTGTAGAGATTGATAACGACAGCATGCTCTTAAATACAATATTCCAGAGGTAAAATATTCCCCCACACGTAAATCAGGGCAGAGTCTGTTTGGGAATATGTCCTCATTAAGATTTAGAACTTGGAATGTTAGTTCCGTTAATCGAATAGACAGGTCAGAACATTCAAAATGGGAAATGGATAGATTAAATTTAGATGCAGCTGGAATCAGTAACGTTCTATAACAAGAAAAACAGGATATCTGCTCGGGTGAATACAATGTTAACAAAACATAATCTGATTGTGAACAAGAAAATAAAAGTATGGTAAAGCTCCTATGATGAGCATAGTGATCGCATTACCATAGCCAAGACAGAAACGAAACCATTATACACCACAGTAGTGCAGGTTTGTGCGCCTACTAGCTGCAAAGATAATGAAGAAATTTAAAGAATGTATCGTGAGATGAAAGATACTAGATGGGTAAGGAAGACGAAAATTTATTTATGGAGTGCGTTTGGTAAAATAAGAGAAGGAAAAAAATAATAATTCGACATACTCTGGCTGAAAGGTATGAAGGGGGAAGCCATCGCGTTGAATTTTGCATAGAGCATAATGTAACTACTGCAAACACCGGACACCGGACGTTTTTAAATTGATTATACAGGGTGATACAAAATAATGGGAAATTTTGCAACGTGTTGTGACAACGCTGCGAGATAGGTGGTGCGAAGTGTAGAATGCTGCTCGCACTGTCTTTCCATGCAGTAAACAGGAGCAATGGAACGGTGTGCAGCGTGCCTTTCCCGTAGAAACGTATTACAAGAGTGAAAGTGAGGAGGCCGCGCGTCAAGAATTTCGGCGTCATTTCAGCATCGGTAGACATGGTCGCAGTCGACACCTGGTTCTGCATTGAAGAAGCAGTCTGCAGGGACATTCCGAACCGCTCTTACGTGAGACACTATTGAGGCTTTGTTAACTGCCTTCGTAAGAAGCCCACAGCGTTTTGTTCGACGTCACGCAGTCACTACAGTTACTTCGTTGGAGTGTTAAACGAATACTGAAACTGGGCTTAAAGTTCCATCCGTATAAGCTGCAGATCGTTCAGCAACTTCAACCTATCGATCTGCTAATTTGTAGACAATATGCTGAAAGTACGTCAGCAAAAATGCACGACGACGATAATTTCATTAACAGTCGGAGGATGTCGGACGAAGCTCACTTTCCACCTATGTACCTCTGTCAGCAGACAAAATTTTTCCTATCGGTCTCAGCAAGATCCACGTCAGTTACACGAGAGTCCTTTACAAATCAACGAGGTTACTGTATCGTCATCGAGTGGCGTTATAGGCCCCTAAGATGATGGTGGTGTGCACACAATCAGTGTAACGTCTGTTCACTATGTTGCCAAGAAGGAAAGTTTTGTTCCGCGTGAACTGCCCCCTTTTCCTGCTAACAGTTGGTTCAACGTGACGAAGTAACGCCACGTAAGGCACACATTTGGATGGGATATGTGAGACGATTGTTTGATGACCTGTCATTTGAATGCACTGTATGGCCCCTAAGATCGCCTGACCTGATACTGCGTGATTTTTTTTTCCCCTATGGGACCACTTTATGAGCGCGGTTTACCGTACTTAAAGAAAGAATACGAGAGGAAATCTCCAGGGTTCCTAATAAAATGTAAGGTTTAGCCGTTCATAACGTTCCTGTCAGGCTGCAGTAATGTGTGCGCCGGGGATGAGCTCAATCTGTCGGGTGTGATATTCAAGAAATAAAAATACATGTGACATTAAATAATGACATGCTCTGCGCTATACATTGACATAAATATGTGTAAAGTAACTGTGCTCATTCATTAATTCCCATTCCAAAATTTCCCTTTCTTTTAAGTCATCCTGTATAATGGTAAGACAGAGATTTCGAATCCAGGTATTGAACTATGAGACATAACCAGGTACAGATGGGGACTCTGACCATAACTGATTTGTCATAAGCTGGAGATTAAAATTAAAGAAACTCAAGAAAGATAGAGAATTAAAGTGGTGGGACTTGCAACAGATTTAGAGCTGTTGTCTAATGACTGACTTGTTTGTTGGACACAGTACCTTAAAAGCAACTTTGCTGCGCCAAATACCGAGCGAGGTGGCGCAGTGTCTAGCACACTAGACTCGCATTCAGGAGGACGACGGTTCAATCCCGCGCGTCCGGCCATCCTCATGGTTCCTTTGAAAGGGCACGGCCGACTTCCTTCGCGCCCTTCCCTAATCCGATGACCTTGCTGACTGGTTTCCTCCCCCAAAACAACCCAACAACCTAACTGCACCAGATGAGGCAGGCGTCGCGTGCCGCCGCTTGCAGGGCAGCGACAGTGCTCGACGTCCGGCTTGTCCGGCGAGCGCGGCCGTGGCGCGGGCGCTATATTGATTGCAGCGGCGCGGCCGCGTACAACGCCGCCGGAGTCTCAATGAGCGCGACCGCCAGCCGCGGCGGTCTGCGCATGCGCGCCTCGCCGCGTCGTCGCTCAGGACCTGCAGCGCTGTGCTCGGCTCGCCAACTGCCTGCCCCGCTATAACAAGCCCGCCTCCTCTCGTCTCGCTCCTCCAGTCCGCTGACCGAAGCAGTCTGCGTGTCTTAACGTGGGTACGTGAATCTAACAGCAGTTCACAGGAGCCTACCGCAGTGGACTTTTCTGTTAGGGTAGTCGTAAAGTTTTAATTATGCTACGAAGAAATCAAACTGCGGCCGTGAAACTTGATGATGCAGGTAGTCCATCTCTACTTTCTCACCCCTCAGTGTAACATTCTTTCCGATGGTGGATGACGCTGCAGAGACCTTGACTGTTCCACCACAAAAATCACCACGTTTTCACCCTGGTGGTATCTGTCACGCAGTGGCTTCTTCGTGCAAGGAAGATGAAGAAGAGCGATGTCCGGAGGATATGGGGAAGGGAGGAGGGGAAGGGGTTTCAAGGCGAAATATCGTAGCTCAAAGAAACAATGTCACCCTGTCCTGTGAAGAATTATCAGGAGCAGTGCTGCTGGACAGCTTCCCGCAATGCTTCTCTTCACAGCCTCCCATACCTCGTCAAGAGTTCAGGAATATCTGTCCGCCACCGGTAGCTGCGTGGTCATCGCGACAGACTGTCAGTCCAAAGGGCCCGGGTTCGATTCCCGGCTGGGTCGGAGATTTTCTCCGCTCCGGGACTGGGTGTTGTGGTGTTCTAATCATCATCATTTCATCCCCATCGACGCGCAAGTCGCCGACGTGGCGTCAAATCGAAAGACTTGCACTAGGCGAGCGGTCTACCCGACGGGAGGCCCTCGTATCTAATACTAATTTCGGCGCCGGCCGGAGTGCACGTGCGGTTCTGGGCGCTACAATCTGGAACCGCGAGACCGCTACGGTCGCAGGTTCGAATCCTGCCTCGGGCATGGATGCGTGTGTTGTCATTAGGTTAGTTAGGTTTAAGTAGTTCTAAGTTCTAGGGGACTGATGACCTCAGAAGTTAAGTCCCATAGTGCTCAGAGCCATTTTACTAATTTCGGCAATGTGAATTACCATCTTCAGATCTATAAGGGAAAATATACCAAGGTTAGAGCCTTAATACAGCGTAAACACACAGTATGGCATACGTACAAACTCAGTGACAAAAAAATTACGTACCCATAAAACTGGGCAATTTTAGTTACGTCATACAATGATATAAACCACTCTGTCACAAGAACAACATACAATGTGCTGCAAGATAATAAATCTCATGAAACTCTGTTCATATGGACGGATGCAGTCCAAAGTCAATATACAGTAATGAATTCACGTAGTAAGTAGAAGTAAATAAAAACATACTCTAAGGAATTCGAGCCATTACAATAACCATATTGTATGTAGAACTTAGGATTCGTATCGCATGAACAAAACAGATACATGCCGCATAATGTCGTTTCATGGTTTAATGCACTGTTGGCTACGGCAGACCATCCGACGACTAGACCTGGAGTACAACTGAAATACTAAGTACTGAGAGGTACCACCGATGGCGATTCGCAATCCATAACGACAACCACAAATAATGCAATAGGACCCCACGTTTATATTACATTAGAGTTAAAGAACGTAATTTAACATGAAAAATTGCATACACCAAGTAATCATAACGACAAAAGAGACACAGCATGCTGGTAAGTGTCGTAAGTAGCGCCCTACGATATATGAATAAGTCATTGAAAAATTGTTTTGACATGAAGATGACAGAATATAGTACGTGCGATAGTAACAGACTACGTCATAGAGGATATATAATATAAGTTCCTTCAGAGAAAAACTACACAGTCCACCTTTACGGAGAAAACAAATAGAATTTGATCTTACTTGTCGGTTTCGCAGCAAACGAAAAATAACAGAAATTGCCAATTATATAAAAGGGAAATGTAAAACAAGCCGCCACGCAACTTAGGACAGCAACATATATATACAAAATTTGATGCATTAAATTTGCATCTTGACTTCAACGTTATATCATTATATGAGTAAAACTGTACTACTACTACTACTACTACTACTACTACTACTACTAGTAGTAGTAGTAGTAGTAGTAGTAGTAGCTTTATTCATCCGTAGATCCCTTTTTACAAGGATATAGGACATGTCAATGTATTTACAAGTTTAGAGCAATTTAAAATAAACTAATTTGTAAATACATACACTTACAGACTTCTAGTTAGAGACAAGCATTAGATTTACTCCTGGTATACAATACTTCTTTTAGAAATAACTTATTACATACAATAGTTGGTTTACAACCATTACACACAATTTCTGAAAAATATGGTGTGGCTAGCTACATGAGGGAAGTTACCAGAAGTTACACTTATCGGCCAACTGTGTGGTGCAAATGCAATAATACTTTATTTTCACGTCCTGAATAAGTCGGCACGAAGAGCAAAGCTCGTTTTACTTAGTTATCGCCGGCTGGAGTGGCCAAGCGGTTCTAGGCGCTACAGTCTGGAACCACGCGACCGCTACTGTCGCAGGTTCGATTCCTGCCTCGGGCATGGATGTGTGTGATGTCCTTAGGTTAGTTAGGTTTAAGTAGTTCTAAGTTCGAGGGGACTGATGACCTCAGAAGTTAAGTCCCATAGTGCTCAGAGCCATTTGAACCATATGAACTTAGTTATCGTGACATTATCTGTCATCTACTACTTATTTATCAGTACCATATATTATAAGCATTGTGTTACTGTTACTCTAATAAGACCTGCGATATATGCAAAGCGAGAGTCTTTCATTAATACTAAGGTAAAACTTTTAAACGCATAAGAGTATCGTCCTGTAGCATGCTAACGATTTGACGAAATCGGAATGACGCTCCTTAGTTCGAGGTCTAGGTCCCAAAGCAAATCCCGAAAGAGCACTAATGGTAAAGACGAAATCCGTCAAAAATGGAGAGCATTGGCTTCATAAGTGAAGAAGCTCCGTATGTCGTTGCCATACGTAAAACATTGTAGACTTAAGCTAAGTAACAAGAAAATAAACTAAAGTGTTTAACACTTTGTATATAGAGTCTGTGGTATAATTAACTCGGCTTATTATCTATAGGTTTGGTTACTGAAAATATCGCGCATTTGTTATGATAGAGACTGGTAGTAAAACTGTGACTAGAAGAAAACTTGGCTCATTGTAATGTTACAGTGCACCGCACGATCTAGGTCAAAACCCTCAAGCTATGAGGTCTGTTAACTATTGCTTTGCTTCCTTGTTTTGGGATCACTGTGATACACCCAGCACTTGTACAGCGTGATTAGCCTCCAAAGAAGTCATCTGGATTTCCGTCGCATAGTTGCTGCATTTCCGCTGCCCCTTTTATAACGGCGTGAGGAGTCGAGGAATCCGGCGTGTGGAGATCATTTTCATGTTCAAAATTTTGAAAATTAATCCATTACTGATTCACACTTTTTCCATTACCGCCTAGCTTGTGATACAATAATATTAGAGCACTAGATCTTACATTTCTCTTGGGACCCCTGGTTCGAAGCTCAGAGATGATCCGTCAGCTCGTTCGTCGTCATTCAGACATGTTTGACCACGCTGGAACTGTTTGCGACACCTAACGTCTGTGCCGTTTGCAGCATTGTTACTCTTCAAACGCAGGCAACGAAGTACCGCTCGATACTCCACTACGTCGATGGACTGCGTCATTTTTCTTTGGCTCTTCTAGTGGTGCGTTATCCGGGGTCGTGAAGGCTCTGAGCCTATTGACGAGCGATGAGTTGGTAGTTCGCGGTCTCTGCTGACCAGCGTGATCCGACTGGGTAAGCAGTGTATGTAAAAGCAGGTTAAAACAGTTCTGAGCAGCATACGAATAATTTACGACGGAAATTTTCAAAAATTCCACCACACAGTTCCGTATATTCTTCTGCTCTCTTCGCAACATCACGTGTAACTGTTAAGAGAGTATCTCGTTGTCCTTTTCTCGCTGACTTCGATTTTTCCTTTCTCCAGATGCCAAAAATCTAGTTCAGCACAGTGTGTGTGTATTTAATGGTTTACAATGCGATCAGTATGAACAAGTCATTTACTTTGTGTCATGTGAAAGGTCAGGTATCCAGGGGTTGTGTCACGCTGAAAGTCTCTGACCCTTCTTGCAACCGAAAGAGACACTTTAAATAACAGTCTTCTTCCTCTGCCTCCACGCTTTTTCCATTTCTCTACAGTTTCGGCATTGTTACAGGGGTTGTGGCAATGTTAGTGGAAGGTGGTGGCCAGATGCACCTCCGTCGCCACCACTTCCCCGCGGTATTAAATCCGTGTACCATTTTCGTCGGCGTCTTGAGGAAATCTCATGTTCAAGTTGAGAGCGTTTTTAAGTATTTGCGTAGCGTGTATCTGAAGCAGAACATGGTTACCAGAGCGGTATTTACCTAGAAGTGTGCCGGCCGCGGTGGTCTAGCGGTTCTGGCGCTGCAGTCCGGAACCGCGGGACTGCTACGGTCGCAGGTTCGAATCCTGCCTCGGGCATCGGTGTGTGTGATGTCCTTAGGTTAGTTAGGTTTAAGTAGTTCTAAGTTCTAGGGGACTTATGACCTAAGATGTTGAGTCCCATAGTGCTCAGAGCCATTTGAACCATTTGAACCTAGAAGTGTAAGAAACCGTCTAAAAACCACATCCAGCCTGATTCACACACCACCCCTGCACGTAAATCCGCGAGACGAGTTCGGACTGAGACAGGTTCGTCTCCCTGACTCCCGGAAGCAGCACGTTAAAGCGCTTGGGTATTCGTGTGGGCCGCTTTAAATAATAATACCAATGGGGTAGAAGTCGCCGTACATGACCTCTGTAACAATATTCGCTTCGAGAATCTGTTGTCGATCACACAACGCTACACACATGCAAATAATCGATTTGGTAAACGTGTCTTCGCAGTGCTGTACGGATTTTCGTTGTGCTCACGATGTGCGAGTGCAGCTAACTAGTGAGGAGCCTCGTTTTTTTGATTCGGTGATTATTTACCAGATGCATATCAGGAGTGTGATATACTTTATTCCATTTTTCATCAGATCTGATCTGATTGCGCGAAACAGTGACGCGTTTCACGGCATGAAAAATGAACCTGCCGTGCTCCAAAGATGGGCTACAGTTGCTATGAAGAATGTACTTGTGTGGCCTGCCGTTCCTCAAAGCCTGTTAGAGAGGTCTTAAAGGAGGTTGTATAACAAGCAGGAACGACTCAGAAATGTGCTAAATTCGGGACTGCGGTGAGAACAGATAGCATATCAGTGAAAGCAAATTTTGTGATTTTATCACATAAGCTGCAAGTATGTGTTACGAGTCTTATCGCATTCATGTTACGACGTGTTTGTGTTCGCCTGGGGTGGTTACGTGTGAGACGGGGAGGAACGCTAGAGGAGAGTGCGCGCGTGGGTGGGAAAGAGGGCAGGGGGGTAGCGGCAGGGCGGCGGCCTGAGAGGCAGCGCGTCTGCCGCTGACGTGACCTACTGGCTGCCCCGGCACCCGCGCGCCGTCCATTGGGCACGCGTCACTCCCAGGAATTGGCACCGCTGCCGCTGCCGCGAGGCGTTCGCCCGTGCCGTTCAACGCGCTCTGCTGCACGCAGCACAGAGCACCTAATCCGAAAGAACACACGCGTAAACTGCTAACCAGCCGACTTGTACATTTCTTTTAAAACCCCTCTTGTATGGCAGTTCGTACCTTACTTATCACACAAGCTATCTCTTTGTATTTTGATAGGGAATGTCGAGTACTTAACTCTTTACTGTTGAAAATGACACAGAGTATCATTTTTTCTAATGTGCACTTGAGATGTGCCGTGGGCTTCCTTTACGCTGTTATGTTTGTATTCACACAACTTCAGCTCAGAAGAAAAGAATGGATGCAACTAAAAGAGATAATCTGACGATCGAGCCTGCGATTTGACTGTGGCGTTCCTTCCGCCAGTCAGTCAGACGAAACGAGTTATCTCTGAGTCAGCGTAGGGTACGCGTTCAATAATTTGCTATACTACTGCGTCATGAACAGAGTCTACTATGGAGCTGGTGATTTTCTAACTAAAAGCCCGTTTTGTATGCTGTCAGGAGGACATAAAATGTCTTGGGTACAGACATTCTCGCCATTTGGGGTAATAATAATAATTTAAACGCTTTGCATACTTCTGTGAGACAACGAATCTCATTGGCACAATTTTAGGAAACAATGTATAACTTTTTGCACACTGTTTTAAATACCTTGTTGAGATAATAAAATATCTACAATATCTTTATAATTGTGTATATAAGATTATATATTCTGACTCTGTGATTTAACAAGATTTATTCTGCTTTTATAGATTAAATTTCTTCAGAGGTTCGTGTTTTTTATTGTTTCGTTACGTATCGTAATGGCACTAGTGATCATGCTATCTAATGCCACCCCAGCACTAACAACAACAACTACTACTACTATTACTACTACAGCTACATGTGCATCTATATGGATACTCTGCAAATCGCACTTAAGTGCCTGACAGAGGGTTCATCGAACAGCGCGCGGAAAAAACGAACACGTACATCCTTTCGTGTGAACTCTGATTTCCCTTATTTTATTACGATGATCGTTTCTCCCAGTGTAGGGTGGCGTCAGTAGAATATTTTCGCATTCGGAAGAGAAAGTTAGTGATCGAAATTTCGTGAAAAGAGCCCACCGGAACAAGAAACGCCTTTTTTTTTAATGATGTCTACCCCAAATCCTGTATCATGTCCGTGATACTCTCTCCCCAATTTCTCTATAATACAAAACACATTGCTCTTCTTTGAACGTTCTCAACGTACTCTGTAAATTCTATCAGGTAACGATCCCACACTGCGCAGCAGTACTCGAAAAGAAGACGGATAAGGGTGGTGTAGGCAGTCTCTTTAGTAGATCTGTTGGATCTTCTAAGTGTTCTGCCAAGTAATCGACGTCTTTGGTTCACCTTCCCCACAACATTTTCTATGTCTTCTTTCGAATTTAAGTTGTCAGTAATCGTAATTCCTTGGTATTTAGTTGAATTTACGGCGTTTAGATTTGATTGAGTTATCGTGTAACAGAAGTGTAACGGGTCCCCTTTTGCGCTCATGTGGATGACTTTACACCTATCTTTATTTAGTATCAATTGCCAACTGTCGCACCATAGAGATATCTTTTCTAAATAGTTTTGTGATTTTTTAAAAATCTTCTGATGAGTTTACTAGACGATAAACGACAGCATAATCTGCAAAAATCCCGAGACGGTTGCTCAGATTAACTCCTAAATCATTTATATAGATGAGGAACGAGGAATGGCAGAGGGCCTGTAGCACTACCTTGAGAAACGCCGGAAATCACTTCTGGTTTACTCGATGACTTTCCATGAGTTACTACGAACTGTGACCTCTCTGGCAGGAAATCACGAATCTAGTCACAGAACTGAGACGATGTTCCATAAGCAGGCAATTTCACTACAAGCAACTTGTGGGGTACAGTGTCAACTTGAATGCTCTTGTCAGTAGCACTCAGCACTTCGTTTGCGTAAAGAGATTCTTAACAGAATTTACCTGGGGGAAGAAGTCAGAAGTTGTAATTCTGTTAGTATCAATTGGAACGGCCACATGATTTGAAGAAATAAGGAAGCAATGGTAGACTCGAGGGGAGCACTAGCTCACAAAAACTTTATCGGGATAGTAAAAAAACCGAAAGTGGGCGTAGAGTCATGCAAGAGGGCGTCTATCATCACAACTGTCGTTAGCAATAAATATTGAGGTAGTTCAGGTCCTGAAATTGGGAAGCCAAAGTAGCAAAATGTGTTAATGGAACTTTCCTAAAGCACTGTAATTAGCTCATCAAATTAAACTGTTTCCCTTTAGTCGACAGGCATATACGGATTTCAGAGCTGTGTTCCAAAAATGAACAGCATAGAGACAGAAGTGATGACACTTTCTGCAGGACCTGATCATCATTTTGCAGGACATTGCTCAAGCACGAACAGTGCAAGCTGTTACTGATTTGTTTGACTGATGGGGCTGCTAAGTCCTATACCACCTTCTGCACTCCCATGACTTAAGCCCACGTGAGTTCAACTCGATTTCTAAACTGAAGGAAACACTTCACGGCATTCTCTTCAGAACTGCTACAAATTCGTCGGGCGACAGACCGCGCCGCTCGAACTGTCAACACAGCCGGCACTGCTAAGAGTATCCTACGACTTCCAAATCGCTGGCAACGGGTTATGCGCAATGCTGGTGACTACTTTGAAAGTCAGTAACACTTTGAAACACGTGTCTGTTTTATAAGAGCTGTAAAGAAATAGTTGCTACTGTTAAAGTTCGTCCGCAGCTCGTGGTCGTGCGGTACCGTTCTCGCTTCCCGCCCCGGGTTCCCGGGTTCGATTCCCGGCGGGGTCAGGGATTTTCTCTGCCTCGTGATGACTGGGTGTTGTGTGATGTCCTTAGGTTTGTTAGGTTTAAGTAGTTCTAAGTTCTAGGGGACTGATGACCATCGATGTTAAGTCCCATAGTGCTCAGAGCCATTTGAACCATTTATTAAAGTTCCAACCCTCGTAACTATAAAGCGGCGTCACAGCCTATTATGTATTGATATAACCTCAAATTACAGACATCCATTACGGCATACGGCATTATCGATTGAGATAACACAGTGAATAATCCTTATGATTGGTATTTATACCCAGTTGTATTTATACTAAGGCGACAAAATTGTGGGATAGTAATATGGGCATATACAGCTGGCGGTAGTATCACTAAGTAAGGTATAAAAGGACAGCGTATTGGCGGAACTGTCTTCTGTACTTGGTGATTCATGTGAAACAGTGTCCGAGGTGATTATGGCTGCACGACGGGAATTAACAGATTTTGAAGGCGTTTCTTGTCACTGCGGACTACCCAGTGGCCGATGGTCTTCACTTAACGACCGAGAGCAGCGCCGTTTGCGTAGAGTTGTCAGTGCTAATAGACAAGCAATATCACGTAAAATAACAACGTAAATCAATGTGGGATATACGATGAACGTATCCGTTAGAACAGAGCGGCGAAGGTTGGCGTTAATGGGCTGTGGCAGCAGACGAGCCACGCAGTTGCCTTTGCTAACAGCACGGCATCGCCCACAACGCCTCTCTTGGGCTCGTGACCATATCAGCTGGACCCTAGACGACTGGAAAACAATGTTATGAGTTCCGATTTCAGACGGTAAGAGCTGATGGTAGGGCTCTAGTGTGACGCAGACCACACGAAGTCATAGACTCAAGTTGTCAAGAAGGCACTGTGCGAGCTGGTGATGGCTTCATAATGGTGTAGGCTATGTCTACGTGGAATGGACTGGATCCTATGGTCCAACAGAACCGATCATTGACTGGAAATGCTTATATTCGGCTACCTGGAGACCATTTGCAGCCATTCACTGGCTTCATGTTCCGAAACAACGATGGAGCTTTTACTCGTATGTATGGTAAGGCTCCATGTCACTGATCAGATAGTTCAAAAAATCCTGCAACGGCCACACTTTCACAGTTACAGACGGCTATAGAGGCAGCATGGCTCAATATTTCTGCAGGGGAGTTCCAGTGAACTGTGGAGTCCGTGCCACGTTGAGTTGCTGCACCACTCCAGGCAAAATAGGTGCAACACGGTATTAGGGGGTGTCCGAAGACTTCTGTCACCTCAGTGTACTGTCCATATCTAGTACTCTTTGACGTCAAGGAGCTTTTAATCCAGATTTTCCATTCCTCCCTTCGCTTAAGAATATGAGCTGTGTGCGGTGGGAGGGAGACGGTGGCACGCGCAGCGTTGATGACTCGTTCGGTGCTGCTGGCGGGATGGGTTAGGAAGCTGTACGCTGGCCCTGCGTAACAAACGAGGTGGCGTTCATTTCCGGAGCAGCAGTAATGACGCAGCGGCAATTAAGCGGCGGCGCCTACGCGCCTCGCACCTGCCCTTCCTTCCTTCCGTCGCGTCGCGCTGCTCTAATTAAGGGCCGGAGCCAGCCAGTCCCCTGTCAGGGATTGTTCTCCGCCTTTGTCGCTGCTCGGGGTTGTGGGCACCCACTTAATGCATCATAGCGCCTGATGCCTATACTTTCTCTGAGAATAAAAAGTTCCGTTGTTATTCCTTAATGCACTATCCATGCACTCACTGAAATTTACTGTAAAATCCTGGTTGGAGATAGGGTGTAATGTTTCGTATCTAACAAAGAAATTATATCTACGAAATTTTGTTTCTGTTTTGTCTATACATGTAGTGCAGAGACGTAAGTGAAATTTCATGCTGATTTGAGGAGTTTTGTTAATACGGCTTTTTAAAGCAGATATGTACTTGGTTGTGTGCATAGGCATGCATCCGTACCATTCTGTCTCTACGTCTATACTCTGTAAACCACTCAGAAGTGTATGACAAGAGCTGCTTCCCACTGTACAACGTTTTAGGATTTCAACTCGTTGGCTGGCGTAAAACGATTGCTTAAATTTCTATCTACTCCCTGTATTGTCTTCACGGTACCGACAGGAGCATACCGTAGCGGTCACCCCTCGCGTCAGGATTTTTGGTGGGCGTGGAAGTTCTCCAGGTGAGGTGTTGACGCTAGTGGTGCAGGACGCCGAGCTCGGGAGCTGGAGTGGATGGCTGTTACACGCGGTACAGCGTCAATGAAACAGCAGTATCTGGATTAATTTTTATTTACTGCGAAAATGTAAAGAGACTGCCATTCTGTTGGAATCAGTGATACAGACCGGATAATCACACACTGAGAGTGAGGCTTCAGAAGCTGGACATAACGTCACCCCGGCTGGCGATGCCGTCATTTGTCCCCATTATCCAGAGGTGTCAGCCGACACTTCCACCTTGGTGTGCCGAATATTGCTCGATCTCCTTGCCTTCACGCTCCCCGTCCGTACTCGGACGCCATGTAACGGCAAAATAACGAAGTCGGTGCTGTCATACTTTGCTGAATGCGCTTCTTCATTAAGACTCGGCCAGATGTGGCAAAGTAGGATGACGGACGCTCTGTCTTCTGCAACATAGCACCACTGGCGTGCTCCAGATAAGGGTTGTGACAAACGGTACGAGCCGGACACGAGTCCCTGTCGTCCGCGCCAAGTAATAACTTCACAAATTTATTGTATGTACGCACGTGTGTATGTCGGTGCCATTAAGATTGATAAAGTGGAATCCGAATTGTCATAATTTCTGTGACGCTAAGCAAGAACGGAAATTAAATGTTTGTGAAGCTTTATGAATAACTTTCTGCTTCGCCATCAACAATTACAAAATTGAATGCTATATTTAAACGTAATATACTTCTTTTGGAAATGATACACATGAAGGACGTCCCAAAACTGCACTCATTGGTAGAAACTTCGAAAAACTGCGTAATATGGTACTGGACGATCCGCGATCGAAGACGTACGAAATGCCGACGTCGTAGGAACGTACGTGAACGAGCACGGGAAATTTTACAAAAGATGTAACTATGTAAAATCTTTATTCAAAACTGAAACAGACTCAGTTGAATACTTACTATAAGCAAAGGCGGAAACAAATTTATCACCTTGTCTGGGCATTGTTAAAAGGAATCTGATTTTATACGCCGATTTACTACTGTTGATGAAACATGGATGACTAGGTTGACTGACATCTTAAGACACGCTATTGCCGTTCAGTAAAAAAGTACAACGTTTTCTTGTGCATGTGGTTCACAAGGATATCTCTGTCCCAGAACATTACCTTTGTTTCTCGATAGGTTCTACCATTGTTTTTCGACGTATAGCTGCTGCACCCTTCTGAAATTGTAATGCACTTTTATCAGCGGCTCGTATTTTAAAAAAAGCGCTCCACTTTTATGACTTAATCTATCTCACTCTTTACCCTCAAACTGTGCCGATGAAGTTCGAGTGGCGAACTTAGTTCCACACTTTATCCGACCGGGCCACCTGTATTATTATTGAAGGTCAGACAATATGGTCTTCTCCCGTGGACGAGGGCGGCTGGCGCCTTCCCACTTTAGTCTGTACCACGCAGAGCCTGACAGTCCCTGACTGATGTTTTGGCCTAGTAATTCGTTTATCGTTCTGTGTCCTTCATCGTTTCAATCTAACAGTGTTATCGTTGTTACTCCTACTATTTTATGCACCCGACTATCTTATGCACCTGACTATCTTACCGTGGTTCATGGTGTGGGTTCCTGTTATGTCCTAGTTCATGAACCACGGGCAACGTATGAGTGGCCAAGTAAGTGGTCCTGACAGTCATAATACCAGTTACTTTGGAATAAGGTTGGGCATCTCGGACATATTCTGAGTCGTGGTCACCTTTGTGCTCAGACGGCAAAGACTACCAAATCCACCGGTTAGTCCCTCAACCGTTAGGGTTAAAACCCAATGGGACCTGGGGCAAGTAAGGCTAGCAACCTGCTTCCCTGGTGCTTTAAATATGATGTGGCAACAATCAGAGCAAAATGCCTCGGACCTTTGGAGGTGACGGAGTCCCACCTCTAGCTGACAAACCAGGGACTCCTAAGATACGACTCGGCAAACGAATGGTGACGAGATGGGGAGCTATTAATATCAATGGGAGCTACTCTGGGAAGAAGGTAGAGTTGGCAGAGGCTGCAAGTAAGATGGGGTTGGACGTTTTAGCTGTTAGTGACATTCGGGTAAGGGGTGAGAAAGAAGAGGAAGTGGGAGAATACAAGGTTTACCTGTCAGGAGTCAAGGCAGGAATAGCACAGTGGGGTGTAGGGCTTTACATCAGGAAAGAAATGGAACCCAGCATAGTTGCAATAAGGTACGTAAACGAACGACTAATGTGGATAGATTTGACAGTGTCTAGCAAGAAAATTAGGATTGTGTCAGTATATTGGCATTGTGAAGGGACAGATCAAGATAAGATCGATAGTTTTTATGACGCACTCAGTGACGTAGTTGTTAAAGGACAAGGACAGTGATTTTAATGCCAGGATTGGAAATCGAACAGAAGGGTATGAAAAGGTTATTGGTAAATTTGGAGAGGATATGGAGGCCAACAGGAACGGGAAACAACTCTTGGATTTCTGTGCCAGTATGGACTTAGTAATCACAAACTCCTTTTTTAAACATTCACCGGTATACTTGGGAAGGCAGGGGAACCAGATCTGTCATTGACTATATAATAACAGATCAGGAATTCAGGAAGGCTGTGAGGGACACACGTGTATTCAGGGGATTCTTTGATGACACCGATCACTATTTAATCTGTAGTGAAATTGGTATTGTGAGGCCGAACGTGCAGCAGGTCAGGTCCATATGTAGGAGGATACGAGTGGAGAAACTTCAGGATAAGGAAATCAGGCACAAGTACATAACAGTGATCTCAGAAAGGTACCAGTTGGTTGAATGTAGTCAATTACAGTCATTGGAAAAGGAATGGGCAAGGTACAGGGACACAGTACTAGAAGTGGCTAAAGAATGTCTTGGAACAGTAGTGTGTAAAAGTAGGATGAAGCAAACAGCTTGGTGGAATGACACAGTTAAGGCAGCCTGTAAAAGGAAAAAGATGGCGTATCAAAAATGGCTACATACTAGAACTCAGGTAGACAGAGAAAGTTATGTTGAAGAAAGAAACAAAGCCAAACAGATAATTGCAGCATCCAAGAAGAAATCTTGGGAAGACTTTGGAAACAGGTTGGAGACTTTGGGTCAAGCTGCTGGAAAACCATTCTGGAGTGTAATTAGCAGTCTTCGAAAGGGAGGTAAGAAGGAAATGACAAGTATTTTGGACAGGTCAGGAAAACTGCTGGTGAATCCTGTTGATGCATTGGGTAGATGGAGGGAATATTTTGAAGAGTTGCTCAGTAATGTTTCAGATTTCGATGTAAAATGGGATAGGAATGATGATGGAAATAGGATCACGTTTGAGGAAGTGGAGAAAATGGTCAATAGATTGCAGTGCAATAAAGCAGCTGGGGTGGATGAAATTAAGTCGGAACTCATCAAATACAGTGGTATGTCAGGTCTTAAATGGCTACACAGGATAATTGAAATGGCCTGGGAGTCGGGACACGTTCCATCAGACTGGACAAAAGCAGTAATCACACCAATCTTTAAACATGGAAACAGAAAAGATTGTAACAACTACAGAGGCATCTTTTTAATCAGCGCTATGGGTATAATCTTCTCAGGTATTGTTGAAAGGAAAGTGCGAGTATTAGTTGAGGACAAATTGGATGAAAATCAGTGTGGGTTTAGGCCTCTTATACGTTGTCAGGACCAGGTCTTTAGCTTACGACAAATAATGGAGAAGTGTTAAGAGTGGAACAGGGAATTGTATCTATGCTTTATAGATCTAGAAAAGGCATATGACCGAGTTCCTAGGAGGAAGTTATCGGCTGTTCTACGAGATTATGGAATAGGGGGCAAACTTTTGCAAGCAATTAATGGTCTTTACATAGATAGTCAGGCAGCCGTTAGAGTTGACGGTAAATTGAGTTCATGGTTCAGAGTAGTTTCAGGGGTAAGACAAGGCTTCAACCTGTCTCCACTGTTGTTCATATTATTTATGGATCATATGTTGAAAACAATAAACTGGCTGGGTGAGATTAAGATATGTGAACACAAAATAAGCAGTCTCGCATATGCGGATGACTTAGTTGTGATGGCAGATTCGATTGAAAGTTTGCAAAGTAATATTTCAGAGCTAGATCAGAAATGTAAGGACCATGGTATGAAATTAGCATCTCCAAAACGAAAGTAATGTCAGTGGGAAAGAGATATAAACGGATTGGGTGCCAAATAGGAGGAACAAAGTTAGAACAGGTGGACGGTTTCAGGTACTTAGGATGCATATTCTCACAGGATGGCAACATAGTGAAAGAACTGGAAGCGAGGTGTAGCAAAGCTAATACAGTGAGCGCCCAGCTACGATCTAGTCTCTTCTGCAAGAAGGAAGTCAGTACCAAGACTAAGTTATCTGTGCACCGTTCAATCTTTCGACCAACTTTGTTGTATGGGAGTGAAAGCTGGGTGGATTCAGGTTACCTTATCAATAAGGTTGAGGTTACGGATATGAAAGTAACTATGATTATTGCAGGTACTAGTAGATGGGAACAATGGCAGGAGGGTGTCCACAATGAGGAAATCAAAGAAAAACTGGGAATGAACTCTATAGATGTAGCAGTCAGATGTAGCAGCAGACTTAGATGGTGGGGGCATGTTACACGCATGGGAGAAGCAAGGTTACCCAAGAGACTCATGGCTTCAGCAGTAGAGGGCAGGAGGAGTCGGGGTAGACCAAGGAGAAGGTACCTGGATTCGGTTAAGAATGATTTTGAAGTAATAGGCTTAACATCAGAAGAGGCATCAATGTTAGCACTGAATAGGGGATCATGGAGGAATTTTATAAGGGGGCTATGCTCCAGACTGATCGCTGAAAGGCATAATGTCTTAAATGATGATGATGATGATGATGATGATGATGATGATGATGATGATGATGACTATCTTACCTGTCTCCTATAAACAGAGGGTCTGCCGATCAGAAGCTTTGCCTCCCGCCATTTGATATGCCACAGACGTCCTTTGGCTATGTTGACTCGGCATACGTCTCGTATCTTACTTTAGCTTTCCTTTATAGATGGGTTTATCCTTCCTTTCTACTTTTTCAATTCCAGACGAACACATTACTGGTTGTTTTTGCTGTCCATCTCGTTTATTTTAAAAGATACTTCCAGGATGTAGTACATTCCCACATCGCGATATTTTGATCGTCTCATTGCAGATCGTTGAAGCTTTGCTTTATACTTAATTCTCAGTGTTAGAGTCCATGAGGATCCATGCCTGAGGGAGTATTCGAACATCCGGAGAGGTCGTGTGAAGAGTAAGGGGAAAGAAAGGTGTAAGTCAGTTTTCATCTTAATGAAATAAACCACATTTTTACCTTAAAATTTTATTTGATAATCGCTTTACCAGTAGTGAAGTAAAATACAGAATAATTTAAAATAATGTAATGAAATATAATACAACATAATAAGACGCATTTTCCTCAGTAGCGAACTAAAGCATAAAAATCCTTGAGACTACTACATTCCCTTTGACATAACCAGGAAAATGGTCTGAAATCAAACAAGAAGTCAACCAAGGAAGCATTATACGAAGATGTTAGTTATTATTCAATACTGTAGTCATGAACAGTCTACTTACATAACTGTAACTATGGAACAGATTGCTGTAAAACATTGCCGGATTTGGCCAGAAGCACTGTAAAATACATGTTGAACTTTCCAGTAAATATAATCGTATTTGTGTCATAATACACTATTATTTTGCTTGGATAACATTGCTTAAACAGTCCAAATATTTTCTTAATGTAATACACTGAAGATGAAAGAAATTGCTACACCTGCCTAATATCGTGTAGGGCCCCCGCGAGCACGCAGAAGTGCCGAGCACGAAGTGGCATGGACTCGACTAATGTCTGAAGTAGTGCTGGAGGGAATTGACACCATGAATCGTACAGGACGGTCCATAAATTCGTAAGATTACCAGGGTTTGGAGATCTCTTTTAACAACACGTTCCAGATACGCTCAATAATGTTCATGTTTGGGGAGTTTGGTGAGAAGTGTTTAACCTCAAAGAGTGTTCCTGGAGCCACTCTGTAGCACTTAAGGACGTGAGGGGTGTCGCACTATCCTGCTGGAATTGCCCAAGTTCATCGGAATGCACAGTGGATATGAATGGATGCAGGTGATCAGACAGGACGCTTAAGTACGTGTCACCTGTCGTAGTCGTATGTGGGTCCCATACCACTCCAACTACACCCGCCCCACACCATTGCAGAGCCTCCACCAGCTTGAACAGTCTCCTGCTGACATGCAGGGTCCGTGGGTTCATGAGATTGTCTCCGTACTCGTACATGTCCATCCGCTGGATTCAATTTCAAACTAGACTCGTCCGACCAGTCAAAATGTTTCCAGTCATCAACAAACCAAAGTCGGTGTTGACTGGCACAGGCGAGGCGTAAAGCTTCGTGCCGTTTTGTCATCAAGGATACACGAATGGGCCTTTGGCTCCGAAAGGCCATATCGATGATGTTCCGTCGAATGGTTCGCACTGTGACACTTGTTGATGGCCCAGCTTTGAAATCTGCAGCAATTTGCCATAGGGTTGTACTTCTGTCGTGTTGAACGACTCTCTTCAGTCGTCGCGTTGGTCCCGTTATTGCAGGATGTTTCTCTGGGCCTGGAGGTTTACGGCGCTTTGCCGCGGTTCGCTCGAGTCCTCCCTCGCGGGCATGGTTGTGTGAGTTGGTGAGTTGACCTTAGTGTAAGTTACATTAAGTAGTGTGTTAGCCTAGGAACCGATGACCTCAGCAATTCGGTCCCATAGGAACTTACCGCCATTTACCACCACCATCATTTCTCGGCATCAGAGATGTCGGAGATTTGATGTTTTACCGGATTTCTGATATTCACGGTACACTGGTGCAATGGTCGTACGGGAAAATCCCCACTCCATCGTTATCTCGGAGATGCTGTGTCCCATCGTTCGTGCGCCGACTGTACTACCACGTTCAAACTCAATTAAATCTTGATAACCTGCCATTGTAGCAGCAGTAACCGATCTAAAAGCTGCACCAGACACTTGTCGTTGGCGTTGCCGACCGCAGTACCATATTCTGCCTGTTTACATATGCCTCAATTTGACTACGCATGCCTATACCCGTTTCCTTGGCGCTTCAGTGTATTTTCCTGTAAATACACTTTGCACCTTGTTGAAAGTTTACTGTCCTTGATGACCTTCCACAGTTTTTATATGAATGCCTAACAACATAGTACGGAAGCGTCAAGCTTCCTGAGTAAATAACTTAGTTTGTCTGTTTTATCAAAGGGTGCTCTGGCAGCACACTTGAGGCTCAGGTGTATTTTTCTGGAATACCGTGAATAGAGCAGACCTCAGTGTCTCATTGGCGGAGTGTCATTACCGACCTGAAACCATCGTCATGTCTTGATCGTCTCTGTTCAACATGAACTAACGTAATTAAGCCTGCTAGATATTGATGTATTTTGTGAAGAATGAAAACTGAAATTACGCAATATTTTAAATTTTTCTCCATTAGTTATCACAATATAATACTGTAAAATCACAGTTGCGTGCGTGTTATTGGTACTGAGTATTATTATTATTATTATTATTATTATTATTATTATTATTTAAATAGCGTACATCCAACCAGTGTTCTGCGGTGTCTTTGTCATCCCTTCAGAGAACATAGTTATACTGGATATCAAAACAATAACACAACCTGAAGAACTTGGCAATTGGCAACTGTTGTTGAAAAGTAACTCCATAGCCTCACAGAACCAAATAATGACTTACAGGAAACGTCAAGATTGGTGCGCCTCCTGCCAAAGTTTGGATGGCTTTTTTTCTTCACCTGGCTCTCTTGTTTTCGTCGAACTTAACTTCATCTTCTAACGTTCCGCAAGACTCTTCTGGTTTCTTGACAGTGCAGCACAACTCAGCATCCCCAACTCCTCACCCGCCCGTTCTATTACCCTTTACTACCTGTTAGTAGAAGCTACTCATTGTTGTGCATCGAATTATAGCAGTAACTCCAAACACTGACTTACCTGCTTGATTTCTCTTACCCTTCAAGGAGAATTTTCTAGTCCTAATCGTTCTCTTCTCTCTAATCCGTGATACGACATGTTCATTTCAATCACGTGTATTGCTGTTGGTGTGAAGGTGTGAATTGTTCACGAACATTGGAGCACTAGACATTCGATCATGGTTTATGACTAAGCAGCACGTGGCACATGTGAGAACTTGAAAAGTCATGCCTCAGGAGTGCCACGGCTGGAGTGCATCGCCGGCTCATCTCGGACGGTACCGCTTTCTGCCCTGCCGCTTTATCAATTCTCGCCTCTTTAAATTCAGTTATGGGTCATGGCGCGGCGGTTTTCTTTCCTTATCGCGGGCATTAGTCTGCCTGCAGCCGGAGCCAGGCTATTACAGGGAAGACAGGAGAAGATAATGTGGGTAGGGGGAGGGGGGGAGGAAGGGTGTCTCCGGGTGTCGACGCCGCCGCCGGATATTGATTCAGGCATCGGCCGCCAGGCCGCACCTTTGAAGCGCTTAACGCCGCCTCTGCTCTCGAGGGTTTCGCATCGAGACCTGGAGCTGTTTCTCCACCTGCAGGTCACAGGGGGAACGGAATGATTACAACACTCCGCGACTGTCTGTGGTTTTCGCGAAGTGTGTGACATAGCTGTCATGTCCCGGACGTGGGTAAAGACACGAACAAGAAAAATGCCGTATCAGTAGCAGCACTCAGGTTTATATTCTAAAGATAATATTCAGGAAAGCATAAGCTTTTAGCGAACTGCCTCTCGCTTGAGGAGCGTCGCCGGTGCCAAATATATCCAATTTGAAATAAGGGTAATGTTTTATGATGGTGGCGGTGCGTGACAAACCACTTCCTAAATCGGCGTCGCATCACTGAAGTCTTGGCAGCTCCTGAGGCCGGCAAGTGACGAACATAGGTCTGGACAGTAGACAACTGAAGGAAAGGTCGCTTCAGGGACGTAATCGTACGTTCTCTTCTTCATATTGCTCGTACTGGTGCAGTAGGGATGGAAAAAAACCGACCGGTTAAAACTGATACCGGTTTTTTAGTTCCGAACAACTGGTATTTTCGGTATTTGTTTGGTCTGGATTATAATAGTTTTTCTTTAATTTTCTACTAATAATGTGAAAAAAAACAGCCTGTCAGTCTGCCGTAGCAGCAGTCCTAAAATTTTTCGTTTTAAATAATACTTCTTTTTAAAAATAGGTTATGTTCATTTATAATATTTCCGATGCTTTGAATTACAGAGTTATTGTGGAATCTGGGAATAGCGATCACCACTATTTTAATAACAACACCTACAAAAATACTGCCATCCATCTCTCGGCCTAAGAATCGATACAGTATTCAGAGACAATAATGAACCTGAAGCCCTGTGACTCGGCCCATTGAACAGTACGCGTCTATAGGTCATGTGCAAGACTTGTCACCATCTGGTCTATGTGGTAGGTTTTCGCTGTTGTCCTCGATCATCAGTTGTTTTTTAGAATGATATCGTCCCTAGTGTCGAAATATTTTGCAAAGTGCGGTAGGAATGAAGTGAAGTGTCCCATTTGCTTTAAAAGATTAAAACAGGAGGAGGAACAACAAACTTCCGACGTAATATAAGGTAAAAATATCCACAATGTTCCCTTTAAAAGAAGGTAAGTTTGATTGATATACCTGTAATTTTATTGGCGTGCTATAAGCTTGGTGTAGTAACTGAAATCTTAATTTTGTGGTTGCTTCAGGGGGAAAAATTGGTGCCATTGAAAAGTTAACATGTGAACTTTCGGTATCGCCGCGCCCCTCGCCTTCACCTTCGCAGTCTTTGGTGGAAAAAATGAAACAGATTCCTGCAGCAGCCTCTACCCCATATCTATCGTGATCTTCTACTCCTCCTCATTAGAATTTTTCAGTCTTCATTCGAATTCTACATTTATTACTGGAGATAGTAGCAATAAAAAAAACCGAAAATCGGTTATTTCAGAAACTGGTTGTTTTGGGTGGTTTTGACAGTCAAAACCGCTTGTTTCAACGATAACCGCCACCGCTATGCCGCAGGAATCAGGAGGCTAATTTGGGCCCATTATTCTCTTTGCCCGAAATTAATTTTTCATATTCATTCCTCCTTACTCTTTTTGCATGAATGGCTCTACGTATTTAATCGGCAAGGTTAAGTCCAGAGGCATAAATGAGACTGCTCTTTTTTGGTTGTTTGGTTGGTTAGTTGGTTGATTTGCGGGAGGAGACCGAAGAGTGAGGTCATCGGTTCCATCAAATTAGGGAAGGATGGAGAAGGAAGTCGGCCATACTCTTTCAAAGGAACCATCCAGGCATTTTCCTGAAGCGATTTAGGGAAATCACGGAAAACCTAAATCAGGATGGCCGGACGTGGGTTTGAACAGTCGTCCTCGCGATTGCGAGTACAGTGCGCTAACCACTGCGCCACATCGCTCGGTGCTCTTTGCGCACATGAACTTGCATTCTGATACATTCGTCACGTTACGCGAAATTTCAGTTAAATAATTGTTTGTGTTCTTTGTGTATGTTTTCCTATAAATATTAGTATCGTTGCCATACAGTCTCATGCTGACAGCTCGTTTCTACGTGCAATAAACATCAGGGACCCCGTACCATATCCGTCCGGCATGTCTGATTTTGACATTGCTCTGTGTAGGAAGCCGCCTCCCTTTGCTTCCCGTTCGTGACAAAACGCTACAGTTAAAGCAAACAAATAATCATTATTGTTGTGAAAAAAGATCTGGTACAAATGCGCACATATGTGTAAAAGTATGACGTAATATTGTCGTGTGCTCAATAACAGAAGGGCATAACAAGAATGATAGTCAACATCTTAGCCGGCCGAAGTGACCGAGCGGTTCTAGGCGCTTCAATCTGGAACCGCGAGACCGCTACGGTCGCAGTTTCGAATCCTGCCTCGGGCATGGATGTGTGTGATGTCCTTAGGTTAGTCAGGTTTAAGTAGTTCTAAGTTCTAGGGGACTGAGGACCTCAGCTGTTAAGTCTCATAGTGCTCAGAGCCATTTGTACCACTTTCAACATCTTAATTATCACTTCGGATATCTGCTGACGGTGAGCCACTTTTTCATTAGCATAGGTAACAAAATCGAAGCAGCCACAAAGCTTCGCTGTCATGCAAGGTCGCCTTAATTCTTCAGAAGAACGAGTATTAAGCATGATGTCGGAGCGACATTAATATCATCTATTCCCTTGGACGGCTTGCTTGTATCTCTGTAGATCGAACTGGAGTGTAGATTTAGTGCATACTTTCTCGTCATGTTTCATCTCCCGTTTACGAACAATATCCATTTTGAGTGTGGTGTCTTAATTAGAGTAAATACACAGTGTCCAGCCACATTAATGTGACCACCTTCTGCAACGAGGACCGCTGGAAGACTTGCAGGTAGAGAGTCATAGAAGTTCTGGAAGGTGCCGATCTGGATGTGGAGCCATGCCGGCTCCAGTGCTACGGTCAACTGCACTAAATTTCTGGATTGAGGATCCATAGCGCGAACAGCCCGATCGAGGTAGTCCCACACATCCTCGACTGGGTTTGAATCCGGGGAGTTTGATGGTCTGGAGAGTACGGTAATCTCTTCCTGGTGCTCTTAGTACCATGCACGTACATTATGAGCTGTGTGACACACTAGATTGTCGTGAGGGTAGATCCCAACGTGCCGAGAAAAAACAAACTCCATGTAGTGGTGGACGTGTTCCCCAAGGATAGATGAATACAAAATTGTTAAGGCTTTCGTGGCCACTTGTTGACAAACTGCCTATTGGCTTCTGTCTCGGGTTCTTCGGCCGACGTTCATCTAATGATTTTTCTGACGTTTCGCCAGCACGAGTGGCTGGCATTGTCAAAGCTTCACCCTCCATTGCCGAGCAAAACCACCAGCTTGCAACCTGAAGAAAGAAGAGGTACAAGCCATTAAGAATCTCAACGCCGACAAGAGTATATTGGTACTGCCTGCCGATAAGGGGAATGCGACCGTCGTAATGAAGACCGAAGATTACGAGCAAAAGATACGAGACCTATTAGATCCGACGACGTACCGGAAACTAAGCGCAGATCCGACGCAGCGTATCACTCGGAATACGAATCGATTAATCAAGGCGTCTTCTCTGCCGGCGGACATACAGAGAAACCTGCGCAACACAGAAGCCCTACCACCTCGGCTGTATGGATTACCCAAGATCCATAAGAACAACGTTCCACTGAGACCGATCGTTAGCGCTCCTGGCTCACCAACGTATAGACTGGCGAAACACTTGGCCTCTCTGCTCCAGCCACACGTGGGAAAGACCGACAAATACATTAAGGACTCAGGACATTTCATTGAGAAGCTGAGGAAGCTGAAACTTGCGCCAAACGACATCCTGGTCAGTTTTGATGTTGTTTCGTTATTTACGAAAGTGCCACTCAGCGACGCTCTGGAGCACATCGGTTCCATGTTCCCGCAAGACATCAAAAAGCTCTTCCATGCATGTCTCACCACGAGCTATTTCACGTGGAATGGCGATTTCTACGAACAGCTGGAAGGCGTCGCCATGGGTAGTCCTCTCAGTCCAGTGGTGGCCAACTTCTTCATGGAACAATTCGAAGCACAGGCACTGGACTCGGCGACTTGCAAACCTAAGGTGTGGTACAGGTACGTCGATGATACTTTCGTGGTGTGGAGCCATGGTGAAGAACAGCTCGGTGAATTCCTGAGACACTTGAATAGCCTACATGCCAACATAACATTTACCATGGAAGTAGAAAAGGACAAGAAACTGCCATTTCTAGATGTCCTGGTCACAAGGGACGGCGAAAACCTGGGACACAGCGTGTATCGAAAACCGACACACACGGACCGATACCTGCACAAACTGTCAAACCACCACCCGAGCCAGAAAAGAGGCATGATTAGTACGCTCGTAACGAGAGCAGGACGAATATGTGAGCCTCAACACCTCAAACGAGAAATGCAACACCTGGAAACTGTTCTGAGGAGCAATGGGTACTCCACAAATTACATTAGAAGTGTAACAGAGCCAAACACTCGGCGAAGTAAGGAACCAGAAAAAGAAATGTCGGGTACGGCCTTTCTGCCATACATTCCCAGAGTGACGGACAGAATCGGCCGTATATTGCGCAAACATGGCGTAAAGACGATTTTCAAACCGACAAGGAAGATCAAAGCGTGTCTTAGATCGGCGAAGGAGAAAAGAGACCCACTTGCAATGTCGGGAATATACCGCATACCATGCACATGCGGAAAAGTTTATGTCGGAATGACTGGACGATCCATTAACACCAGGATCAAAGAGCATAAGCGACATTGCAGGTTGGGGCAGGTGGAGAAATCGGCCGTGGCAGAGCACGCACTGAATGAGACCGACCACGTTATAAAATTCGCCGACACGGAAGTTCTGGCTGTAGAGAAGCACTATCACACGCGCTTGTTCAGAGAAGCTGTAGAAATCCAAAAACACGCGAACAGTTTCAACAAGAAAGAGGAAAGCCTTAAGGTAAACGGATCCTGGCTTCCCGTACCGTCGCAGGTAGCAAGAGGAGAACCGCACCGGAAATGACCGCGGAGAAGCCCTCGGACGTTGGCGCGCCAGGTACATATAGTCTGCGGCCGCGAGCTCGCCTCCAGTTCACCACCGGCAATGGAGGGTGAAGCTTTGACAATGCCAGCCACTCGTGCTGGCGAAACGTCAGAAAAATCATTAGATGAACGTCGGCCGAAGAACCCGAGACAGAAGCCAATAGGCAGTTTGTCGATAGATGAATACTTGGGTTGATTCATTGTGGTTTCCAGAATGACAAGATCACCTAGGAAATGCCATGAAAACAGTCCCCAGACCATAACGCTCCCTCCTCCGTCCTGGACCCTTGCTGCAGGGTGTCTTCTTTCACACGGCCACATATCCGATGTGATTCATCAGAAAATGGCACCTGTCGCCCCTCAGTGCACGTTCATTTGCGGTACTAGCGTGCAAATTTCAGCCTTCGTCGCCTCTGAAAAGCAGTCAGCATAGGTGCATGAAGGAGGCACGTGCTGTTGAGGCCCGTACATAGCAACGACCGTTGAACAATTGTTGAGCAGTCACTGTCGCTATCCTGTGGTTCATGTGGGCGAACAGTTGCTAAACAGTTCCAGGTCTTTACGCTCGTACACACATCCGCAGCCTTCGTTCACCCCTGTCATCTATTGCCCGGGGGGGACCAGGCCTCAGCGCCGGATTTGTATAGCACCATTTTCCCATGCATTCTATATTTTAATCACAGTAGTACGCGAAGAGTTTACTACAGACTTAGCCGTTTCGAGAGTGCTTCCACCCTTGGCCCGAAAGCTAATCATCATGCCGTTTTGAATGTGAGATAAATCACTCAGCTTCCGCTTTACGACAGTGACTGCAGTGTTTACCACGTCCCGTTGACATGCTTTATACAGAGTGTTGCAAAAAGGTACGGCCAAACTTTCAGGAAACATTCCTCACACACAAAGAAAGAAAATATGTTATGTGGACATGTGTCCGGAAACGCTTAATTTCCATGTTAGAGCTCATTTTAGTTTCGTCAGTATGTACTGTACTTCGTCGATTCACCGCCAATTTGCCCAATTGAAGGAAGATAATGTTGACTTCGGTGCTTGTGTTGGCATGCGACTCATTGCTCTACAGTACTAGCATCAAGCACATCAGTACGTAGCATCAACAGGTTAGTGTTCATCACGAACGTGGTTTTGCAGTCAGTGCAATGTTTACAAATACGGAGTTGGCAGATGCCCATTTGATGTATGGATTACCACGGGGCAATAGCCGTGGTGCGGTACGTTTGTATCGAGACAGATTTCCAGAACGAAGGTGTCCCGACAGGATGACGTTCGAAGCAATTGATCGGCGTCTTAGGGAGCACGGAACATTCCAGCCTATGACTCGCGACTGGGGAAGACCTAGAACGACGAGGACACCTACAATGGACGAGGCAATTCTTCGTGCAGTTGACGATAACCCTAATGTCAGCGTCAGAGAAGTTGCTGCTGTACAAGGTAACGTTGACCACGTCACTGTATGGAGATTGCTACGGGAGAACCAGTTGTTTCCGTACCATGTACAGCGTGTGCAGGCACTATCAGCAGCTGATTGGCCTCCACGGGTACACTTCTGCGAATGGTTCATCGAACAATGTGTCAATCCTCATTTCAGTGCAAATGTTCTCTTTACGGATGAGGCTTCATTCCAACGTGATCAAATTGTAAATTTTCACAATCAACATGTCTGGGCTGACGAGAATCCGCACGCAGTTGTGCAATCACGTAATCAACACAGATTTTCTGTGAACGGGCCGGCCGAAGTGGCCGTGCGGTTAAAGGCGCTGCAGTCTGGACCCGCAAGACCGCTACGGTCGCAGGTTCGAATCCTGCCTCGGGCATGGATGTTTGTGATGTCCTTAGGTTAGTTAGGTTTAACTAGTTCTAAGTTCTAGGGGACTAATGACCTCAGCAGTTGAGTCCCATAGTGCTCAGAGCCATTTGAACCATTTTTTCTGTGAACGTTTGGGCAGGCATTGTTGGTGATGTCTTGATTGGGCCCCATGTTCTTCCACCTACGCTCAATGGAGCACATTATCATGATTTCATACGGGATACTCTACCTGTGCTGCTAGAACATGTGCCTTTACAAGTACGACACAACATGTGCTTCATGCACGATGGAGCTCCGGCACATTTCAGTCGAAGTGTTCGTACGCTTCTTAACAACAGATTCGGTGACCGATGTATTGGTAGAGGCGGACCAATTCCATGGCCTCCACGCTCTCCTGACCTCAACCCTCTTGACTTTCATGTATGGGGGCATTTGAAAGCTCTTGTCTACGCAACCCCGGTACCAAATGTAGAGACTCTTCGTGCTCGGCCGGCCGCGGTGGTCTCGCGGTTCTAGGCGCGCAGTCCGGAACCGTGCGACTGCTACGGTCGCAGGTTCGAGTCCTGCCTCGGGCATGGATGTGTGTGATGTCCTTAGGTTAGTTAGGTTTAAGTAGTTCTAAGTTCTAGGGGACTAATGACCACTGCAGTTGAGTCCCATAGTGCTCAGAGCCATTTGAACCATTCTTCGTGCCCGTATTGTGGACGGCTGTGATACAATACGCCATTCTCCAGGGGTGCATCAGCGCATCAGGGATTCCATGCGACGGAGGGTGGATCATGTATCCTCGCTAACGGGGGACATTTTGAACATTTCCTGTAACAAAGTGCTTGAAGTCACGCTGGTACGTTCTGTTGCTGTGTGTTTCCGTTCCATGATTAATGTGATTTGAAGAGAAGTAATAAAATGAGCTCGAACATGGAAAGTAAGCGTTTCCGAACACATGTCCACATAACACATTTTCTTTCTTTGTGTGTGAGGAATGTTTCCTAAAAGTTTGGCCGTACCTTTTTGCAACACCCTGTATACCCTCCGTCACCAGTGCTGCCACCTACCGTCTGTAAGTGGTTATTGTACGTTGATGTCAAATATAGGCAGTGTCATATTCATGTGCACTGGACCGTGTGTGTCATTATGGTATAAGTGATATAATAGTAATTGGAAGTTGTGGTTTTTAAAGAACCTTTTTTCAGTTGCGGGTTTATTAACAAACAGCAGTATTTTGCACATCCATTTCCAGTTAAGATTCAGCAGGTCTGTTCGAAATAAAATTTGCAGGCATCCAAGGATAATAGTACAATACCTCTCTCGTAGCATCAGCTACGGCTCGACAACAGTATCATTTCGACTCCACAACAGTAACATTAACAAATATGGATTATTTCGACAATAGGTCATAGTAATGAACTAGAAATTATGATAAATTCCTTGTTTGCCTTTTTTTATTTATAATGGTTTGGGGTTGTGATTACCATACATACAAATATATTCAAGCTCGAGTCCGAGTCGAGAATCCAGTCGTTTCTTCGTTCAGTGTGAACGGCCACAGGAGCAGCCACAATTCTTACCGCTCCCTATCAGATCCCCAACGCAGAAGAGCAGTGACAAAACAGAGAATAACTTATGAATCAAGCGTTGAGACATGGTCTCCCACCATCGACGTAATGTGTTGGTCGACTCCTGAAGTCGTATACAGGATATAAAAGTTCATCAATAAAGAAAAAATTATAATATCTCAATAACAGTTCCATAAAGTTAAGCTCACAGTGGCGACAGGAATCAGCCAACGACTATTACTGATGTCATTTAATACTTAACGTATAACTGTCAGCTGGAACTTAGAACAAGTCTTAAGTCTAGAATGATACATGTATATAGTAGTTTCAGCAAGAATCCTAGATGGATGTGTATTGTCACATATTTAGAAAATGTAACGAACAGAAAGCAGAAAGAATCAGTTTTTCTAGAAAGTACACGGAGTACAAAGACGACGTCACAGGAAGAGCAGTGGCTTGGGCGTTGGCCGGCAACGTTGCGTGGACTCACGGGGTATCACGTTAGCTCACATGGAGAAACCGCGAGGCACGGCAAGGCATTGGTGGGGACCATATATGGTCACAAACGAGGCCCCATAGGGTGGCCGGAATTGCCAGCGTGGAAGGGATGACGCAGCCTGCCTCACAGGTAAAAGGCGGAAGCGGAGTAGCCCGCAAGAGGGTTCATTACCGACAGAGGTCCAAGAGGGACTTGTAGTATTCGCTCTGGCTCTACTCGCGCTCATACTTGACTGCAAACCACCCTTCATGGGATTTTGCAGTCAGGACTAGTGTACTTCCATTCAAGCCATTATCCAATTCTTGCTCAGACGAGCAATTAATGGTTGTAGTTATTCAAGTCTTATCTTTGTTCGATTATTATCCGACCGTGGTCAATAACTCTTTCCAACTTCCAGCTAGCCATCTTCACGTTGCGTTACTAGAAGGACCTTCTCCTGTGTCATCGAGCATCTAGACCCCTCGCTGGACGCGACATGGAGACTTCCTTGTGTCAGATGTGGGCTTAGATCGTGGAATTAGCGTACAGTCATTATGCCACGAATTATAGGGATAGGTCGACTCTCTTTGGAATATCGAACTAGCTCAGCCCACCATCACGTAAAACGATGGAACGACTTTGCATTACTTGAATAAGTCAGACGCAGGCCAGCGGCAGGGCCAGGAGTCAGGACAGAAAAGAAACGGGGTACCTCTCTCACTTTCGAGAAAAATAAGAAGAAGAAAAGAAGAAGGCGTCCAAAGAAAGGAGAAGAGGCCGGGACTAACACAGCAACAGACGGCGCCTGGGAACAAGGAGCACATTCCAGAAGGCGGCCAGAGGCGGCGCATCCTCAGTAGCAGTGAACGGACGGCGCCCGGGGTCGAGGAGGACACGCTGGAAAGCGGCCAGGGGTGGCCGACGGCGGATCGAGGCAACACCGACTCAAAGGAAGGCCTCGGCGCTTGTTGGTGACGTCACGTCAGCTAGGCACGGCGAACGCCAGGTCTGTTGCAGGCAGAAACGCCTGGGCGTGCTTATCACTATAAATCTCTTATTTTTGGACAAAATGTTTGTTATTGTTTTGGATTCTGCAGTTTTATTTAGATGAAAGATTTTCTTACTATCATAAAGCTACAAATGAAGATCATAGTTCTGTATTACTGAAACCTATCGAAACAAACGTAGATCAATATGAGAAGATGCTTTGTCCCATTGCAAGCTTCGGAAATTTTACATTCAAGTAACTATATTTACTTGATCCATTTTGTTATCGAAACTTAACCCAACTCCCTTACAATTAACTCGTTTCTTTTATTTATTTTCGTTTGACATCGTCACTGGAAATGTGGACTAATTTACATGTGTAAATGTCCAACTGTTGCCAGTCATTAGATTACAGTCGTTTTCAACGAAAGGAATTCTAAACAGGAAACAAAATAGCTTCATACATCGAAAATACTGCTGAGCTTAAACTTTTTTAAACATGCACATTATAAAAGATAAATATGCTCCTCTTGCAACTGAAAGGAGAAACTTTATAACATAAAAAAATTTCATTTGATAAAACAAGTATCTCTCTTTTGCCTCTTCTTCTGACCCCCACCCCCTCCTCCAGCGTGTACAATCGCAAGATATTTCATTAACATTCAGTGCTCCTCACCCCATAGTCAACCAAGATACCTAAAGAAGAGCATCAATATGTTCACAGTTTCTTGTAAAAGCAACCCAGTACAAACGTAACTTCCTCAGATTTACAAGTAAGGTAAAGAAGCACGAATTCTGTTGCTGTTGGACCATGGAGTTGTTTTTGTATGTCAATCCTTAAAACAGGTGGAAATTTAAGTTCAGGAGTACACTATTTGTTAAGAAGTGTAATGAATTGCATAATTAATTGATAGCAGAAATCTCTCAGAGCAATGTGTGTTGGTCAACTACCGCCAATAGTGTCACATTTTCCTCTGTCAGAGAGGGAGACACCACCATTATGAGTATGCCTGCAACAGACCTGGCGTTCGCCGTGCCTAGCTGACGTGACGTCACCAACAAGCGCCGAGGCCTTCCTTTGAGTCGGTGTTGATCGTGGACGCTGACGACGGCGCGAGGGGAGTCGGCAGACATGACGGGCAGCGCGGTGTCACTGGATGGCGCGCAGAGGCAGCGACAGTTGAAGATGGCGGCGCAGGCCGCAAGGCGGCGCGAGCTTACCCAGTAGCAGCGCAGCCGCGACGAGCAGCAGACACCACAGAGTCGGTGCAGTGGCATTAGCAACTACAGGCAGCGGCGCGAGTAACATACAGCATGAGGGCAGCCAGCAGCGGCCGCAGGTGAAAGTGCGAGTCTGTGGAAGGTCTGGAGTGACAGCGGCGGCGACGACAGCCAGCGGGGCAAGGGCAGCACTGCGCCGCAGACTGCGCAAAAAAGCAACGGCAGCAGTGGGAATTCCAATAATGATTTAAAAGATTAGCACGCATGTCACTGGAGGAAGATAATGTTTCTGCGCAGGCTATGATGCCCCTGAGCCACAAAGTAGGCAGATTGGTAGTTTGTCAGATGTGCTAAAATTAATATCGCCCACCGGTGGTAGCAGATGCAGTTTCAGAGCGGACATTGTTGAGACAATCGTTCAGTGTGAACCGTGTAAGTAGACATGAACTACAGCTGAAATAAAGAATAAGTGTATTAAAAGAGAACATCCGTACAAGTCATTTGAATGCGGAAGACAAGACAGCAATCGTAGTGCTATACACCATGTACAGCGATGTTTTCCATGTGCCTGGAGACACATTATCGTGCAGTGATAGTATGAGCACGGAATTAGACTGCTACCGGAAACTGCTACCGAAAGCCGAAAGTGGAGTAATAAATTCATAACCCTACAGAGTATCTCAAAAGGAGATGCTCCAACGGGAAATGGAAAAGATTACAGTGGATGACATTATAGTACCAAGTAAAAGTGGTTGGAATTTTCCCTTCATTTTAATTCCGAGAAAGACGGATTCCAATGGAAAGCAAAAGTGTCGAATAGTCGCGGACTACAGGCGACTTAGATATCCCTAAATTCAGTATATTCGTTTCCTAGAATAGACGAAGTTCTTGACGGCTGAGGAAAGGTAAAGTACTTCTCCACCCTCGACTATTAGACGAACAGGATCAAGAACAGACACTGTCAATACACCGTATGGGCGTTAAGAGTTCAAACTACGTTCAAACGAATGCCCTTGGTTCTTAAAACAGCTTCTAGCACGTTTCAGAACTTAATGAACTCCGTCTTGACAGGTCTTGAATGCGACAAATTGTTCATCTTTTTGGATGACGTGGTAGTATTTGGCTCGTCCGTAGAAGGGCATAATGTGCAGCTGACGGAGGTATTCAAAAGGCTTAGATTCCACAATTTAAAGCTACGAGAGGACTAGTGCGAGTTTCTGATAGGAAGTGTGCTGTTTAGTTCTTATTTTAACAGCCCGTGCCTTGAAACCAGATACGCAGAAGGTCAAGGTGGTAAACGAGTATCCACAGCCCAAAACAATGAGTCAGTTAAAGGCGTATTTAGGTGTTGTGGGATACTACCGGCACTTTCTAAGCAACTTCAGCAAAATCGTGAAGCCGCTACATGAATTATTAAAGAAAGAAATGCCTACACCCTGGGTGTCGAACAAGATAACGCTTTCGTGCATTTGAAAGAGAAGCTGGTCAGTCAGCCTTTACTATAGTATCCTGACTTTGAAAAGGACGTCATAATTACCACGGACACTAGTCAGTCAAGTACTGGAGAGTTTTAAGTCAGGGAAAAATCGGAAGCGACTTACCTATTGCAAACGCTTCAACGACACGGGATAAGGCAGAAAGAGCGTACAGTACCATTGCGGGGGAGATGTTGGCCATTTGTTGGGCAGTCAAGACACTGCAGAAACGGAAGCCGGGGTGCTGGTCAGAGACCCACCGGCAGGCGACGAAAGCGTGGCTATTGGCCTCGCGAGCAGGCGGCAGGCACGGCCGACAAGGACGCAGGAAACAAAATACGAGGGTCTGAGAACAGTGAAAGATATTAGTCAGGAATGCGAAAACAGCATCAAGGATATAGAAAAGTATAACCGGAAATAAGAGACAGCTGAGTCGAAAAAGACAGAAGAAGCAATTATGACTGACAGGCTGTGCTAAAACCACCAGTACTAAAACAGTTTCACAATCCTCCCACGGTAGGACACCATGGCATAGGAAGAAGTGCCGAGTACGGTATGGTATGAAGAAACATATTAAAGAGTACATCCGGAAATGCGAAAGTTGTCAAAAGAATAAGCTCACTAATACAACACATTAAGATCCCACTAGAGATCACGAAGACGTCTGAGCACGTTTTCCAAAGGTTTGACATTGACTAAGTAGGTCAATTAAACCAGACAGACAGAGGGAAGAAGTATATCCTTATGTTTCAGGATGTGCCGATGAAGCGTATGGCAACTGAACTAATAGAAAAGCAAGATGCCGATACAATAGCGCCGATGCTAGTTCAAAACATTGTACTGAGGTTTGGAATTCCGTCAATATTGTTAAGTGACATGGAAAGTACGAGGGCAGTTCAATAAGTAATGCAACACATTTTTTTTATCGGCCAATTTTGGTTGAAAAAAACGGAAATTTCTTGTGGAATTTTCAAACACTCCCGCTTCGTCTCGTATAGTTTCATTGACTTCCGACAGGTGGCAGCACTGTACGGTGCTGTTAAAATGGCGTCTGTAACGGATGTACGTTGCAAACAACGGGCAGTGATCGAGTTTCTTTTGGCGGAAAACCAGGGCATCTCAGATATTCATAGGCGCTTGCAGAATGTCTACGGTGATCTGGCAGTGGACAAAAGCACGGTGAGTCGCTGGGCAAAGCGTGTGTCATCATCGCCGCAAGGTCAAGCAAGACTGTCTGATCTCCTGCGTGCGGGCCGGCCGTGCACAGCTGTGACTCCTGCAATGGCGGAGCGTGCGAACACACTCGTTCGAGATGATCGACGGATCACCATCAAACAACTCAGTGCTCAACTTGACATCTCTGTTGGTAGTGCTGTCACAATTGTTCACCAGTTGGGATATTCAAAGGTTTGTTCCCGCTGGGTCCCTCATTGTCTAACCGAACACCATAAAGAGCAAAGGAGAACCATCTGTGCGGAAATGCTTGCTCATCATGTGGCTGAGGGTGACAATTTCTTGTCAAAGATTGTTACAGGCGATGAAACATGGGTTCATCACTTCGAACCTGAAACAAAACGGCAATCAATGGAGTGGCGCCACACCCACTCCCCTACCAAGAAAAAGTTTAAAGCCATACCCTCAGCCGGTAAAGTCATGGTTACAGTCTTCTGGGACGCTGAAGGGGTTATTCTGTTCGATGTCCTTCCCCATGGTCAAACGATCAACTCTGAAGTGTATTGTGCTACTCTTCAGAAATTGAAGAAACGACTTCAGCGTGTTCGCAGGCACAAAAATCAGAACGAACTTCTCCTTCTTCATGACAACGCAAGACCTCACACAAGTCTTCGCACCCGAGAGGAGCTCACAAAGCTTCAGTGGACTGTTCTTCCTCATGCACCCTACAGCCCCGATCTCGCACCGTCGGATTTCCATATGTTTGGCCCAATGAAGGACGCAATCCGTGGGACGCACTACGCGGATGATGAAGTTATTAATGCAGTACGACGTTGGCTCCGACATCGACCAGTGGAATGGTACCGTGCAGGCATACAGGTCCTCATTTCAAGGTGGCGTAAGGCCGTAGCATTGAATGGAGATTACGTTGAAAAATAGTGTTGTGTAGCTAAAAGATTGGGGAATAACCTGGTGTATTTCAATGCTGAATAAAACAACCCCTGTTTCAGAAAAAAAATGTGTTGCATTACTTATTGAACTGCCCTCGTAATTCCGTAAGTGAGATTGTTAAAAGAATATGTAAACTACTGCGTATCGATAAGATACAGACGGTAACTTACAATCCTCAAACAAATGTAGCGTTAGAGAGGTCGCATCTAACATTAACAGAGATGTTGCGACACTATGTAAATAAAACACAGACAAAGTGGGAAAGTTCATTGTGCGACAACTTACACGCCACAAGAATTGTCCTTTGGAAGAACATGTAACATGCCAGGAATACAACAGAAAAATCTGGCTGGAGTGTGAGGTATAATTTTGATGGTTATGTGTCAGAACTTAAGGACGCATGCAAAAAAAATGGCTCTGAGCACTATGGGACTCAACTGCTGTGGTCATAAGTCCCCTAGAACTTAGAACTACTTAAACCTAACTAACCTAAGGACAGCACACACATCCATGCCCGAGGCAGGATTCGAACCTGCGACCGTAGCGGTCGTGCGGTTCCAGACTGTAGCGCCTTTAACCGCTCGGCCACTCCGGCCGGCGGACGCATGCAAGGAATGCCCTTATGTGCAGGAACACAGAATACTATGATCGGATCCAGAATCCAAAGGAATTCCGTTGTGGGTATTAGGTTCTGTTGTTTCATGAGAGCGTACGATGAGGCAGATCACACAAGTTAAATACACAACAGCGAGGTCCTCACACGGTGGTACAAACAAGGGGGCCTAATGCTTCTAATCTGTCTGAAACGAAATATATATCTCACAGTTCATGCGAACGAACTGAAGGACTTTTTCAAATTCCACATGTCAGCGTCATACTACTTCATCCTTGTTATCCTGCTGCACATTGGGGTTGAGCACAACTGACAAAATCGTACACGCAAGTAACGAAGTTCCAGTCATCACCTGGACTGATAATGAAGTACGGGTAGAGTGAAAATTTACAGTGTAAAGTGGAAAATTGTGAGTTATTTTAATCTAATGAAACAGAGAGAGAAATCGGAGCGCACTGGGTTTCTCGCGAGACAAGCAATCGGACTTCATAAAGACAGGTTGGCATTATCGAATATGAGTGCAAGAGAGTTTAACAGTGCAGAACTTGGGTTAAAATGGCACACTGGAAAAATGGAAAAGGCACTGGGTCTGACTGCGCAATTGGCACGGCATGAATCCCGTTAAAGAAACAAGAACTCGTAAACTTCGTGAATGAGGTCAATAAGATTCTGTTCTGAACATTTGACGAAGATGACGCCACGTACTTTAAGGTGAAGACAGATGTCTTAGAATGGGAACAGAAACGGCTACTCCGACTTTTGAAAGAGTAAGTGACAGTAGTTACAACAATCTTGACTAGTTTTAAACAAGCGGTAAGCTCCATTGCGAAAAATGAAGAAATTGTTACGCATGGAATGAACCAATTAAGCTGCCACATAGTACAAATTGAGAACTTTACTGCCCATCCGTTACAGAGAGCCGTAATTTTGATCACCATTAACGCACAGTTGATACAAATGGCGAGCAGTTTCAGTGAGCTATAACAGGAATACCATATGTTAATATCAGCTATTGTCATCGCTCCGAAAGGTATTCTGGAACCTCACCTGGTCAGTCCACTTCAGATCGTGAAGTATCTGGACCTAATGAAAGGTAACATCAAAGAGAAACTGTTCACTGTCGACCTTAACATAGAGGAGACCAATTATTCGGAATCGTTGATCTGGATGTTCTCATTGCTGGAAACATCTTAAGTTGTGTGTTAAATGTCCCTCTAGTAAAGAATACGTGTGTAATCTCTACAGAATACTCCTGTTACCGTTAGAAGTAGACGGAACGAGACATTTATTTATGTGTATTGCTCCAGAAAAAAAGTAACGAACAGTGAAAAATGTTGGATCAGAGCCTCAGAATACGCAAGTAGATATTTATACTTTAGTTCATGTATGATCATGAGAAGTGTGAGGCTAAGAGGGAACATTCAGCGAGAGAAATTCCGAAGGATTGCGTGCAGAAGTTCATAGTGTTAAACGAAAGTCTCTGGACACCATTAAGTATTAATGAGTGGTTGTTTGTTGCCCTGGTAGACGAAGGCACTACCATCATCTGGCATGTCTGAAGTCCCACAGGTATGCTCCGAGGCACAGAGAAGATAAAACTTTAAGGTAAATACCATGGGTATATTGCCTCAGACAGTTATACAGTCTGAACATATTATACGAACAAATATCCCCAGTAGTGATATTGTGCCTGGAAATGACTACTGTATATTGAATAATGAGAGGAAGAATATAAGTGATTTTAAGCTGGAATTACCAATACAGCCTGGAGTTAGGCAGTTAGATTACCTAACAACTGCAGGGAATAAGTTGGATGAGCTACAAAATGGGATTGAATACGAGGAGGGAAGTGCCTTCAGCAACTTCTGGTCAAGTCATCTCTCTTACTGGAGTTTCGTGGACTCTGGTGTAGTAATTATAGTCATATTATATTGTCTATGTAAATAATGTAAATGTTGCCGAGACTGTTTTAGATCTGTGCGCAAAACAGTGGCTAACGATTGGTGCAGAAAAACATGTGTTAAAAACTCTATCGTAATTCAGTGGCCAGTGAGGGGTACAGTCAAGTACTATCCTACGAAAAGTACGTCAAAAGACGGTGAAGACAGAATTTTTGACAGATCTCTACTGCCTGCGAGACATTCACAAGTGAAGCTAGAAGTGGTGTTTATCAAAATGTTAAAATAAAAACGAAGAGACGCTGATGAATGATAACACTGGTAGAAAGCGTAAAAAATCTTATGTAAAGAGCTCTCCTTTCAGGCACTGAAATTGTAATTATGTTATGAAGTGTACATTAATGTATCAATTCTAATTCATTGTAAAGTTGATTGTGAAATAGTATATATACCCGCCCTAACACAAAACAGAATTGGTGGGATAATACGAAATGTCTCACATTGTAAAATAAAATATATCTTTATTTCTTTATTTCAGATATTAGAATATGTAAAATTATATTTAGTGTGAAATGTAAAAATGTAGATATTTCTCTTACAGGAAAAGATTGGTGTGTATGTATTCCTGTAGTGGACACTTCTAAAGCAGTTAAGTGTGTCTTTTGAGCGTTATTGTAAGGCAAATGTGTATGTTTCCCCATTAATGAAATAAAATTTATGAAAAACCTTGTACAAAAATTCGCAGTCGCTGAGGACAACGCCTACAAGTTATCCCTAATGGAGGTGGGGGAGGAGGGTGTCGCATACTTACATAATGCAATGAACGTAAGCCAGAAAGAATAAGTTTTTCTAGAAAGTGCTCGGAGTAGAAAAGGCGACGCCACAGGCAGAGCAGTGGCTTGTGCGTTGGCCGGCAATGTTACGTGGACTCACTAGGTACCACGTGAACTCTGGTGGAGAAGCCGTAGGGCGGGGCAAGGCTTTCGGGGTGGGGGGTGGGGAACCATATATGATAACATACCAGGCCCCAAAGGATAGTGTACGGAAACACACTCATGGAAGGGGCGACGCAGCCTGCCTCATACACCACTGGCCATTAAAATTGCTACACCAAGAAGAAATGCAGATGATAAACGGGTATTCATTGGACAAATATATTATACTAGAACTGACATCTGATTATATTTTCACGCAATTTGGGTGCATAGATCCTGAGAAATCACTACCCAGAACAACCACCTCTGGCCGTAATAACGGCCTTGATACTCCTGGGCATTGAATCAAACAGAGCTTGGATGGCGTGTATAGGTACAGCTGCCCATGCAGCTTCAACACGATACCACAGTTCATCAAGAGTACTGACTGGCGTATTGTGACGAGCCAACTGCTCGGCCACCATTGACCAGACGTTTTCAATTGGTGAGAGATCTGGAGACTGTGCTGGCCAGGGCAGCAGTCGAACATTTTCTGTATCCAGAAAGGCTCGTACAGGACCTGCAACATGCGGTCGTGCATTATCCTGCTGAAATGTAGGGTTTCGCAGGGATCGAATGAAGTGTAGAGCCACGGGTCGTAACACATCTGAAATGTAACGTCCACTGTTCAAAGTGCCGTCAATGCGAACAAAAGGTGACCGAGACGTGTAACCAATGGCACCCTATACCATCACGCTGGGTGATACCCCAGTATGGCGATGACGAATACACGCTTCCAATGTGCGTTCACCGCGATGTCGCCAAACACGGATGCGACCATCATGATGCTGTAAACTGAACCTCGATTCATCCGAAAAAAATGACGTTTTGCTATTCGTGCACCCAGGTTCGTCGCTGAGTACACCATCGCAGGCGCTCCTGTCTGTGATGCAGCGTCAAGGGTAACCGCAGCCATGGTCTCCGAGCTGATAGTCCATGCTGCTGCAAACGTCGTCGAACTGTTCGTGCAGATGGTTGTTGTCTTGCAAACGTCCCCATCCGTTGATGCAGGGATCGAGACGTGGTTGCACGATCCGTTACAGCCATGCGGATAAGATGCCTGTCATCTCGACTGCTAGTGATACGACGCCGTTGGCACCTTTATCAAAGTCGGAAACGTGTGGTACGCATTTCTCCTCCTTACACGAGGCATCACATCAACGTTTCACCAGGCAACGCCGGTCAACTGCTGTTTATGTATGAGAAATCGGTTTGAAACTTTCCTCATGTCAGCACGTTGAAGGTGTTACCACCGGCACCAACCTTGTGTGAATGCTCTGAAAAGCTAATCACTTGTATATCACAGCATCTTCTTCCTGTTGGTTAAATTTCGCGTCTGTAGCACGTCACCTTTGTGGTGTAGCAATTTTAATGGCCAGTAGTGTAGATAAAAGGCGGGGGTGCCTAGCCCACAAGAGAGTTCAGTACAGACAGAAGTCCAAGAGGGACGCGTTTGTATGTTACTCTATTTTTCCATATTGATGCAATTACATTGGGTTCACATTCTGCGCGTAGAACTTGTTTAGATCCTTGTAAGGATACATTCCCTTAATTTTACCAGATCCTTTGGCGACAATAAACGGACCAGAATGCAACTGCCGCTTTTAGTTTCGTTCATTTAGTAACGAGGGCATAGGGTGACAATGTTTGATTACTTTGTCACCAGGCCTATGTGTGAGCCTGTGATTACTGTCAAAATACTGTTTGTATTGCTTTGCCTTTTCAGTAACAGTTACGACAGAGTGCCTAACTTTCTCTCCCCACACTGATTCATTACTTGTAGTTTCAGAATTGGTGAGTACCATTCATTACCCTCCGGTTGGTCCGCCAGAAATTCGTTGCGCGCCGTTTGTGGAAGTGAGGTAAATCATTTGTCATCTTCTTAAACTGACCTACATGCTGAAACCGTGTAGTCTGTGTGTTGTGGTGGTATGTCATGCTATAACGATTAAATTCTCTGAATACCTTCGCTGGGGGATTTGCTTCAGCGTGATTTTTAGGTATTAGAATTTTGCTAACCCCCCTTTTCCTGTAGAAAATGTTTCCTCTTATTACTATTACTACTAGTGTTTTCTATACGTGTAAACTTATTCAAAGTCGAGTCGATAATCCAGTCGTTTCTCTATACAATAAGAGGATTCACAGGAGCAGCTAGAATTCGAGCCGCTCTGTGTCTCATGCTAATCAAGAAGAAGAGTAACAAAAGGTAATATAACACCTAAAGCAAGTGCTGTGGCATGTGTTGACACCGGCGATATAATGTCTTGGTTCAAATGGCTCTGACCACTATGGGACTTAACTTCTGAGGTCATCAGTCCCCTAGAACTTAGAACTAATGAAACCTAACTAACCTAAGGACATCACACACATCCATGCCCGAGGCAGGATTCTAACCTGCGACCGTAGCGGTCGCGCGGTTCCAGACTGTAGCGCCTACAAACGCTCGGCCACCCCGGCTGGCTATAATGTCTTGGTCTACACGATCATGAATCGTACTCAGATATATAAAAGCGATTTGATAACGAAAAAATAATAATTTCAATAATTTTGAGAAAAATTGAACTAGATATTACATGGGATACCCATTACCATACAAATATAACTGATTCGCAAGAGTACTCGCTGTTAGACACAAAAATCTGAATTGTCGAAGGGAAAGTCACTAGGATTGATTTCAGAAATAGTATGAATGGAATCATTGGGGATGAAATCTATGGAATGCAATGACACGAATTGACGTCAGCATTGATCGATCCCCTGCAATGTAATGAATATTTCGTGACATCTCCACTGATCCTTTCATTTCATTTCAGTGCATGTAATTTATTTGATAACAGTTCTTATGTTCGTCTAAGTTGCCTGTCCTGTTAATTTTTTGTGCATTGGAATATATAGAGATATGAATAAAAAATCGGATTTGAGCAGACTAGTAGCATATTTTTTTCTGTTTAGATTTCTCTGTTTTCAAATATACCGGTAAGTAATGGAATTAGGCTCACGAACCGAGTAGCTTGTAGAATTAACTTTCTCCCTGATGGCGGCAGCGAGTCAATGCGGCCGGCCTTTGTGGACGAGCGGTTCTAGGCGCTCAGTCCGTAACCGCGCGACTGCTACGGGTGCAGGTTCGAATCCTGCCTCGGGCATGGATGTGTGTGTTTTCCTTAGGTTAGTTAGGTTTTAGTAGTTCTCAGTTCAAGGGGACTGATGACCACAGATGTTAAGTCCCATAGTGCGCAGAGCCATTCGAACAATTTTTCGAGTCAATGCGGAATGATCTCCATAAGACACTGAAAACTGAGGAGCAACCATCCTGATCCACGACGGCACAACAAAAGCCGTGCAATGGTGAGTCGTGACTGGGAATGAGACCCGCACGTCCCCGTCGGTGCGGTCTCATATGTGCTGAAAAGGACCTGAGTTCAGGTGACCTGGAGGACCACTCAAGCAATCTCATGTACATAGAGTGTTGCGAAAACCTTCGACAGGTCAGTAGCGATAGAGTAATGCATTATCTTACTGAAGGCACAGGTTATATTTCAGATGGTTTTAGGCACACAAACGGATGCACGTGATCGGACAGTAGGTTCCGGCATCGTTTGCCGTTCAAAATCAGTATCAGTAATATCAGGGGCCCCATATAATACTACATAAATATGATGAATTCTTCTCGGGTTATCAGATGATTGGTGGCGTCGTCTTGTCGCGCCGTTTCAATGAGTTTCGTACCCATCATCTTCGCCAGTTACGAGAATGGTTAGCGGCAGTAACAACTGTCTTACAAAATCTTACACAGGATGAACTGAGGGTAATTGAGGAGAGACGTAAAAGGAAACTGGCTTCGCTTGTAACGTAGGAGTCAACATCAAAGTCGTTGGAGCCGGAGGACTTGCTGAGATTTGTAAGGAAAAGGAGCCAACTGTGGCGTGTCGAGAAATCATCGCGGGCGTTTACCACATGGAATTAAACGAAAGTCGCCCTACGAGTATTTGAACACGATCCCACTGTCTTTATAACTGTGCTATCTTGTTAGGAGCAAATTCAGGAAGGAAGAAATTAGCTGCTGAACACGCCATGTAGGAAAAACACGCTCTAATGTGCGTGGGGTTTCTGACCACTGCAGAGTAAAGAGCCTCGTTCCCGAGAACAAGCGAACATGAAGTGCTCTCCCACTGCAAAGCGAGACGCTTCTGCTCGTCACGGTCATACCCCGCCAGTTATAATTCCGCAGTTCTAATTAAGACGCGGCCCGCGGAATGTGAATAACTCGCTGGCGCCGAGGCAGCTGCTGGAGTAACTGAGGCAAGAATAACTCCGGCTCCTTTATCTGCTGCTGAATTAAGGAGCAAGTTTTGTGGCAAGTCGCGCCGCGGAGGCTGCGGCGGCGGCGGCGGCGGCGTCGGCGTGTCGCCGCGGCGTCTGCTCGCGGCTGCCTCCCTCATTTCCCTCTTGATGCAGTGCCGGCTGGGCTGCGACTTTGCCCATTAGGGACACGCCGCTGTACAAATAACGAGGGGCAGCGCTAACGCACCCGACTGGTCGCCGGAGAGGTACCCGCTGTGTCCGCTTCCGTAATACCTTGGCGCATACTCTCACCCTCTGTGATAATATTAAGTGTGCGAACTACGTGAAGAATTACGTTGCCCGCTATCACTCCTACATCGCCCAGTCCAGATAATCCCTAACGTTAGTTGATGCACTAGCCCTTACATTGTACATGACTACGTTTAATGCTTGTTCCTGAAATGTCGTAACACTGAAAGTAGTTCATTGTGGTAGACGGTAGATCAATGAGGTGGAGAGTGAAATGTGGAGAATTACTTGAACGTTATTTTTTTAAATACATATTTTTTTAGTTACCATGGTCCAAGAAGAGTATTACTCTCAGGCGTTTATTTTTCAGTTAAGTCAGAAATCTTCTAAATATTCTAGAATAACTGCAATAATTATTTGTAACGCAATTGTATATAGCCGATCGTATCCAGCTGATTGTAGCAACCAGACAACACTTGGTGCCCAGATGGTGTCCATACGTGTACTTTATACTGACATGGATATGGTGTCTGTTCTCTCGGACATGTCCGAAAGAACAGACACCATATCCATGTAAGTATATAGTTCTGGCAATACCGGTCATGACCATCCTCTTCTGTGCGGATGCGCACACATTACCCGAACTCATACAGGACTGGGTAAGAATGTCTTCACGAGTAATGAGTGTGTTGGGGTGGGACACTACGAATGTATTCTGTGGACATACAAGGTGAGAATGTGGGTCTCGCCGGAGGCGTGCGCGAGATAGTCCCTGCAGTCGCACTATCTTCTATGCCCTCGTTGGCTCAGATGAATATAAAAAAAAAACTGAGTATATGGAACAATGAACAACCTGAACGAGTGTCTTCGGACGTCCACCACGAACAAATTCAACGAACAGTATAGAACAAAGTGAGATTTGCCGGCACGGTAGCTCAGCGTGCTCGGTCAGAGGGTTAGCTACCCTCTGTAATAAAAAACTGAGTGAACGATCAACAAAGAACCTGAACGGCTGTCATCGGACGTCCGCCACGAACAAATTCATCGACCAATATAGAGCAAAATGATATAAAAAAAAGATGGGTAGAGCGTCTGCCATGTAAGCAGGAGATCCCGTGTTAGAGTCCCGATGGGGGCACACATTTTCACCTCTCCCCGTTGATATATCATTACCCGTTAGCAGCTGAAGGTATTAATATATAATTCTAATAAGTCTTAGTTTCTACTTGATATTTTTATGAGGGTTATACCTGTCATCATCATTAGCCAGTTATCATCAGCAGCAGCTGGCTGAAGGCTTCCTCCAGACATCCGCATACATTACTATATAATACACTCCTGGAAATGGAAAAAAGAACACATTGACACCGGTGTGTCAGACCCACCATACTTGCTCCGGACACTGCGAGAGGGCTGTACAAGCAATGATCACACGCACGGCACAGCGGACACACCAGGAACCGCGGTGTTGGCCGTCGAATGGCGCTAGCTGCGCAGCATTTGTGCACCGCCGCCGTCAGTGTCAGCCAGTTTGCCGTGGCATACGGAGCTCCATCGCAGTCTTTAACACTGGTAGCATGCCGCGACAGCGTGGACGTGAACCGTATGTGCAGTTGACGGACTTTGAGCGAGGGCGTATAGTGGGCATGCGGGAGGCCGGGTGGACGTACCGCCGAATTGCTCAACACGTGGGGCGTGAGGTCTCCACAGTACATCGATGTTGTCGCCAGTGGTCGGCGGAAGGTGCACGTGCCCGTCGACCTGGGACCGGACCGCAGCGACGCACGGATGCACGCCAAGACCGTAGGATCCTACGCAGTGCCGTAGGGGACCGCACCGCCACTTCCCAGCAAATTAGGGACACTGTTGATCCTGGGGTATCGACGAGGACCATTCGCTACCGTCTCCATGAAGCTGGGCTACGGTCCCGCACACCGTTAGGCCGTCTTCCGCTCACGCCCCAACATCGTGCAGCCCGCCTCCAGTGGTGTCGCGACAGGCGTGAATGGAGGGACGAATGGAGACGTGTCGTCTTCAGCGATGAGAGTCGCTTCTGCCTTGGTGCCAATGATGGTCGTATGCGAGTTTGGCGCCGTGCAGGTGAGCGCCACAATCAGGACTGCATACGACCGAGGCACACAGGGCCAACACCCGGCATCATGGTGTGGGGAGCGATCTCCTACACTGGCCGTACACCACTGGTGATCGTCGAGGGGACACTGAATAGTGCACGGTACATCCAAACCGTCATCGACCCCATCGTTCTACCATTCCTAGACCGGCAAGGGAACTTGCTGTTCCAACAGGACAATGCACGTCCGCATGTATCCCGTGCCACCCAACGTGCTCTAGAAGGTGTAAGTCAACTACCCTGGCCAGCAAGATCTCCGGATCTGTCCCCCATTGAGCATGTTTGGGACTGGATGAAGCGTCGTCTCACGCGGTCTGCACGTCCAGCACGAACGCTGGTCCAACTGAGGCGCCAGGTGGAAATGGCATGGCAAGCCGTTCCACAGGACTACATCCAGCATCTCTACGATCGTCTCCATGGGAGAATAGCAGCCTGCGTTGCTGCGAAAGGTGGATATACACTGTACTAGTGCCGACATTGTGCATGCTCTGTTGCCTGTGTCTATGTGCCTGTGGTTCTGTCAGTGTGATCATGTGATGTATCTGACCCCAGGAATGCGTCAATAAAGTTTCCCCTTCCTGGGACAATGAATTCACGGTGTTCTTATTTCAATTTCCAGGAGTGTAGTTTCACGCATCTGTGTTTAATGTTGTATACCTACCATCCATTGTGTCGTCAGTTTGGTCTTTTCTTATTTCTTGGGATGTAGCCAAGAACTATCTTGATCTATGTACTATCAATTCGTCTGGCTGCATGTCCTGCCTATTTCCATTTCATTTTCTTGGCGGTCATTATCACGATTCTGATGTGTTCCGTCATCCACGTGTTCGTTTTCCTGTCTCTCATGCAGTATGTCGAAACTGGTAATACTGATAGATTTTGCAAACTTTGCGTTTCAGACACATCAGAAGCTTAGTTCCGAAAGCAAGTTTTGTTCCTCTATTTATATTTTCTGCAGGGCGTCCAGCAGTTTTATTTTCCCAACTGCCATAAATACAAAATACCATCAGCTAGTTGTGTTGTAATTTTGTTTTCAGTGAGCTGACTCAGTATAATTATTTTTTAGGCTTGCTTTCCATCTTGCTCTCGTAAAGTCATCCATTCGATTTGAAGTTTGTCTGCGCGAATACACAATTCAGTGACTTTAACAGTTTTGTGCTTAATATTTTTGCTTCGTCTTTGTCACTTCTCTGAGACATTTTAACAAGGGTCCCAATGTTTAGACTGCAGGCCAAAATGTCAAACCCCACGCCTTAAGTAGCATCTGTATATTCACAAGATACAAAGATTAGTTTAGTTTAATGAATAAGTTTCTCGAAGTTTTCTTAGAACAGATCTTGCCCAGTGTTAAACGGTGTACTGAAAACTAACTAATTTATATTTTTATTCGGATTTACGATACGTGAGTTTTACTGTTTGCCTGCTGTTTCAACAGAATTTTATCACTTCCACTTTATTCTTTCTAAAATAACAAAGTTTTAAATTGAATTTTATAGGCTAATTTCTTACTCTCCCAGAATACACTGAACACACTAAAGTTGTTTCTCGTATTAGAAAGTAAGATGTGCTGTGCTTTGTGCAAGGGCCATTCAGTAAATAATGTGCCACAGTTTTTTCTCAGAAAATATTATTTCTTAAGAGTTGGAATTTGGTGACAGTATCAGTCAACATTTCTTTTACATGTGCTATTTTTCTACAGAGGCTCCCCCACGTTCTGTGGCCTTACCCTTCTTATATAAGAGCGTGAATTCCCTGTTGGTAAAAGCTTTAGTCCTGTGCTCGTAGGTCATTAATTTATTTATTTATCGTATGGCAGTACATATGCACAGATTACAAAACTACTACACGTTGACATTTAATTACAGCTCTCCAGCATAAAATAACACGAATAACAACAGCTATAAGTGGATATCAAGGTCTTTTATGTTCTTTATAACATCACTCGTCGCTGTGAGGAAATCTTGGAAAGGGCCCTTATAGGCACGTGCGCGGGACATGTCGATACACATGAGCAACTGTTCGTTGTTCCGCACCACAATCACAGGACGATGATGAAGATTTGTCCCACTTGTAGAAAGTGTCTGCATATCGTTCATGGCCGTTCGGATGCGGTTGAAGATTGCTCAAATTGCCAGAGGCTGGTCGAATCCAAGGGGTTTCTTCTGGGTGCAAGGCAGCTTCAGGCGTTGTGGGGAACACTTTTGCTGTAAGCAGTGTTTCTATTCACTAATGGGATTGAATTAAGTTTCCATGAGAATTCTGGCTATGATGAGAGTGGGTTGTCTTACTCTTAGTCTTTTTCGCTCCGCAGGGAATACGTCGTCCATTACTGGAAGGTCGGTGTTATTAGCAATCTCCTGGTATTCACGCAGTAGCGGCTCTTCCGTCTGATATCAAGAGGTGTAATGTGGCTCAAGATAGGTAGCCAGTATGTGGGAGTAGATCGTATTGATCCACTAATAACGCGCGTGGCTTCGTTGAGTTGTACGTGCATCTTTTTACATGTGGACCATTAAGCCAGACAGGCGCACCGTTCTCTGCTGCTGAGTATACCAAGCCGAGTGCTGATATCCGGGGAGTGTCTGCTGACGATCGCCAATGAGAGCCGCAGAGTTTATGGAGAATGTTGTTTCTGATTTTGAGCTTAGCGGATGTTAGTGTCAAGTGCTTCTTAAAAGAGTGTGTCCTGTCTACCGTGATCCGAAGGCATTTTGAATGAATATTATGGTGAAGTTTGTCTCCTTCAAAATAGACATCGAGGGCTCTGTGTGCCAGTCTGCTGGAAAGCTGAAAACATGAAATTTCTGTTTTGTTTTAGGTTGATTGAATCCTCCATTTGCGTAAATAGTGGCATAAGATATGTAGAGCAGACGTTAGGATTTCCTCTGTTCTTTCAAAAGTTTTGTGCTGGGTAGTTAGCGCCCAGTCGTCTCTGTAGCCAAGCTTTCTGGACTGGGTTGGGGTATATATATATACGAGAGGAGCCAGGACGGATCCCTGTGGTAAGCCATTACTCAATACTTTTGGGCAGGTAGTGTCTTTTTCTGTAGTTACAATAAATGTCCTCCCAGTTAACATGTTGTCAATTAGTTTTGTTGTCCGTTTGCATGGGACAGTTTGCAATAATTTACAAAGCAGTCCATGCCTCCAAACTGTGCCATATGCTGCACTTAGATCGACGAAAGCAACTCATGTTTCCTGCCTAATCTTGTATCCTGCTTCAATAAACGTTGTTGAAGATAAGACTTGATCAGTGCAGCTCCGTCCTGGACGGAATCCAGCTTGCTCAAGAGGAACGTTCTGAAAGATTACTGAACTAATCGGATTGTATAGAATTATTCCAAGGAACTTGTGCTCAATAGCGCGACTGGGCGGTAATTCTTAGGCTGGTAGGTCATGTTTTCACTAAATGAATTACGCCCTCATCGACTTCAAAGCGTATCCCACGTATAGAATCTATGAGTCATCATTTTCTGTTTTTTTATGCAGCCCGCTGCAAATTCATCTCCTTGTTCCAACCTTTTCATTTCAGAACAGCACTTGCAACTAAAGTCCTCAGTTATTTTTTGGATGTCTTCCAGTCTCTGTCTTCCTCTACTGTTTTTTCCCTCTACAGCTCTCTCTAATACCATGGAAGTTACTCCCTGAGGTCTTAACATATATTTTACCATCACGCCTCTCCTTCTTGTCAATGTTTTCCGTTTTTTAATTTCCTCACCGATTCTACGGAGAACTTCCATATTACTTACCGTATCAATCAACCTAATTTTCAACATTCTTCTGTACCAACGCATCTCAAATGCTTCTTTTCTGCTCTGTTCCCGTTTCCATGTCTCAGTACCATACGACGCTGTGCTTCAAACATACATTCTCTGAAATTTCTTCCTCAAATTAAGACCTACGTTTGATACTAGTAGACTTCTCTTGGCCAGGAATGCCCTTTTTGCCAGTTCCATTCTGCTTTTTATATCCTCCTTGCTCCGTCCGCCACGGATTATTTTGCTGAATGGGTAGCAGAACTCCTTTACTTCATCTGCTTCGTGATCACCAATTATGATGTTAAGTTTCTCGCTGTTCACATTTCTGCTACTTCTCATTATTTTCGCCTGTCTTCCAGTTACTCTCAGCCCATATTCTGTTTTCATTGGACTGTTCATTCCATTCAGTAGATCCTGTAATTCTTCTCCATTCAACGAATCTTAACATGTCATCAGCGAATCTGAACACTGATATTCGTAAGTGGACCAAATAGGTGGAAGTCCTGGGGCGTCAAGTCTGTGTTATAGGGTGGATGCGCCAATAACGTCCCACCCAATTTGGGAATGTGTTCTCGTGTTATGAGACTTGTGTCTGGGCGTGCATTGCCATGTTGGAGCAAGATTTCTTTTGGATTGTTGTCAGACCGAAGACGTCGGAAACGGTTCTTGAGTTTGTTCAGAGACTTCAACCATGCCTCTGAATGAATGGTTGACTTTCTTGGTAACACATCCATAATGACGTCACCTGCAGAGGGAGTTGTCTTGAATTTCTTGTCTTTTTTTTGCGATTGCGAGTGGTGCCTTTTTGTTTGGTGCTCGAAGTGATGCAACCCAGGTTTTGTCGCTAGGAACGATCTGTGACAGTATGGCTTCTTCAGTAGCCTCAAACTGCTGTACATTCAGATGACTTGGCTTTTCTTTGAGTCTTGTGGTCTGTTGCGAGCATTCGTGGAGCCGACCTTGAGCTCACCTTTTAATACCTAAGAATCTGCCACTGCACTCGCACTCACAATGCTCTCCGGTACCAATAGAGTGGTTGTCGACTTGTGATGGGCCGGTCCTCGCGAATAATGGCATCGGCACGATTCAACATGTCGCGAGTAGTTGCCGTGACAGGACGTCCTGAACGGGGCTCATTTGGAGCTCAGTTTCTGCACTTCCTGACGCTTTAAATCTCTTTGCTCATCGCCCAGCAGCGCTCCTATCAATTCCATCGTTGCCGTACACTGCAAAAAGCCTTTTTAGATAATCGCCACAGTTTCTTTTTCCACAACAAGAATTTAATAACAGTACATTCCTTGTGAAGACGCCATTCGATACTTCACTATGGCTGCCCATATGTTGGATTTATTCGAAATCTTGCACACAAGCAAAAGAAACATCAAGTCTAAAGGACCTAAAACAGGGACGGAAAATATTTCGGTATGCTAGCCGTGCGCTGACGCGATTGCCACAGCATGGAGAAGGGGAAGAGGGCGAAATTGCCAATGCGCCGCATTTAAATGGCAATGCAGTCGCCCTGCATACAACGCGGTTTTATACTTAACATTTCTCAACAACATAAATAAAAAAGGATTTGTAATATTTAATTATTTTTGGTGCGCTGAAGACGTGTGTAATTTTTATCTGGAACACAGTGTCGACTTACGAACAGACACAGACAATGTCACAGGTATTCGCACTCAGGTTGACACACAGTCCTGAGGCATTCGGTTTCATAACCGAAAAAAGATCTTTGACAAACATATGTTGATCGAAATATTGTAGCACCTTTGCAGGCTCATGATGGAGACATGGAAACTCTACCTGAGGAAAGCAATGTAAAGATCCTGGACAGTTTTCACATAAAAGGATTTGTCATAAAAACGGGAATTACCTTGCAGGTGAATCTGTTACATGTGCGTACGCACAAGGGTACTTTCAGCTGAAACGGGAAACGTTATTGAGAACAGCTCGAAAACAGATGTAGAATTGACAGTGTCCTCAAAACGTTTAGAAAACTGTCTTTATAATTATTTCGGGGCCACAACTAATCCTTCAAAACTCCCATTTACTTTTACGCCATTGAGGTTAGGGAAATAGGCAATTTTATTATCACGCGATTTTCGATTTAAATGTATCCCCGTCAAATCAGAAATGAATTGTTCCTCACCTTCCAATGTCTTACGGTGAGCAGCGTGCAGTTAAGTCTACTTAAAATGCCAAGTCTGTAATCCGTTCAGGATGTTCAAATATTTGTTCGTGCACTCCTTTTTCCTTCATAAATTCCACAATAGCGAGTTTTAAATCGAAAAATCGTTCCAAGCCTTCCCCTTGACTTAACCAGCGTACTGTACTTTGTAGTCATATGTAAAGTCTTCATACACCTCATTCAGTTCTATCGAAAACTGTTGCAACTGATGGTGCAATAATTAGTGCAACTTTGGATAATTTACTGTTCGTACCACCAATTTCATCACGTGTTCGTGCCTGCAAATATAGCACAAAGTACTTCTTGATGTACAGAACAAAGAAACCTATTTGTCGGTCGTAATTTTTTGCTCTTTTGTTCCCAACTACATCATTAAATTCTTTCTGCTTGGCGTAGTAATGCCATTCTGTAGCAAATTTGCGGAACCCGTCGATTAGGCGACCATATGATACATATTAAGAGTTCTTACTTCTCTCTTTTAGCATAACCTTTATTTTTGAAGGCTTATGATGACAGATCGCTAGGTGCATCTTTTTGTGCCATAAACCACTGGACCTACAAAGTTCCTTTATACCAGGAAGAGAAAGCGAAGTATAAACAATGCTCACACGACGATTATGCCGCACCGCAATGCTAAACGGAAACATCGCGCTGTAACGAATTCTTCCGTCAAGGACCGAGCAAAGTTGAGAGAGGCCGATCCTCGGCCCGCACACCGCCAACGCCAACATCGGGCTCGCGCGAAATGTGACACGCTCCCGACCTTTTTTTTTTTTAAAAAAAAAAAAAAAGCAGGCTTCATCGCTTATGTTTATACTGAGGAGTAGCTCCATCCGTGTTCTCAGCACGAGTTGATTTAGGAAAGCAGCGCTTTCCTAACAAAACTGCTTGTCTGGCAACAAAAGTGTTACCGAACCGGCGGTTTTATCTACTGTTGTTTTCTACTAAGTCATGTAAGTACAATACACATAGCCGGCCGCGGTGGCCGAGCGGTTCTAGGCGCTTCAGTCTGGAACCGCGCGACTGCTACTGTCGCAGGTTCGAATCGTGCTTCGGGCATGGATGTGTGTGATGTCCTTAGGTTAGTTAGGTTTAAGTAGTTCTAAGTTGTAGGGGACTGATGACCATAGCTGTTAAGTCCCATAGTGCTCAGAGCCATTTGAACCATTTGTAGGGGACTGATGACCTCAGCAGTTAAGTCCCATAGGGCTCAGAGCCATTTGAACCATTTTTTTACGATACACATAGTCACAAGCCACTCTAACGTCCATGAGGAACACCTGTCTTACTCCATTTCGACAGTTTCCATACTGATAGCGATAAACAGGAAATGACACTCCGATAATCGTATCTGTCCATGAGTGATGTGCTGCATTCGGAAGTTTTTGTTTGTGCGGTGACGCCGGCCGCCCCGCGGCGTGCAGCCTTTGTGCCGGATGCCCGCGTTATCTCCCCCTCCCCTTCCCCCTCCTGCCCGCTCCCCACGCAACCACACCTCCCCCTGTCAGACGTCGTGCTGACGCCGCCCTTCCGCGGTATTACCGCTCTCCAGCGTCTCGCAGATAACGGGCCTTTGTTGACTGAGATTTGTCTAGAAAACGGCTGAGGGCGATGCAGGAGACGCAGAGGACAACGAGAGAGAACGGCGTGGAGGAGGAGGAGGAGGAGGAGAAACAGGAAGACAAAGGCAGAATCTGAGTTCCGGCGTCCTAGGAAGACATACGTTCACTGGTCGCCCACTTTTATAAATCAGCTGTTTAGCATAATCCGACTCACGCCTCTGCGTTACAGCTTCCTGGCTTGGTTCCAGCTCGTTCTGGTTATGTACGATGAGCTTTTCTCGTCCACTGGAAAAGGGTAGTTGTTCTTCAGAACACACCACGGCAGTGACAGATCTCAGTAGTACTTGAACATATTTGGTTGATGTGTGTCTCGGATACAGCTCTTCATATCTTCTAAATTTCAGTGTTGTGTTGTAATTGATTCGATATGACAATTTATTATTACATTCACAAGTTACTTTCTTGTCGTGAGGGTACATTCCGTAACTAATCGTTATAACATGTTCTCTTTTTCTAAGGAAGCCACTATCGACGTACGCCACCGCCGCACATATATGTTCCTGCTATTCAGAACATTCTTCTACGCAGGCTTTACCGATGTTTAAAGTTAAGTAGCAACAACCTGTGATATATTTACTTTTTAGGAAACAATTACTCATAAACACTATTCATCACACAATATCTGGTAGTCCATTCATAAATAAAATTCATCTGCATTTTTTTTTTGTACTTTAAAAATCGCTTCCCCTAATTTAGTATCATTTTCCATTAATTATCTTACGTAATCGAATTAAAATAGTATAATTTTGTGAAGAAAATGACTTTTTATCTCCGTAATAGTCGGGTCAGCAGTGTATTTTCTCTCCGCCCTTAGCACTGCACCCTCAACAAATAATTCCTTTTTTTCCTTTACGTTACTATCTGATTCGAGCAGCTTCTCCCTTGCTATTTCTAAGGTTCATTTACAACACTTCTTGACACTGTTATTTACCGCGATTATTAAACTCTTTTAGAAAAAATTCGAACTCTACTTGGCGATTTTGAATGTCTTGAACTTACTTATTGTCTGTGAACTCGTAGTGTAAAATGAATGCAGATTACTGGTTACCTTATAAGCATCATTGTATATCTTTATTATTCTATACCAGATTAGTTACAGAATCTTATGACAGTTCAAGATCGGCACTTACGAAGTGTCACATTTGAGGCCTATCTTTCAGTGAGCCACTTGGCGGTTAGCATTTTCCGTCTCAGTAGCTCGACAGGACAGCATGGTGCAAGTTTGCAGAGGAAGTGGTTTATCTAAAAACTCTGCCTTACAGTACTCACTCACGTGTGATTGATTGTAAGGACAGAATAGGTTTTTTTTAAGAAAGCGAAACTTATAAAAGCGAAACTTACAAAAGCGAAACAATACATCGCTTCGCCTTACCATTAATTTCCGTGTCCAGCAGCGTCAGAACATTAAATCTGTCATCCACGCTGTGTAGTTGGCAGCAGACACAACACAAAAGGCGACAGTGAAACTGTGAAAGTTGGCTACATCTACATGATTACTCTGCATTTCACAGTTAAGTGCCTGACACATGTCAAGCTATTTATCTACAGTTCCTCTCTCGAATAGCGTACGAGAAATTTTAACACTTCCGTGTTGCCGTGCGAGTTCTGATTCCTCTTATTTTGTTATGATGATCATTCTTCCCTGTGTGGGTGATTGCAAAAAAATGTTTTCTCACTCTGAGGAGGAAATTGGTGATAAAAATTTCGTGAGGAGATATTGTTTTAATGATTGCCACTCCAATTCGCGTGTCATATCTGGGTCTCCCCTATTTCGCGATAATATAAAATAGAGCGGCCCTTCTTTGAACTTTTTTGATGTTCTTCGTCAGTCATGTTGATGCGTATCCCACACAGCACAGCAATATTGCAGAAGACGGTCAAAAAGTGTAGTGTAAGCAGTCCCTTCAGTAGACCTGTTGCATTTCCTAAGTGTCCTTCCATTAAATCGCAATCTTGAAGACATACGTTTATGTTTCAAAATTTCGAGGATCCATGCCATTCGGTAGAAAAAGAAAGAAGGAAGGAAGATTAAGGTTTAGCGTCCATCGAAATCGAGGTATTTAGAGACAGAGCGCAGGCTCGGATAGTGTTCGAAAGGAACCATTCCGGCCGTTGCCTGGAGCGATTTAGGGAAATCACGGAAAACGAAACAGGAAGGTCGAAGCGAATGCGAGCTCAGCTGCGCCACTTCGCTCGGTCTTTGTTACTGCCGTTGCATTTTTGATAACTTCTTAAGGAATAAATTATTAGGAATACACGCTGCCACTTATGGCCGATGCCTGGAATGAGCATATCGTAGTGCTTGTCTTTCATATCACGCTAGTCAATTGTTTTCGAAAAATATGTAAGTATGTCAACAAAATACACTGTAGCTTCCATAACTGCCTTTTACTGTTTTATTCTTACATTTAGTATATTTTAATTCGCTGTAAATGCTACTGGGCTGATCTCCCAGCATAAAATGGAAAATATATGCAACTGCTGTATAGCAATTAACATTTCATTTTCAAGGACTCCTGTACAGTACGAACCACACTGTCCAGTGCTATTAATGTGACGTCCTGTCAAAAGCCCAAATAACCACCATTTGCAGCCCGTATCGGTAAGAAACATGCATGGAGAGTGTCAGTGAGATTCTGGAAGGCACCGAGTGGGATGTGGAGACATGCCGATTCCAGTGCAGTGGTGAGCTGCGCTAGGTTCTCGGTTTAGTATTCGTGGCACCTGGCACCAACAACCCGACAGAGGTGGTCTCACAGATTGTCGATGGGTCTTAAATCCGGGGGGTTGGTGGCCAGGGGAGTACAGTAAACTCATCCTGAAGCTCTCCGAAGTCGGAACAACACATGTACACTGCGACCTGTGTGACACGAGCATTGTCGTGCTGACAGATGCCATCGTGCCATAGTAGTCTTTTTCTGTGACTAATATGCTAAAAATTACAGTACACAGAATATCCGAGGTATGCGGTGAGAGAGAGAGAGAGAGAGATCTACTGGAGGTTTATTCCTGTCACTCGAAGACAATCTATTACATCCACGGTCGTATGACCGTGGGGTGGACATAGTCCCTAAGGATAAATGTATACTTGTGGCTCTAAGAATGACGAGATCACCCAGGGAATGCCTCGAAAACATTCTCCAGACCATAACACATACATGCTGTTTGCTTTGAGACATTTCACACCATGCACGCCAACTCAGTGGACGTCTAGAAGCGGCTGGCGTGCAAATTCGAACCTTTGTCTCCGATGAGCAGCAGTCAGCGTGGGTACATGAACCAGGCGCGTGCTGCGGAGGCTCATACGCAGCAACGTTCGCTGAACGGTCGTTGAGGAGACAGTTTTGGTAGCCCCTCGGTTCTCATCTTTGGTCCTTGGTGCACCGCGGTTAACTCGGCGCCGGTTTTGGATAGCTCCATTTTGCCGTGCACGGGATGCTTTAACGACAGCGCACACGAACATTTTAACTTTACATTTTACCCTTGTCCCAAAACCCAGTGACCATGCCCCTTTGGGCGTCAAGTAAATTGCTCCGTTTTCGCATTACGACATCGACTGCACTGTTTGCCGCGACCCCTCCCCCCTCCCCTCCCCACCTACCTCTCGACGTGCATAATGTACCTTCCACCCTCCTCTGCTAGTTCAGCCACCTGCCATCTGTGTGTGGTTACTGCACGATGACATCGAATATAGGCAGTGGTCACATTACTGTGACTGGACCGTGTGTGAAGTATTTATGGTTGTATTATGTAAACACTTGGCATTTCACTTCGGCGTCATAGAGAAAATTAAACCCCTGTAATGTGATTTCCTCTTCTGTTGCAGGTAAGCTGACTGATTAACTAATGCATCGCAAATGCGGCAGCCGCATTCGGTATGTACAAGTATACTGCTGATTAATACTTAGGGTTTTAAGCTAGTAATAAAACATAGTAGTCTTTTTCTGTGACTAATATGCCAATCAGTGATTAAACAAAAATTACGCCAGTGACGTGTATTGTGAGGCACTCTATAGCCTCTGCAAATCCGTCAATAGTAAAAGGCGTGGGCTGCTAATGGAGGGAGTGAATCTGCTCCACGATAACGTTTGTCCACGTCTCCAAAGTCACTGAGAGTGTAATAGTCAAGTTCAAGTGGGATCAGCAGGAGTATCTGCCTTACAGTCCAGACAGATCGCCCTGCTACTCCCATGTGTTCGGTTCGCTAAAAAAGCATCTCAAATACAAATGCTCCTACTCGGAGGGCTGGCTCTTGTCACAGCCACAGGAATTCTGGGAACAGGAAATCCTTCGGCTCTTGAAATAGAGAGCTGAAAGCGATAAAGAAGAGCACTCAGAGCTTAATGACATGCAACATTTGTATAAGTGCGAGTCACTGGAAATGAAGAAATTTCCTCGAATTCCAGAATGGTATACTTAATTGCGAAACAGGTTTTCCAATATGTCCTGTTATAATACAGCGTGAAAAGCAAACCAAAGATATTAAAATTTCGAATCTCTTCTACGAAATTAACAGACGTTTAACACTCTTGATATTTATTGCTGTTATTTCCCCGAAACTGAATATAGATGCGCCCAGCAGACAGTTACATCTAAATTCACATCAGTGAATGTGACGCGTTTGTGGCAGCACGTCATGTACTGTTTTCGGGTAGAAATTCATGCATAACTGCAGCTCGTCTCTGATACAAAATTTTGATAGAAACCCACTAAACACTGTTTCACAAGTTGCAGTGGAATTTCAACTAGTGTACGCCTGCGCGTTTATTCGCTAAGAAGTAACAGGTTTTCGCAATCGTATAGAAGATACATTACTCGAATCAATGGTCGTCATACGTGAAGCATTAAGGACGACTCTAACGACTTACATGACTGGCTCCAGTTCAGTAACCATACACCTGACGATTCTGTCTACAAATACCATGCATTCATTATTACAGTAACTTTTAATGCGCAAAAATTTTGTAGCTTTACAAGTTTTTACACTGTCAACAATATCGTGTAAAAGATGTATTGGGCTCATTCCCTCTGTCCGTGCAACTTACTTCCCCAACGGTGTTGCTGTTGTTGAAAGTTCCCCGTGTTACACAGGTACCCAACAAGCACAATAAAAATGTTCAGTTTGAAATCTTCCCGTCTCCTCTACATCTCTTTTGTTCCCTTCTACAATAACCTATGAAACCTTCCCTTTGGGTTTCTATCTCTTGCTTAATTATAACAAATGAAATCTTCCCTTTGAAATTAATTCTCTTTCTCAATCTTCGCATACAAATTTAAATGCTGCTTATTAAAAGTGATTTGCTGATTATTTCGATGAAACATAGAATGTGTCGTCGTCGTGGCCCTCAGTCGTTACCTGCAATAACCCAAAACTGTTCCATACCTACTGCTGCTGGATCGCCATCTGACTGCTACATCGAACTGCGACATGAATACAGGTATACTTACTCTGTTTTACTATATTCTGTTAGCTGCTGGTGGGCTGTCATAATAAGTGGCTGTATTTATTACCAAAGCTGACGTTATTCTTTCATAGCACAGCTGACGTTATTCTTTAATTAATTTGACTGAAGTTACGTAATTCATATTTAAACTTTTTCTTGACAAGAATAAAATTTTGCGAAGTTTTACGTTGATGGCTTTTTGGGATGGATTATAATCAGTAATGCAATATTGCTGGCAAAAACTAATTATATTCTGAATTAAATGATTTTACAAACGTTCAAATGGGTCTTACTTTTTACAATAATCTTACAACAAGCATTGCGCAAACATACCTCCAGTAGTCTTGAGTTTCTCAAAAATAAATAATTCAATAATATTAGTTCCTCTTATGATGATAGTTAGCTGATGTCTCTGTACATCCGTTTATAATTTCTTGTAAATCATAGCTGGTGGCTGGCAGGCACACCGCTCCTCTCAACCTCTCGCTTCAGACCTGCTACCGACTCGCTTCACATCTCGCTTACTACGGACTTCCTACGAACGCTAAAGTGCGGTCTCTCCTGCCAACAATGCTTTCTAGTGCAGACAATCCCTGCTACCATTACAAAATGTATCAATGCGCGGTCTTTCCCGCTCTTTTCTTAAAATGTATCCATACGCTGTCTCTCCCTCCCTTTTTAAAATTATATCAATGTGCGGTCTCTCTCTTGACAATAATACTTTGGGTAGCCGTGCGGTTCTAGGCGCTACAGTCTGGAGACGAGCGACCGCTACGGTCACAGGTTCGAATCCTGCCTCGGGCATGGATGTGCGTGATGTCCTTAGGTTAGTTAGGTTTAATTAGTTCTAAGTTCTAGGCGACTGATGACGTCAGAAGTTAAGTCGCATAGTGCTCAGAGCCATTTGAACCATTTTGAACAATACTTTTGTGCAGACATTCCCTGCTACCACAATTATTTCCAACATGACAAATATTAATTATTCCTACTTAATCCTATTAATAAAATATAAACAATTTTCATAAATTGTGGTTTGACAATGGAAATATACACGTCTTACAAGTTGTATGTTGATGTATTTGGCCACACGTTTCTGCACTCAAATAGGACGTTACTGATGTATCTACCAGCGACACATGTTCTCAACCAAAAGATGAAACATAAATTGCTGGAATTATTTGAGTATAAAGCATTTCAGCGTTGGCCTCTGTGACGGAGGTCACAACACATGCTGAGGCCCTAGCACCATAGACAGTTGGAATACAGTTGATTTGAAAAAAAAAAAAAAAAAAAACCTTCAGCATTACTGGTAAATAATGGACGGAAGTGTTTAACGTCCCGTCGGTGATGTCGTAGCACTAGCTAGATTGGGTGAAGCTAATCAGCCACATACTTTTGAAAGGAACCAACTCGGCAATTTGTGTAAGCGATTTAAATAAATCACAGAAATCCCAAATCTGAACGACTGGAAGAAGATTTGAGACATAATCCTCCTGAATGCAAGTCCACGGCCTTACTGTTACGGATTCTTGCTCGGTGCATTGTCGGAATTATCGGCATAGAGTGCATAGGTTACGGTATGCATTCCACCATCAGCAGATTACTCATTACCGTGAGGTAAATATTAACCTTCTCAATACGTATAGTACATATAATTTTATTGTAGTGAAATGTCAGTCGGATGAGGTGGTTGTCTTCGGCAGACCTCTTACGGGTGTGCAGAAAGGATTTCACCTTCTCGGTTTTGTTTTCCTTGATCATCGATTTTACTGTATGAAAAACACGACCCTTCGGAAGTACTCGTCACAATTAGTCTTACATTATCACAGTCATCATGCACAAATAGGGCGAAATCTGTGACCCATCTCTGTACTTCTACAATTCGGACGCTATGTGGGTTGTGTCAAACCCAGTTGGTTCGTCCAAATATTGAATACACGGATTTGCTAGAGAAAATCGATCGGGTACACCATTGGTATTAGTAAACGCGAAAAATAGTAGATGTGTTTTACTACTTGGGCAGCAAAATAACACGATGAGCGAAGTAGAGGGGAAATTACATGCAAGCTTTCAATAGCATCATTAGTGTGTGGATAAACTGAGAATGTGGGTCTGACAGGAGGCATACTAGTGAAGCCCGTCCGCTACGATTGCCAGTGTGTCTAGTAAACAGGGCATCCGAATTCGAGTTCCGGACCGGCACAAATTTTCAATTTTCGCTATTGATCTAAATCATCGCCCACTAGCAGTTAATGTCATTAATTCCTTTGTGTCTTGAGCAAGAAAAGCGTTTTTGAAGTATAGAAATTTGTTGTCATCGCATACAGAGCGGTCGAAATTAGTCTGCAGTGCGTGTAAGGGTGTTGCGTGGTAGGCTGTGCTGAGGAATAATTGTTAAGGAAAAAAGAAATTGGATATGTTGCGCCGTTTGCGAGTTCATTAGCGTTGAAGTTAGCCAATTAGGCTGTTACGCGCACAAATTCAAGCAGCTCGCCAGAGGCGCTGTCGCCAAACGTGCTCTTCGATTGGTATTTTGAAATTGAACAAGAGAGCGATACAAAAATTGGGCTTGGGATGGAAGTAAGGATCGAACTCGAGCCGAACGCTGAGCACTCTCGTGTGTTAATATCTACGTTAAGAGAGCAACTGACACTAATTGTATCTGTCGGGGCTCTTGAATTTACGCACCGTGTTTTGACTGGCTAACTTCAAACCTAATTAACTCTGAAACAGCGCAACGTATCAATTTTTAACAATTATTTTTGAGCATAACCTTCCGTGCCACTCCCGTACAAGCTTTTAAAACTGTTTCCGACCGTGCTGCATTGATTTAAGTGTTAGCAAGTCTTTTGTATGAAAGTCCTTGCGTGGACTGTAGCCTTTTATGGAAGTGAACTGGGGTCGATAAATAGTTGAGTGAAGAAGAAAAAAGAAGCTTTTGAAATCTTATGCCACAGAAGGTTAAAGAGCTGAATAGATGAGTTAACTAATGAAGAGGTACTGTATCGAAATGGGGAAAAAAGGAAGTTACGGCGTAATTTGAGTAATCTGACAGGACACATCCTGAGGCATCAGAGGACGATCATATAGATAACGGAGCGAGGTGTGAGAATAAAAATTGCCGAGAGAGACGAAGGGCTGCTTACAGTAAGTGGATGTAGATTTCAGGCTTGCAAGGGGCTGAAGACGACAAAAACTGCTTCTTAATGTGGACTGGCATAACAGGATGCGTAAGTGTATACGCGGCTAATGGTTGTGACCGGCTGGTGGGAACCTCTCCATTAAGACGCGCGTGTAGTGCTGTAGACCGGCCTCTCGTCCCGACGGCAGCAATCCGCGCGCCTGTCGAGGGCACTCACTTCCTCGCTCCTCCCTCTGCCGTGCAGCGACAGACAAGGTGGCGGCTGGCGGAGTGCAGCAATTAGGAAGCCGCCGCGGCGCCACGCCGCGTTGGCAAACGTCATCACCTCCACGCCGCAGAACAGGGCCGCGGGCCAAAGTTTCCTGCCTCTCTAGATCCTCTTTGAGGCACTTCCCTCAGCGCAAACAGTCGCAACTCTGAACACTCCTAGCAGACTCCGCTGCGCAGCCAAAAGCCTCACTCTGCCCCGGGATTGCCCTAACAAATCACAGTCCGCGAAGAGCTTAACCATTCACGATTATAGTCCTCTTTACGCTAGAAGAAATCTAGTGTTTAGCAACAAAGTGTAACAGTCCAGGTATTTTTTAAAAAAAAAAATCTCTGAGAGTTCTTCCATTTACTTAACGGATCAAATGAAATAGTGAAACGTTGAACTTGAAAGGTTGTCTTCATTGTTACTGCACGCAATTGCGCTGGAGAAAACTTGCATTATTCGTGGAGTGGCCTAATAAAAACCACGATCAGATCTCTCAGTAATACCCGCGAATATTTTCTATGTAGGTTATTGTTAGGAATGCAATTTACCACCACATTATTGTTTTGTATTTGGTTTGTGAGATGGCCATCGTTTAAATAATTGCATAGGCTTCCGCAGCCAGAGTAGCTGACATAAAAGTTTTCTGAGTATCGTACCGCATCGTAATGCGAGAAACTACACTGGAGAAACCAACGTTTAGGCAACGTTTACAGTGGCCTTCTTCTGGATCATAGCACGAGAGCTCAAAAGACTCGTACAAATTTCGTGGCCAATGGCTACAGCCATTAATCGATAGAAATGGCCACGGCAGCAAACAAACGGAAGCGAGACAGACAAGAAATTGACAAACTGCAGCCAGCAGCATGGTTAACTTGCGTGAAAATTGTTCAGATGGTTCAAATTGCTCTAAGCACTATGGGACTTAACATCTGAGGTCATCAGTCCCCTAGACTTAGAACTACTTAAACCTAAGGACATCACACACATCCATGCTCGAGGCAGGATTCCAACGTGCGACCGTAGCAGCAGCGCGGTTTCTGACTGAAGGGCCTAGAACAGCTCGGCCACACCGGCCAGCTGTGAAAATTGTCACTGACCGGATTGGTAAACTCCATCGCCGGATTGGCGGCCAACCTGTCCACAACAGCCCCAAGATCGGCGATGTGCTGCGCTCCACCAAGGACAAGATAGATGCTTTACACATAGCAGGTGTGTATCAGGTGGAATATCAGTGTGGAGAAGCTGACAAGTCATGGGATAGCGATATCCACGTATACAGGGTGTTACAAAAAGGTAAGGCCAAACTTTCAGGAAACATTCCTCACACACAAAGAAAGAAAATATGTTATGTGGACATGTGTCCGGAAACGCTTAATTTCCATGTTAGAGCTCATTTTAGTTTCGTCAGTATGTACTGTACTTCGTCGATTCACCGCCAATTTGCCCAATTGAAGGAAGATAATGTTGACTTCGGTGCTTGTGTTGGCATGCGACTCATTGCTCTACAGTACTAGCATCAAGCACATCAGTACGTAGCATCAACAGGTTAGTGTTCATCACGAACGTGGTTTTGCAATCAGTGCAATGTTTACAAATGCGGAGTTGGCAGATGCCCATTTGATGTATGGATTAGCACGGGGCAATAGCCGTGGTGCGGTACGTTTGTATCGAGACAGATTTCCAGAACGAAGGTGTCCCGACAGGATGACGTTCGAAGCAATTGATCGGCGTCTTAGGGAGCACGGAACATTTCAGCCTCTGACTCGTGACTGGAGTTGGATGCATGTATCCTCGCTAACGGAGAACATTTTGAACATTTCCTGTAACAAAGTGTTTGAAGTCACGCTGATACGTTCTGTTGCTGTGTGTTTCCATTCCATGATTAATGTGATTTGAAGAGAAGTAATAAAATGAGCTCTAACATGGAAAGTAAGCGTTTCCGGACACATGTCCACATAACATATTTTCTTTCTTTGTGTGTGAGGAATGTTTCCTGAAAGTTTGGCCGTACCTTTTTGTAACATCCTGTAGAGATTACAGTAATATCGCATTCACAATGTATAAAAGGGCAGTGCATTGGCGGAGCTGTCATTTGTTCTCACGTGATTTATATGAAAAGATTTCCGGCTGATTACGGCCGCACGATGGGAATTAACAGACGTTGCACGCGGAAAGCTAGTTGGAGCCAGACGCATGGGACATCCCACCTCGGAAGTCATTAGAGAATTCATTATACCGAGATCAACAGTGTGAAGCGTGTGCCGAGAATACCAAATTTCAGGCATTACCAGTCATCTCGGACAACGCTGTGGCCGACGGCCTTCACTTAACGACCGAGAGATTCGGCGTTTGCGTAGGAGTTGTCAGTGCTAACAAGACAAGCAGCACTGCGTGAAATAACCACAGAAATCAACGTGGGACTAAGAAGAACGCATCCATTAGGGCAGTGAGTTGGAATGAGGCGTGAATGGGCCATGGTAGCAGACAACCGACGCGAATGCCTTCAGTAACAGCAGGACATTGCCTGCAGCGCGTCTCCTGGGCTCGTGACCATGTCGGTTGGACGCTAAAGGACTGGGAGACCGTGGCCTGGTCAGATGAGTCCCGAGTTCAGTTGGTAAGAGCCGATAGTAGGGCTCTAATATGGCACAGACTATATGAAGCCATGGACTCAAGTAGTCAACAACGCTCTGTGCAAGCTGGTAGTGGCTCCATAAAGGTGCAGGTTGTGTTTACATGGAATGGACTAAGTCTTCTGGTCCTACTGAATCGATCGCTGACTGACAATGGTTATGGTCGGTTACATGGAGACCATTTGCAATTCGTGGACTTCATGATTTCGCTTGGCCACAATTGTTCGTGATTGGTTTGAAGAACATTCTGGACACTTCGAGCGAATATTTTGGCCACCCATATCGCCCGATGTGTATGGCATAGAAAGTTTATGGAACATAATCGAGATGTCAGGTCGTGCACAAAATCCTGCACCGGCCACACCCAAACAACATAACAGAGAGGATGAATACAGGCTTGCCCCTTTCTGGCTGGCAGCCCTCAGAGTCCAACAGGCTTCACCAACAACACGTGACGCGAATACCACCGGCGAGTAACTGCCGCCCCGCCGCGCGGCCTGTGTCCAGCAGGAGGAAAACGGGAGCCCACGCCTCATTTGCCAAGGAACGCCAATCATAGCAAACAATGCAAGAAGCGATAGACAACCGCAGATCCTCACTCCCTTCACCGTAGTAACCAATTATAATAAAGTTTCCGCTCCTTCCGGCTCAAGTGACAAATAAAAACGATCTTTTAAAATTATGACGTAGTGTCATGCTCAGTGATCAGCAATGACAAAATGTAAGCGACTCCACAAAGCTAAAGGACATAAGTAGATCCAGAAGAAGGCCACTGTAACAGTGACGAAACGTTGATTTCTACAGTATATTTTTTTACATAATGATACGGTACGATACTCAGAAAATTTTTATTTCAAATGACCGCAGTTGTTGAAATTAATCATAGTGTGCAGCAGAGCAGCAGGAAAAAGAAAAGTTTTAGTGCCGTCATTCGATATTCTAACCATCGCGTTCATTTTGGATCTTTATACTCATTCGCAAAAAGAAAAGCTACCGAGAACGTAAATAACGCTCATATTACGCCATTACTTAGTGCTTAATAACTGAGAAAAACAAAACACATGAATATATCAACAGTTCAGTAATGAGTCGAGGGCTATGCCACAAACGTAGCGTGTTGGATCTAAGAGCCACGTTGTTTACATTGATGTTACCTGTGTCGATGAGTATCGGCAGAGAACAGGGAAAATGTGGTTGGCGAAGGTGAGAAGATGAGCAGTTGGAAATAAGTTTGTTCCATCCCTCCATATCACAGTCATTTTTGGAGGAAAGGTCAGCAGGGGGAATACGGTATGTGGAGCAGCCTGATGTTCAGTGCATGTGCACAGCGGCAGACGCTGTTGTATAATCAGTCAGATTGCAATCCAGGAACTTAACAGAAACGATACTCAAACAAGTACGATACACCCGTGGAAGATAATGCACAAGAAAGAGAAGTACAATCCTTGCGTTAACGGAATGTATACCGTTCGCAGAACAGACTGTCGCTGTGTGACTCCATTCGACTTTGAAAAACTAATGGTTGGGAGGCCACTGTCACGGGACAGCTGTGGAGGGCATGTTGCGAATACTGATTTTCAGTGGGCTGTCGGTACACTGCTCCTACAATTGTTTACACGTTAGGAAGCTACACGGATGTTACAAGGCAAACACGGATTGTTTGCTGTAGCTCAACTATTGAACGTGATAGTTGTTGGTCAGGTTCTTGCAGACAGTTTTACGCGCAAACAGAGAGCCCTCCTTGTTCATATCAATTCAAACTAAAACTGTAATTCGCAATAGCTGCTTACTATTCAGTCTGTGACCGATTTTACTGCTTTCGCCACTAACTCTGAAGTTCCCCTGCAGTCTTAAGTTCAACATGTTTTTGCTGATGAAAAAGTGCCAAATTTATTGTGGGACAGCGTGGAATATTCCCGCATCAGACCCTATAGTTTCACGAAGTTGCGATTGGTGGTGGCGCTATACGTAGCCTTCAAAATGGTGTTTATAACAGAGGTGCGTTCCAACCAGAGCGCTGTCATTGAGTTGCTGTTGGCGGAAAGCCAGAGGATCGCAGACATTCATAGGCGCTTGCAGAATGTTTACGAAGGTCTGGCGGTAAACAAAAGCACGGTGAGACATTGTGCGAGGCTTCTATCATCACCGCAACAAACTCGCTTACAGCCCGGATCTCTCACCTTCCGACTTCCGCCTGTTTGGCCTGGTAAAGGGTTACGGGGAGGTTACTGATGCAGCAACGCCAGTAGAGTGGTACCATGCGGGCATACAGGCCCTCCCAGGAAGGTGGCGTAAGGCCGTCGCATTGAACGAAATTATGATGAAAAATAGGGTCTTTTAGCTCAAAGATTGGGGAATAATATCGTGTATTAGACTCCTGAATCTGATTTGAGAAAAAAACTGTTGCATTACTTATTGATCGCCACTCGTACTTCTGTTTCATGTGGCTGCATGGATGTGATAGTGTGTTTCTTTTCGAATTGATTCTAATCGTTTTCAACGTAAGTGGTCGTCGACATCGTCAAAAGCCCTGTGACTTCGCTACTCCTTTAGTCTTTTCCACTCTTTACCGTCTTCAACTGCAGGCATATGAGTTGCTGCTCTGTGTTTTTTTGTCACTTATCCCTCCCTTATTAGGTCGACGTATCGGACTTTACCGTTCTCTTGGAATCCAGCAATATACTTGTTTGGCCGTTAACATACGGTTTACATGTATAGCGCACCTCCATTTCGACTCATTGGGGTCAGAGTTACACTTTCCACTGCAGTTTGTTTACTGGTCCGTATAATTAACTCCCGACATGCTTTCGAGCAGCCACCAGTTTTGGAATTGTTCAAATGGGTCTGAGCACTATGCGACTTAACTTCTGAGGTCATCAGTCGCCTAGAACTTAGAACTAATTAAACCTAACTAACCTAAGGACATCACACACATCCATGCCCGAGGCAGGATTCGAACCTGCGACCGTAGCGGTCGCGCGGTTCCAGAGTGTAGCGCCTAGAACCGCACGGCCACTCCGGCCGGCTTTTGGAATGGTTTTCATATTAAAAGTTCATGACTCATTGCCATAAGTCATAACTGCTAATATGCAATTATTGTGAAGTTTTCGATTCGGACACAGCGTAAGCTTACTTTTAAAAATTTTTTTTTATTTATTAGAAATACTTTAGGCGTTTCTGACTCTTTCAACTATTTATTTTCCTATACGCTTATTCATTATGTTCAACTGTCCCACATACAAAAACTCAACCGGTCCCACCCTTTATTGTCAGTTTCAACAGTGTTCTTTTGGATGTATTGATGATAAATTATTTTAGGTTTGTTAAAAATTATTTTAACCTGTTCTGCTAATATATCTTTCTCCAAGTAATATAGCTATCTATGTAGTTCAGTTCTACATAATTGAGTGTACATGATCTATTAAAATACACTCCTGGAAATTGAAATAAGAACACCGTGAATTCATTGTCCCAGGAAGGGGAAACTTTATTGACACATTCCTGGGGTCAGATACATCACATGATCACACTGACAGAACCACAGGCACATAGACACAGGCAACAGAGCATGCACAATGTCGGCACTAGTACAGTGTATATCCACCTTTCGCAGCAATGCAGGCTGCTATTCTCCCATGGAGGCGATCGTAGAGATGCTGGATGTAGTCCTGTGGAACGGCTTGCCATGCCATTTCCACCTGGCGCCTCAGTTGGACCAGCGTTCGTGCTGGACGTGCAGACCGCGTGAGACGACGCTTCATCCAGTCCCAAACATGCTCAATGGGGGACAGATCCGGAGATCTTGCTGGCCAGGGTAGTTGCCTTACACCTTCTAGAGCACGTTGGGTGGCACGGGATACATGCGGACGTGCATTGTCCTGTTGGAACAGCAAGTTCCCTTGCCGGTCTGGGAATGGTAGAACGATGGGTTCGATGACGGTTTGGATGTAACGTGCACTATTCAGTGTCCCCTCGACGATCACCAGTGGTGTACGGCCAGTGTAGGAGATCGCTCCCCACACCATGATGCCGGGTGTTGGCCCTGTGTGCCTCGGTCGTATGCAGTCCTGATTGTGGCGCTCACCTGCACGGCGCCAAACACGCATACGACCATCATTGGCACCAAGGCAGAAGCGACTCTCATCGCTGAAGACGACACGTCTCCATTCGTCCCTCCATTCACGCCTGTCGCGACACCACTGGAGGCGGGCTGCACGATGTTGTGGCGTGAGCGGAAGACGGCCTAACGGTGTGCGGGACCGTAGCCCAGCTTCATGGAGACGGTTGCGAATGGTCCTCGCCGATACCCCAGGAGCAACAGTGTCCCTAATTTGCTGGGAAGTGGCGGTGCGGTCCCCTACGGCACTGCGTAGGATCCTACGGTCTTGGCGTGCATCCGTGCGTCGCTGCGGTCCGGTCCCAGGTCGACGGGCTCGTGCACCTTCCGCCGACCACTGGCGACAACATCGATGTACTGTGGAGACCTCACGCCCCACGTGTTGAGCAATTCGGCGGTACGTCCACCCGGCCTCCCGCATGCCCACTATACGCCCTCGCTCAAAGTCCGTCAACTGCACATACGGTTCACGTCCACGCTGTCGCGGCATGCTACCAGTGTTAAAGACTGCGATGGAGCTCCGTATGCCACGGCAAACTGGCTGACACTGACGGCGGCGGTGCACAAATGCTGCGCATCTAGCGCCATTCGACGGCCAACACCGCGGTTCCTGGTGTGTCCGCTGTGCCGTGCGTGTGATCATTGCTTGTACAGCCCTCTCGCAGTGTCCGGAGCAAGTATGGTGGGTCTGACACACCGGTGTCAATGTTTTCTTTTTTCCATTTCCAGGAGTGTATTTACGGTTCATGTGGACGTTAAAAGCTGCCTTCAGGGAAGCAAATAGCTGTGATGTTTTCTCCGGGTTAACTGCCGATGAATATTTGTAGGAGAAAGGCCCATTAGCGTTTTATATTACATTCATGTAAGAGGTTCAAACCGTACAAGAGGCAAGCATTAAAAATGTAAACTCGACACAAGTAGCAGGTGAGATCGATTCCGTACGTTATAGGCAAACAGTTACTAAGAAAGTCTCTTATGAACTGTACATTGTCATTCAGGGGACTGCCTCAACAGTCTACACGTTCCACCGACGCTTAAATGGCATTTAAGTAGTTATTAAATGTAAGTGGAAAATTGTTTAGAATGAATTATTACAAAAGAGCTTATTTCATTGTGTCCGATCACTACATCGCCGATATCACGAGCACATGGAGGCGATGCAATTTGACAAGATATTTTCTTCGATGCCAGATACCTACTAATTTTTCCAATAAATAAATTCCTTTACTACGGAAGAATCATCCAAGGCACGTGATCAAACTGAAGAAGGCAATTAATGACTGAAAATTGTTGAACGGACCATAGCCAATATGGGTGACAGTTTTTCAGCCTTTCACGCTTTGGACATCTAACCGATAGCTACTACGATTAAGGCTCTTTTAAGAGCAATACAAACAATGGCGGATTATGTCATTGCGAATATATTTCTGTAAGAACATTACAGCTGCTCATCAATCAGTCAGACATTCAAGTTGAAGTTTCGTGACGCAAACGCTCAGAACGGGTATCTCTTGCGAACTTTTATTTCCAGTAGTAGAAGTAACAAGGAAGGCAATTAATTTATGACATCTAACTGTATAAGTGAATAAAAGCGACAAGTAAATATTTCATGACTATTAACCTGCTACTTCTACACTAACATTTTTCAAGAAATTTTTGTGTACTGTGCATAAATGACGCACGTAGTTAATTGTTTCGGGTACTTTCTGGAAACATCATAGCTTCGTTTTAGTAAGAGAACGAAAAATGAAATGGGTTTCTCATATAGCTCCGAAATTGGATTTCCGAAGGCGATGGTTCTCGGGTGGGGTAGTTAGAAACTGTGGAACGCCTCCCAGTGGGTGGCGAGGAAGTAATTTAATTTTAAATGAGAGCTGTCGCACGAGGCAACAGATTGCCGGCGTTCAGGCGAGGACGTATCAGCTGTGGGCCTGTCGCTATTAGCTGACGACGTGTTACGGCACTGTGTGTGGATAAAAGGGGCGCTCAGGGTGACGGCCGTCTCTCTGTCCTGTCGGCACGATATTTTACTGGTGAATGTTGACGTCGTATTGCCCGTCACTCATCTGGCATGCCAGTTAAAATATTTAAGCTTATAATTCTTCCTGAGGATTCCGATGCTTTTTCTATTTTATTTTACGCAGTCTTCTTTAAAAATCTCTTTTGTCCCAGATTTCGATTCTGCTTTTGTTTCTGAAGCATTTTTTCAACTTTGTACCTAAAAGTTACAGATTATGTTCCCATCCCATTATCTTGTAAACTGCAGCTAATAGTCATTAGCTTGTCCTGTTAGCGAGAAATCAGTGTGTGATCACAAAGCGTAACTGACCGGTCAAAAGAAAAAAATAGACACAAGATACGCCTTAGGATCTGGGAGTGTTCAGGGGATGCACCAAGACAATAACCGTTTTTACCAGCTTGAGAACTTGGCGCTTACAGACACCTATTTTTACACGCGGTACACAAGCGTTCAACTGAATCGCTGGGACTGGGTAAGTACTATCATGCTCAAAGCTATCTGAACAACCTGATTTGCGTTCCATCTGCTGAAGTTTGTACAGGAAACGTCGCCTTTCACTTGAGCTCTTCTGGTGCGTTATTTATTCGTGAACTGATAGTAAAAGTTGTGCAGTGAAGTGCAGACTTAGAGTTAAACACACTTCTTCCGTAAATTTTTAAGCTACATCGTCTGTCTGCTAAAAATATCAATCTGTTTAGAGTTCAGAGATAGCTTACTTCATTTCGTAGGACGCCAGTAATATAAAAACTTTGTAGAAACATTTCCGTGGAACATCCTGCTGTTGCCAATCTTTATCAGAATAATTTTTCCTCCACTGTCTTTACCATAGAACTTCGGGAGTCCAGATATTCTTGAAAATTCTCTTATTGACAAAAAATTTGTTTTGCTTAAGCATTAACGAACGATTTATGTAATGGAATTATGGGCCTTACCTGGCTCAGACACTTAGGCGAGTCCGAATACTTTTCAAGTGTCATCTGTTGTAATAAATTTGAGTTTACAGGATTGTCTCGTCTCTAACAACAAGTTTCCTGATGTTTGCAGTATTGTGGTATTAATTTACATCTCAACAAATTGCCATACATAGCAGTTTTATGTAGTCATTACTTGTAGTAACCACTTTGTAAAGCCAAATGACTATACCGAAAAGAGTTCCGAACAGGGCCGGCCAATAATTCTGCTCCCATGCAGTGCTTGCGCACGCGCATCAATGTACCTCGCCCGACGGCACACTTCCCCATCCATCAAACCATGCTGTCTGAGCGGTAAAAGGGAGAACATGGGAAAACTGCGAAAATGGTGCATGTGGCATGTCGTTTTGTTTCGTATTTCATTTCTCTCACCAACATAAATCACAAACAAAACAAATTATTAATATTATTCAGCTATTTTTGGCGCGCTGAAGACACAATAAAATTTAAATCTGGCACAAACTGTCGGCATACGGACAGACGCAGACAGTTTCGCAAATAACCGTCACTCAGTTTGCCATGTAAACGTGATTTATTTAGTTTTATAATCGAAGGAAGCCTTTCATACACATATCGAAACATTGATATCATGTTTGCAACCTCATTGTGAAGACCTGGAACAATAGATTGATCGAAATTGTTATCTGCAACGCCAGTGAGCTTAGGGGAATGGATGGTGTTCCTTGTCAGAACTTGTCCCTCCCACAATGATTTTCTTTTGAATTGCATCCAATTTCGTCATGAAATCAGAAATAAACAGCTGCTCGCCTTCAAATATCTTATGGAAGGCAGTCTCCATCAATTCTGTTCAAAATGTAAGATCTGCAATCCATTCCTGATCTGTTAATTTTCGTCCTAGCTTTCCTTTTTCCTTCAGAAATTCAACAATAGCGGGACTTAAACCGAAAACGTTTTCTGGCGTGTCCTTTGACTTAACCAACATCCTTTCCTTCAATACTATAGCGTCTCCACACTCTGTGTTCAGTTCCATCAAAAACAGTTGCAACCAACGATGTAAGTATGCATGCGATTTCACAGAATTTACTACTTGCATTACCAGTTCCATCATGTGATCCATGTCTACATATTTAACACAAAGAGCTTCTTGATATACAGAACAACAAATCCCGTACAAATCATATTTCGATAGTCATAATTTTCCTCTTTTGCACTGTCAACTAAAACTTTGAATTCTTCCTGCAAGGTGTTCTGTGGCCGTTTCATAGCAAATCTACGCTACCCGTCGATTATGTGTGTACATAATAGATATCGATAATTCTCATCCTTATCCTCTGTAATTGACATTAATTTTTAAAGGCTGTTGTCGATGGATCGCTAGATTGCCTCTTTTATGCAGACAACAGCTGGACCTGGGAACTTATTTGTACTGCGAACGAATAGGTGAGGACAAACAGCGCTTACACCATGATTCTTCCGAACTAAAGAAAGTCGTGTCGTCCAGAATAAGCCCCACCTAATGCTGGAAAAAAGTGTCACATTGCGCTGCTAAATGTAATGTCGTGCTGTACCGAGAAGGACCGAGTAAAGCCGAGAAGTACTGGGTAGTACTGTGACAGGTTTGCTCCAGCTAGCATGCGGACACCACGTTATGCACTCGTGAATCGCGAAGTTCTGTACGCTGTGTCAGACTCTGGTTTAGAGGACTTCGAAGGAAGTCGTGTTACGTGGGCTGCATGCAAATCAGGCGGAATGCAGTCGGGTCTTTGTGATTACCTCCGAGCGTGAAAGTGAACTCATGTTCAGAAAGAACAGAACGCCTTGAACGACTGGAGGTAGGGCATTCATATTCACAGGACATGTACATTAGTATGTTCTGCAGCAATGATTAGCATCTGAACTAGGTCGGCTCGCGGGTTCGAGGTCAACATCGATATCGCGGCGCAACATCACGTACCGGTAAAATGTCTTGCGGCTATTGTTTTCGCTATAAACCAAAGATAGTGGATGAGTGTGAGTTTAGCAGTTGTGCAGGATGCCTCGCAGATGTGTATACGTGAAGCGTGCCGTCATATCAGTGAGTTTGAAAGAGGGCGAATTATTGGCATGTGAGAATGTCATGCATCCATCTGGGAAACTGCTGCTAGCGTGGGACGAAGTGTTTCGGCAGTGCAACGGCTGTGTGCAGAATGGTACACGGAGGGCCGCAGAAAACGGATCAGGTCGCACCCTTCAGATCACCCCCCCCCTCCCCCCCCTCCCCCCCTCCCCCCCTCCCCCCCTCCCCCCTCCCCCCCTCCCCCCGAGAACATCGACACACTTCATCTGAATGGCGTTACAGAACAGATCTGCGTCCTTCTCGGCTCTGGCGCAACAGTGGAATACTGTAACATCTCATATCCTATCAGGGGTGACAGTCAGTCGCCGTTTATTAGGGCATGGGTTACGTGCGCTTCGTCCACTTCTCCGCCTACCTTTGACGAATGGGCGAAAATATGCTTGACGGCAATGGTGTATGGAACGACGCCACTCGGGACAGAAATAGCATCAGAAGGTGTTTTCGGACGAATCCATATTCTGTTTGTTCGAAAATTATGGCCGTATTTTGGTTTGGCGCAGACAGGGGGAGCCGCAGCACAGTGACGGCATTCGCAAAAGACATACAGCGCTAACTCAAGGGCTAACGGTGTGGGGTGCTATTGGGTACAACCACAGATCACAGATGGTACGTGTCCAGTGCACTGTGACCAGTGCGATCTACGTGAATGACATCTTGCAACCCGTAGCCATATACTTTCTGCACAATACCCCCAGACGCCATTTTTCAGCAAGACAGTACACGACCACGCGTTGCTGTATGACCACGTGCCTTCTTGATGTCACAGGATGTCAGAATTTTGGCCTAGCCCGCCAGATCACCAGACTTTTCGGCAATCGAAAATGTATGGGGTATGGTGAAACAATGCTGTGATCCAGTGCCAACCACGACAGATGAGCTTTGGAACCAGGTGAATGCAGCATTAATGGCTATACCACAGTACGCCACTCCCGCCTCATACGCAATGACGCCATCATCCATGGAAAAAGTTATCAGGGCCCATGGCGGACCTTGTGATTAATATGCAACAGGACACATGCGGAACTGACGTGACTTAAATGCTAATTATTTCTGCAGAACATACTAGTGTACGTATGAACTTCCTATCTCTAGTCGCTCAAGGTGTTATGTTTTTTTCAAAACATGAGTGTGCCTGCACGGGATATTGAAGTAGATAATTTATTTTTTAGTAAACGATACTGTACATTCGTCCGCAGCTCGTGGTCATGCGGTAGCGTTCTCGCTTCCCGCGCCCGGATTCCCGGGTTCGATTCCCGGCGGGGTCAGGGATTTTCTCTGCCTCTTGATGACAGGGTGTTGTGTGCTGTCCTTAGGTTAGTTAGGTTTAAGTAGTTCTAAGTTCTAGGGGACTGATGACCGTAGATGTTAAGTCCCATAGTGCTCAGAGCCATTTGAACCATTTTTTTTACTGTACATTCAATGATAATATTTCATCGAAGTGTTATTTATAACGTTGTTAGTCTCTGCGTTTCATGTGGAACTTTCTGCATTATGTGTGTGTTCATTAAGCTCTGCGTTAACGCTGGTGAAAATGGAACCTGTCGCATGCATTCCTTGGAGCCTCTTCCACCGTGTTCCTTATGCGCAATAAGAATTATTTGAAATTTGAAAGAAAATTTTGTTTATTTAGAAGATTACATTTGAATTCAATTAATTTCACAGCACCCCAACTCCAGCGATTAGCTGTAGGAGATCTACAAAACACAGGTCCTTATAATACCATCTAATCGGTAATTAGCTTGCAGTATTGAAAAGTTGTTTTATGGGACAAAACGTTGGCGAGGTGTAAGTAGGACTCGCGCACTGAAGATACCGTACATATTTAATTATTTATACATACAGTTCATCCATTCCGGGAATCGAGAATCTCGATCATTTTTGCCTGTTATCGACATTGATCCTCCCCAGGAATTCCAAGATTTTTGAGACTGTTTTAATTTCAATAATATAACCGTTACATAAAGTCATGCAGGTGGTAGGCGATCATTATTATAATAATCAGCATCTCTCCATTCAGGTTGACTAGGTCGCAGTGGTAAAAGTCAAACATTGGACAAGAAATGACTTTAGACGCGTTTCGGAATATATCTGACATCAGATATCGAGACTGGTGCGCAACTGTTTGTTTCACTTACAACTTGAGACGCCATCTCTTCGTGTAGTAATGGCTCCTGGTTTGAGGGATAAATTCTGAAACGCGTCATATGAGCAATAAAGTTATTTGTTGCCTGATGATTGACTTTGCAACCCAGTCAACCTGAATGCAGAACTACTAACTGTTTCAATTTCAAGTTTGATGTCGGATAACAAATTACAAAAGAACTATTGTTTTCGTGTGATTAATTAAAAATTAACAAGTTTCCAATTTTTTCCTTTACTTATACTGTGAAACCCTTTTTCCCAAAATTAATTTGATCGTTGTAGATCAACAGGAAGCACCTTGCAGGTTTTAATGAGTGAGTTAGCTAGTATTAAATGGCTCTGAGCATTGTGGGACTTAACTTCTGAGGTCATCAGTCCCCTAGAACTTAGGACTACTTAAACCTAACTAACCTAAGGACATCACACACACCCATGCCCGAGGCAGGATTCGAACCTGCGACCGTAGCGGTCGCGCGGTTCCAGACTGTAGCGCCTAGAACGGTAGCTAGTATTAAAATATGTGACATACATGGCCTTATCTTTTGATTGTGATTGCATTGAATTAGAAGCTTAAATGTTTTACATCCCAAGGGTGACCTCAATATGTGACATCAATTTCAGTTTGATACATCTACTGGTCCCTGAGAAAAAAGGTTTTTAACAGTCGGATAGACAGACAGACAAAGCAAAAACAAAGCGGTTCTGCAAGGGGTTCATTTTTGACGATTGAGGTACGGAATCTTAAATATCTTTTCGAGACAATATGATTTGATTTGGTGCATTCTTTCATATCATTTTCTGAATCATTTCAGTAATTTTGTAAACATCCTCTAGTTCCTAAACCAATCAGTTTCGTTAGCGGTTTCATCAGAAATGAAATGGTGTTAGAAAGAGAGAGACTGAATGTTCCACCCATCCTCCCTCTCCCTCTCTCCCCTCTGTGTGTGTGTGTGTGTGTGTGTGTGTGTGTGTGTGTGTGTGTGTCATCTCACAGAGTTTTCCGGGTTGTGTGGTACAGAGAGCTCCATATTGAAGCAAAAGTAATAAGGAAGCTGCGGGGGAAGAGCGGCCAGCCCTATGCGACGCTGTCTTCCGCGGAGACAGGCTCTCAGCGCTGACGTCATGACCAGCGGCTGTTTGTAGTCGCTGCAGCGTCGCAGACTCGCTGTTTGTTTGCTGCGGGCGAAAAGGGAAGTGGGCGGAGGCAGCGAGAGGAGGCGAGGCGGAACTGGCCCGCGCGCCGCACATTGTCGCAGCGCGCGCCTCCATTGTCCGCTGGATCAACACGGCTGCCCGCCACCTCCTACGTCCCGCCCGTGCCGAAAGGGCTGCCCCGTGCGACACCTTTATTTTCTCGCTCGTCCTATGTCACAGCGTACCCCGTAAGTGCGTATTCGTAACATAACGAGGCCGATGTTTCCATCGCACCCCCTCATATTTAGCGGTAAGGTGGCCTGTGGATAGCTCTTCAAAAACTGAATACAGATCAAGCATGAGATCAGAAAGAAGGTGTATTGGACACTGAAAAAAAATTAAAAAAAATAGAAACAGTTAATGGACCAAGAACAAAAGTCCAATAAAGAGCAGCCTGAAACAGCAACGGCGTCAAGGGTAAGTGATCACGGTGTCGCATTGCCAAGCGGGCGAGCAGTGTTCGAAACTCCCTGGTGCCACTTATTTCTGTATTTTTTACACAACATTATGAACTGTCCGTCCGGTCATTGAAATGTTTGTTCTTTTCCTGTAGTCTTGGCAGTTCTCATACTATACATGGTTTACGGCATGTGAGTCACATGGTAAGAACACTTTACCGACGCAAGTAAATGTGATAAATAATGAGAGCAGGCGAAATAGGACATAGATGTCTCACAGAAATGAAAACAACAACTAAACGTGTGCGGACTCTCTTACAACAAAGGAATTCAGGAGTCAAGACTCCCAAAACGGGACGCAACTTCAAAAACGTTAAAAAGATATTTTTTGACAGCGCACAGAGAAACTATATCATGGTGAAACTTTCGTTTGTGTTGTGACCAAATATTGTATGTTCATCAGTTCTTTGTGAGTGATCACATTCAAATTTATGCGAACAGCTGTACTGGACAAGGAGACAAATCTCACTCACTCACTAGTCGTACAAATTACGTCCGTCAATAAGATTCCTGTCATATGACACACATACTGTCACTAATGCCGTGTATGACACACCATACGTGTGTGAAGAGGGTAGAGGGGGAGAGGGTTGGAATCATTAATCTGTAACTTCGAACTTCTGAAAAGTGAATGCAAGAGGGTACTTCATCTTAATGAATGAAAACGCATTGAAAAACCGCTCTTTAGAGTTTTCTGTCAGTGTTGAGAGAGACATTGGTATACAGGGTGTCCTATTTATCTTGACCACCCTAAATAACTGTTTGTCCAGATGCAAATTACAAAATGTTTCAAACAAATGTTCTTTATCCGTCAGGGGGACATTAATCAGCATGATTGCCTTCGTTGCAGCTTTGTTTTTTTACAAAGATATGAACAGCGGTATGACTTTTTTAAATGGCACCCTGTATTTTTTATTTGGTAAGTCATTTTCTCTCCTAAAGACCTAGTCAAAAATGTATCACAGAGTACCATTCACTGAAACACAACGTTGTTAATTACACAACACAACATTGACTTTGAGCCTCGGATCACAAACTTGTCCAGTTGCTGTAGTTGTCAGAAAACAAATGAAAACCAAGTAAACACATAACACAAAATGAACTTTGACTCTCTTGTATCATTGCCTAGGAGTAGAACATTCAAAAATGCTCACAGTGGTGACCCTGGACACCGATTCACTGGTGCACTCATTGAACGAAAGAATTATTTACTGCTTCCAGTGTTGCCTGCTGAAGACAATTACAAGCAAGCACGATAAGTTCCTGCATGTCCTCTGGAGTTGTTGGAATATCGCGATAGACAACGTCTTCAATGCATCCCCGAAGAAAAAAGTCTGGATTTAAATCAGGAGACCAAGCAGGCAAATTAACTGTTCCTCCTCGACGAATCCATCTGGCAGGATACCTTCGGTTCAGAACACGACGTGCACGCAAGGCATTATGTGCTGGACATCCATCATGTTGATACCACCTAAGCATTCTGGTCCTTACCGGCACTTCATCCAGAAGAAGAGCAAGAATTCATCTGAGGAAGTTGGCGTACGCTGTGCCGTTTAGACTACCATTGATGAAATAAGGGACAATAATTATAGTACCAAGCATCCCACACCAGACGTTAACTCTTTATTGCCGCTGATGTTCCACCTGTCTGAGCCATCGTGGGTTGTTGCTGGACCAATAACGCTTCTTCCTTATTTTCACCTGTCCTTTGTTTGGGAAGGGACGTTCATCGGGAAATAGAACATTGGAGAAGTAGTTCGGGTTGGCGAGGATTTGCTGCTGTGCCCGCTGAAAGAACTGTACACGATTCTGGTAATCATTCACATGCAGTTCTTGATGTAGGAGTACATGATAAGGATGGAACCGGTGACGTGTAAGAATACGATGTACACTGGCTTTAGGAATGTCAATCTCGTGTTCAAACTGTCGTGTGCTCACATAGTTACATTGCCCGCAGCCATTCTACACAATTCTGAGCCCTTTAGCGGCAGAGGGTTGCAACTTGCATCAGCGAAGCGGGTAAGTCGACCGAGTAATATACATGAAATGTAATAGCTCAACCAATTTTGTGAACAGAATAAAAAATTTGGAGGCATTACCTTTCAACTCGCCCTCATATTTGAATGTAATTGAAATTAATGAATGCTAGCATATCGTTTGTTGGAATTAACGCAACATTGATTTAAGTCTTGTGCATACACAATTATGTACTTATTTAAACACGATCTGAATGTCCCGAAGTTGGCAGTGTAAATGACCATACTTTTCAATGATTTGTCGAAAATTTGTCATCTTGGGAAAGTGAATCAGCATTGACGACGGCAAACTATGGACACGCCATCAGATAAACAGTTTTTGTTTATTATCTCCCCCAAGTTGGTAGCTGTATAGATTGTGTACGAAATTTTAAAACACTTTAGCATTTAGTTCAATCGTTCTGCTGTGCTTTTAAATTTTAAATAACTTCTGACTTTTTTGACAAGTTATATAAAATACAGCACAACGCGTCGACGAAATGCTGGTTGCAACTTTCATAAACTACTTTCAAGAACCTACCGTCGGTAACCTACATATGAATTGCGTTTTAAGTACATGTGGTACATGCAGATTGCTATTTTTTTAGATTTTTTCATTTCCAGATGCTAACCTTACCTTAAAAACTATAATTACGATTTTGTTGAAAAGATATAGTGTGTTAATTTAAATACAGGTTCGTATCGATTAACATGAGAAAATTTTAATACGTACGCACATTTCAAAAGGAAGACGTCAAAAGGGAGGAGTAAAACGCTCGCCATTCTCCTTCGTAATGACTAATGTCAGAAATAAGGCAATAATGGGACGAGAAGAACTTTTTCTTCCGAAGTCCGTTTGTATTTTTGGGGAAGTAGTCCTCAGGCTGCCCGTGAATGCAAACTGTGTGGTCGCCTGGTCCTCTGGCTACTCCCGCAGAAACCACACTAACAAGCTTCGACGCGCACGTCCGCTAACTTCGTTACCAGTAATGACTAACGAGCTGTTTAGAGGCATGTGAGTGTCGTAAGTCCTACTGATGCGCCACTAAACCGGCGAAATCACCACGTCTTGTCACATCGTCCGTTCCGTATGTCTGTACGATATACGGCTCCGCTTACCCGTACCTCTGCCATCGTGTTGCATGGATGGTGAAGCGATATTCTGCAGCCCTGCGAAATGGAACGCCTCAGTCGCTACATCTGACGATATCGCTGGCATTTTCTACATCCATGCGTACTTCGTGATCAAACGTTACGAATAATTTCGTCAGCTGTGACCGTATTGCTTGTTAGGTGCCCTTTTATCATTAATGACATGGCCACTATCGGTTTCACCGAAACGTACTTACATTATTGGCTCTGACCGCATCCATCGATATAAGCGTGGATGGGAAACCGCGCCAGTTAAGTGGTGGGACATGCTTTTCAATTTCGTAGTCCATTACTCAGGCCTGACACCTGGCCATAGTCACAATAAATTTTTTGGTGCAGCCTTCCTTACGCAAAGACACAGTTCGTTGTAACTGCAGATTGCTGTGGCATGAACAAAATGCACTGAAAGTTTCATAAATACTCTGAGTTACTCCATGCTGGGTTACATCGTCATTCAGTTATCGTCATGTATAGACTTGTGTTGAAAGGTGGCTACACTGAGTCACAGCGCCAGAGATTGCGCTAGAGAGTATTATTCAGCCGCCTCCACTGGTAGTAGTAGTTGAGACGTTGCCGTGGGCAGTTGTAGTTCTGAGGTTGCCGTGGGCAGTGCTTGTTGAGAGGATGTCGATAGCAGTACTAGTTGTGAGCATGTCGTGTGCAGTTTTTCTGATGGGCTAGACAGCCGATGATGTTCGATTGGGGACGTTGTAATGATCAGAGTGTATTTTTCGTCAATGTATATGAAGGTAACAAAAATTTTTTTTTATTTCAAATTTCCTAAATAACAATGCCTCTTGGTCACAGGTTCAGTCAACAAAGCATCTGGCTTGTGTTCATGTATTAGACTGTAATTCGGGTTTCTATGTGCAATTATAGTATTTCTGGTTTTTTAATTACTTCATTGTAAACGCTGTTTAAAATATTTTGTCGTATTGAGGAAGAACCGTGCCAGATGTGTACGTTGAATCACACTTCCACGTACAGAACAGTTACACTTGTGCTTTGTTGTTTCGTAGCTTTTATAGTTGCTGGCGACTTAATTAATTAATTGTGTTAACGGAAATTTCCTTTCATTCTTTATTGTTATTCTATGCAGTCAGACTGCGTTCTAATACTACTCAGGGCCAACCGGTTACGAGACTGCGTAACCGGACAGACAGCTACTGAAATTAAAACTATTTGCATTTTATTTAATTAAGCCCCCATGCCGTGTTACTTCGTTTTCCATAAAGGAGAAAGGTAAGCTAGAATTTGAAGTATCTTGGACGTCGATGCCCATTGATGGGCAATTGTGGAAGAGTAGGGGAAGAAGGACTTTTTATAGAATCATTCAACATTTGTCTCAAGTTACGTATGGAAACCCGTTGCTTCCGAATACCAACTCAATGCTTAAGCTTTTGCGTCACCCGACCCGTTTTCCATACATAGGTAACTCTTCAAACAAAACAAAAAACAAAAAAAAAGTTCTGACGAGCAAAACCATCGATTTTGGTCCGCAATTTTTCGATTTTACAACAGTAGGTAGTTACTTAAAACGGAATTGCGTACATACGTTAATTGTTTCAAGAGGAATAGTTACCCGCCGGGATAGCTGTGCGTGTTAAAACGTCGCTTCCGGAACGGGGAGCTGCACCGGTCGCGGATCCAATCCGCCCGGAGGATTAACGACCAGCCTAGATGCTGTTTTTAGGCAGTTCCCCAAGTCCCATTAGGTGCTTACCGGGCTGGTACTGAAGTCCCAACTCAGTTACACGATTCGCAAACACTTCCAAAACATTCGCTCACTTTCACATGGATAGCACTACACGCAGACCTCTCACGAGGTGTAACGGGGTGGCGACGAGAAAGGCATCTGGAAAACCCTTAAATTAACCATGCCACATCCGTTTAATAACCCTGCCGACCCTGCGCCGATGCGAGGCAAAGGTACAATAAGAATAAGAAGAAGAAGAAGAAGAGAAATAGTTCCTCTTTGGCACGACATTCCATCAGTTTGGTTTATACATTCTACTTGCGCAGGTGCTTACCAGTTACTGCAGACTAGATACTCTTCCTAACAGCATCCCATACGAGCAAACCAGCTGCGTCTTTACATCTACATCGATACTCTGCAAATCACATTTAAGTGCCTCGCAGAGTGTTCATCGAACCACCTACACAATTCTCAATTATTCCAGTCTCGTATAGCGCGCGGAAAGAACGAACACCTATATCTTTGTGTATGAGCTCGGATTTCCCTTATTTTATCGTGGTGATCGTTCTCCCTATGTAGGTCGGTGTCAACAAAATATTTTCTCATTCAGAGGACAAGGTTGGTGATAGGAATTTCCTGAGAAGATTCCTTCGCAACGAAAAACGCCTCTCTTTTAATGATGTCCAGCCCAAATCCTGTATCATTTCTGTGACACTGTCTCCCATATTTCGCGATAATACAAAACGTGCTGCCTTTCTTCGAACTTTTTCGATGTACTCCGTCAGTTCTATCTGGTAACGATCCCATACCGCGCAGCAGTATTCTAAAAGAGGACGGACAAGCGTAGTGTAGGCAGTCTTCTTAGTAGGTCGGTTACATTTTCTAAGTGTCCTGCCAATAAAACGCAGTCTTTGGTTAACCTTCCCCGCAACATTTTCTATGTGTTCCTTCCAGTTTAAGTTGTTCGTAATTGTAATACCTAGGTATTTAGTTGAATTTACGGCTTTTAGATTACGCTGATTTATTGTGTAGCCGAAGTTTAACGAATTCCTTTTACCACTCATGTGGATGACCTCACACTTTTCGTTATTTAGAAGTCACGGAGGAAGAGATAGCCACTGCCTATATACCGTATTCTGGCGCACTACATCTTCTCTGAAAATCTACATCTACATCTACTCTGAAAATTATTTCGAGCAATTAGTTCATGAGCCCACGCGAATAGTAAACGGTTGTGAAAACACACTTGACCTCTCAGCAACAAATAATCCTGAATTAATAACGAGCATCAAAACCGATACAGGGATTAGTGAACACAGGGTTGTCGTAGCGACACCGAATATTGTAATCCCCAAATCCTCCAAATATAAACGAAAAATATACCTATTCGAAAAATCAGATAAAAATTCACTTGACACCTTCCTGAAGGACAATCTCCACTCATTCCAAATTAATAATGTAAGTGTAGACCAGATGCGGCTTGAATTCAAAGGAATAGTATCGGCAGCAGTTGAGAGATTTATACCAAATAAATTAACAAACGTCGTAGCTGATCCTCCTTGGTACACAAAACGGATTAGAACACTGTTGCAGAAACAACGAAACGAACATGCCAAATTTAAACAGACGCAAAATCTCCTAGATTGGCGATCTTTTACAGAAGCTCGAAATTTAGCGCTTACTTCAATGCGAGATGCCTACAACAGTTTACAGCGAAACTGTGTCTCGAAACCTGGCAGAAAATCCAAAGAGATTCTGATCCTATGTGAAGTAAGTTAGCGGCAAGAAACAATCAATTCCTTCTCTGCGCGATAACAATGGAGATACTATCGAAGACAGTGCTGCCAAAGCAGAGTAACTAAACACAGCCTTCAGAAATGTATCCGAATACAAGACGAACTAAATAAATCAGAATTCGAATCGAGATCAGCTACCAACATGAGTAACGTAGAAGTAAATATCCTCGGAGTAGTGAAGCAACTTAAATAACTTAAAAAAAGCAAGTGTTCAGGTCCAGACTGTATACCAATTAGGTTCCTTTCCGAGTATGCTGATGCATTAGCTCCATACTTAACAATCATATACAACCGTTCGGTCGACGGAAGATCCCTACCCAAAGACTGGAAAGTTGCACAGGTCACAGTAGTAGTTGCACAGGTAGTAGGAGTAATCCACTAAATCACAGGCTCTTATCGTTAACGTCAATATGCAGCAGGATTTTAGAACATGTATTGTGTTCGAACATTTTGAATTACCTCGAACAAAACTGTCTGTTGACACACAGTCAACATGGGGAACAGATAGCTACTGCCTATATACCATATTCTGGCGCACTATCGGGGAAAATAGGACGAATATTGAGCAAAGACCGAGTAGGAACTGTCTTTTGCCCACCCAGTAAAACACGAGCATTATTGGGAAGTGTCAAAGACGATCTCTGTTTGCGGAAGCCAGCATATTCCAGATTCCGTGTCAGTGTGGGAAGAATATTGGACAGTCATTGTGCACCATCGAAGATCGTGGCTGAGAACATCAGAGGCACACTCTACTTAGGTACCCCAACAAGTTGGCGTTCGCAGAGCACTGTTTGTCCGAAAACCACGAAATGGACTAGCAACATACCAGGGTCTTGGCACTGTCACCTAAATACTGGGACAGCGTCGTTAGAGAGGCTATCGAAATTCGTACCAGGCACGGACTCATCAACCGAGATTGCGGCTATAACCTGGCAAGGCATGGGAACCAGCATTGACTCTTACTAAAAAGACGCTCAGCAAAGAAAACGAACGGGCGACCAGGGCGGACGAGGCAGTTACACCGACGCCACCACGGACGCCGGCGCTAGCGTAGCATCTCAGCGACCGCCGACGCGCTGCCGCGCCCGCGGACCGCAGAGAGAACGCCTCGCAGGGGGAGGGGTTTTAAGACGGCCGCCCGCCCTCAGGAGCTCAGTTCGTCAGCACACATGACGATGGTGACATGTCTGATCGCCGGAATATTGTGCCCGTTGGACACTATCGACCGCCAGTACACCCGTGGACTGTTCGAGCAAGAATTACGCCGGGAGAAACTGGAGAATCACAAAACCTGAAAGGTTTGGCAGTGACATCAAAATTCTGTTTGAGACTCCAGACGACATGGACAATCAAGGTCAGGTGATTAAAATGGACAACTAAGGAAGAAGTATTGGGGAGAAAATAAAATTAGACACAACCTGAATAAAAGAAGGGATGGATTGAACAGGCACATCCAGAGTCATCAGTTAATTGTCAGTATTGTCATGGGGGAAAGTGTGCAGGTAAAAGTTGTAGGGAAAGAGATCGAGGTCTGACAGGAATAAGCAGGTAGAAGCGGATGTTGTGTTCAGTTGGATGCAGATATTATGCCGCTAAGATAACAATGGGAAATATTAGCCACATATAATCCATTTATGGCCTCTTAATAGTCATAGGATGGGAATCTCAGTCTTGTCGATAGATTATGGAAACTCTGGAGGAAAGAAATAGGAGAATATTAATTTCCTGTATCAGAGAAGAGATTGAAGGAAGGGACACTACGAAAAATTGTAGAAAACTTGCAGGAACGCTTAAAATAAGTAATATAACAAAAATAATTTTAAAATATCAGAATTTTTTAGTTATTTGTTTTTTCGTGTTTCTTGTGCCAATGACTTTGCCGCTGTGGTAACACCTATTCCCGCCGGCCGGTGTGGCCGTGCGGTTCTAGGCGCTTCAGTCTGGAACCGATTGACCGCTACGGTCGCAGGTTCGAATCATGCCTCGGGCATGGATGTGTGTGATGTCCTTAAGTTAGTTAGGTTTAAGTAGTTCTAAGTTTTCGGGGACTGGTCTGCCGAGCGCTGTTGGCAAGCGAGATGCTCTCAGCCCTTGTGAGGCCAGCTGAGGAGCTACTTGATCGAGAAGTAGTGTACAATAGCCGGGAGAACGGTGTGCTGACCGCATGCCTCTCCATACCCGCATCCAGTGACGCATAGTCTGAGGATGACACGGCGGTCGGTCGGTACCGTTGGGCCGTTCGAGGCCTCTTCGGCGAGAGAGAGAGAGAGAGATGACTTGCAGAATATATACAGATGTAAACTTATACAAAAGTCCGTTTTATTCGCTAGTTGCAAAAAACCTTAGTACCATCGGGGCGTGCAAATATTAAAGTGAGACTTTATAGATTATTCGAATAGCCAGAAGATGGCCGCCCGTTAGCACGGCAGCGACATTAGAGTTATTAACTGCTGGAGCAGTGCCGGCCAGTGAGTACAGCTGCTACATTTGGACGTCGGCCTCTGTGCTGCGCTGGCGCTGGCGGGGCGCCAGCCCCCCGTGTTTCGGCCGAGCGCTGATGCTGCACGCTGCATCGATGTTTGCGAGGGCCGAGGCCGTCGACGCCGGTCCGCGTGGGCGCTGCCAGCGCCACGCGCCACCTCCTCTTCTTGCCTGCTGTTTGTCCTCGCGATTCCCCTGGAACGGCCAACATACTCTTACGCCCTGGCTCGTGCACTGCTATAGGGCCACGCTGCGGCAGGACAACAAAGCGAAACGTTCGATAATTTACGCTTTTTTGTCTGTGTCTGTGGGTTGTGTAATTCCCTTAGGGTCTTCACCAAAACGGCAACCGGTAACTGTAGCGTCACTACATTCCTTTGACATTCGGCGGTGCAGCTGCGGCTGCGAGAGCATAGGCGCTCTGTACCTAGACAAGATCGCGTACTGTTGTTTGCGCTGAGCCCTGTCCCCAACAGCGGACCGAAGGAAGCGTGCTGCTGGGCCAGATGACAAGAGTGAAGTGACTGTGGACAATAACCTGTAAGTAACCCGTTTCATCTAATCGTAGAGTCATACAGTCTAACCAATACGTTGAGGTTTAGATCTCCCTGTGGTAGTACTACACCGAGAGTTAGAGTCATAGGTGACTGTGGCTTGTGTTGACTATTGTTGTTACCTCGGAAGATGTATCGAGATTACAGTTTTATTTCTTGCGCAATGCGGTATGTGTGAAGATGAGTTCTGAAACAACATGTCAAGCAGTCAAGGATAATATAAAAGGAGAGGTAGACGCCGGCCCTGGTGGCCGAGCGGTTCTAGGCGCCTCAGTCCGCTGGTTCGAATCCTGCCTCGGGCATGGATGTGTGTGACGTCCTGAGGTTAGTTAGACTTAAGTAGTTCTAACTTCTAGCGGACTGATGACCTCAGATGTTGAGTGCCGTAGTGCTCAGAGCCATTTGAGCCATTTTTTTGAGTGGTAGACTTTAAGAAGACGTTGGAAAGGGTGATCAAAATGGCAGTGTAATGTACGGGATTTTCGCACTATTCGTGTTTGCAACATACCTTTTCAATTCCAGACTAGCAGATCCAATTAGCGCGGAAAAGTTAAAATAAACTGTTTCAGGTTCGATAGGGGCAGTAGACCACAAACGCCTTGAGCCGAAATTGCAAAACATGTCCCATCGTATGTAAACGTTACGGGGCACCGCGCTCTTTGTCACGTACAATGGTCAGCCACGAATATGCGACTTATGCTGTCAGACGGATCACCTGCGGGCACGTTGCGATCAATTGTGTGTAACCAACCAGTTACAGCGAGGGATTCCTCAGAGGAATCTTGCCACGACATGTTATCCGACACATTTTTCAAACGGGAAAATTCGGTCATTAGCTACAGCCGCTGCAGCTCAAACAAGTCCGAAGAAACATATTGCACATATGAAAAACAAAACGAAGTAGTGATACCACACTAGAGTAATGCGGGAAATACGGACGTGACGCCCCATCTAGAAGAGAGGCCATACTCATCCAGTGCGCAGCAATTTTGCGGACCCGAGAATATCGTGCAAAATGTAGAGCAGTTTTGTGCCACACGCCTGCATCTGCGGCTAACTCGCGCGCAGTCCATAGATGATCGACATCCAACAGGTAAGCAAGGAGCTTGCCATACTGTCCGTGGGGGGGATTCTCCAGACCGGGCCGATCTTGAGTGACATCCCTGCCATCTCGGAACACTTCCACCCATCTTGCTACTGTACGATATGGTGATAAGTGTGTCACCACACGCCTCAGCCAGTCGCTGAAAAAGCTGTTATGCGCTCCAGCCGTGTGCCACTTCTGTGTTGATGCTAGAACATTTTTCGTGTTTCTTAAAAATTCTGTTAGAGTGCTTGAACTGGCCTCCCGCAGTTTCATACAGTACACACTGAAATTGTTTCCGACACAGCCGCCGCCGCTCACTGCACTTCTTCTACCGGCCTGCTGCAACCAGATACAGACAGCGAGCATGCTATTTGACTACTTCTTTCATGTTACGGTGGTATTGCCGCTACGTATTATCCAACCATCGTATAATGTAATTAAATTAACGAATGTGCTAGAGACGTACTGTCTAGCAGCTATAAATGTTAATATAGTTACAATCTTAACAAAGATAACGGAAGTGAAGAATCACTTACACGAGATTGAGGTGGACGTAACTATGTTGCAGGAGGTAACTTATCCCGCAGTTTCAGAAGTTACAAAATGCGAACATATTATAAGTATTGGCTACATCGTGGGCACTGCTGTTTTGCATAAACAACGAATATGGTGTTACTTCGCCTCTATTTGTATGAGAACGAAACACATCGTGCCAATAATACGACACATAATTAATCAACATCTGTGCTCCATCCAGCACTGGAATGAAATTAGAACGATACTAATTTTTCTTAGTGCAACTGGCATAGTCATTGTTTCCACCTCGCGTGTACCCAGTTTTCTTTTGGAGACTTCAGCAGTGCTATAGAGAACAAAGATCAAGAATCAAACTTAAAATTAGGATCACGAGTTACACAGCTTGGTGAAAGATACGAAATTCACAGACGTGTGTCGTCGTAAAGACCATTCCAAGCAAACGCCATTGACCTACGTCGCAGATAATACAGTAGGCAGACTCGATCGTGCATACCCGCAGACTGAACTGCTATCTCATTTATCGAGTAATGAAATTCTGCTACTCAGCTTTTCACACCACTCCAGCTGTCATCTTTTATAGAGGCAAACCAAGCAAAAAGTGGAGAGAGCGTGAGGCCTTTGGTACTTCAATTTCAACCACTTAAAGAGTGGCTTATTACAGCACGTATTTATCCGTGCAGAGCTAAAATTGTGCAACTAACGCATATCGCTGCTCAGGGATATGTCATGAGGTTCACGGAAGAGAGTTTCAGAAAACAATATATATATATATATATATATATATATATATATATATATATATATATATATATATATATATATATATATGTGTGTGTGTGTGTGTGTGTGTGTGTGTGTGTGTATTTATGTATGTTCCACATCTTCTCCTAAACCACTGGATCGACTTCAGACAGACTTATAACACATATCACTTACTGTCTGGAAAGAAGTGATGTGGCGGTAAGAACAATCTACCTATCAAAGCGGTGTGGATGGAAGTGAAAAAGAAATGGAGCCCACGACGCGCGAAAACCTAGGCTATATTCAGCTAGTTTTTAAGACTGAGAGCACTTACTCACTTGCAACAAACTTTACACGTAATTTCAAACTATTAGAAAACTTTTTGTGGCTGAACACCGCTCCTCTTCCATAAAATGATTACCGCCTACTAAATTTTCGCTGTTCATGCAGTAAAACTGCCACATAAAGCACTGCGTTTTAATTTATCACTTGTTCGCTAGGAACTGTATTAACGACACATTTTGCGGGCGGTATTCACATGTGACATTGAATGTACCTGCAAAATGATGTCATTATAGGCCACTAAGATTAGAAGATATGACGACGTAAACATTGAGACGCGCCAAAAATTGCCGCACCATGCATGACGTTGTAATTTAATACTTCTTTTTGCCAACTCTATTCGCTGCACATTTCGCAGATGGTATCCACATATACCATGAACGTTCAAGAGATATTACGTCATAAATATTGAGCTCCGTGAAAACTAAAGTACAGAGGGAAATTTGCTACAAATGCATGTGAAATATATGTACAACCATGTCTGAAATACATTTTAGTATATGTGAAACATACGTGACATATGCGAACATGGTTGAATCCGCAGGTAAAAATCTCCTCCTAAACCTCTCGATCGATTTCAACTAAACTTGGCACACACATTAATTACTATCTGGAAATAAATAATCTGTGGGGAAAGAAACACCAACCTCCTATTGTGGCGGAGCTGATGGACAGATAAGGGGGCAGAAGGAGGAGATGAACACAAATGGGGGAAGGGGAAGATGCACAGCGAGAGAAGGGGGGAATCATTTAATAGACTACTGGCTTTAATACATACCTGGGCAACGCCGGGTTCTCAAAAATGGTTCAAATGGCTCTGAGCACTATGGGACTTCACATCGGAGGTCATCAGTCCCCTAGAACTGAGAACTACTTAAAACTAACTAACCTAAGGACATCACACACATCCATGCCCGAGGCAGGATTCGAACCTGCGCCCTAGCGGTCGCGCGGTTCCTGACTGAAGCGTCTAGAACCGCTCGGCCACTCAGGCTGGCGCCGGGTTCTCAGCTAGTTGTTTTATAAAAGAGACACCACGAACATCACATTATAAAATCACTAATAGACTTAAACAACTGTAGATGTGACAGCCAACAGGAGATAAAAAACACATTTCATGACATGTCCCATAATTTGTATTCTCATACGGAAGCGCCAGGCATTCTTATTCCGACATCGCTATACCATCCTTCATACCAGAATAATCAACCACTAGTTCGTTTCCCAATCAAGATGAAATAGCTGCAATAACAAAACAAGTTCCTCCTAACAAGCCTCTGGGCATTGATGGAATCCCTCCAGAACTTTATAAACGCTGTTGGTATTTGATAGGACCAAAATTAACACAAATTTATAACGATCTACTGTGAGGAGACGCGTTGCCACCTTAATTCGCGGAAGGCGTCATTATATTAATTTAAGCACAATCTTCTCCGGAAAAAATACAGGATTTTGGCCTAAGATCGTGTTTCAATACTTACTTTAAATTTTACATCTGTTTTCTCAGTTCACGGTTAGAGTACGAAAATAGTATAGTTCGTTGTCTTAACTATGACCAGTATGATGCCAAAATTTTGTGATGTGACATCGATGACCTAGCAGGCTAATTTCCCTGTACTATGTGCGTAGTATCGAGTGTATCATTCCTGTATATAAAAGTGGATGCGTCAAAGGTTTGTTGAGATATTAATACGGTGAGCTGCTAATACTACCGCGAAAATTGAAGTTAATGAGCCCCTCACGGCACCAATGTTGCTACGATGAGGAATCCGCCATGGGCGCCCATTATCGCCTACGCTATTTGCTTTAGCGGTAGGGCAACTCTCGCGGCCTTGACAGTATAAGGCTGTAGAATATCAGTACAGGCAACGCTGACATCGTTGCAGTCTCGTCAGAAGTCGAAGGTCTGTTAACTATGCTGTGCATTGTAGAAGCTTATGAACAGGACATCGGAGCGGTACTTAACGAGGAGAAAGCCGCTATCTTACAAACTGGGCGCGGAAGCCCACCACTCCATACGGAGTGGTTTCCGAGTGTAACAAAACCGAAACAACTAGGGATGTATATTTTGGCAGATCCTCAATTTATGTATCAAAAAGTGGTTCAAATGGCTCTGAGCGCTATGGGACTTAACATATGTGGTCATCAGTCCCCTAGAACTTAGAACTACTTAAACCTAACTAACCTAAGGACATCACACACATCCATGCCCGAGGCAGGATTCGAACCTGCGACCGTAGCAGTCGCCGCGGTTCCGGACTGAGCGCCTAGAACCGCGAGACCACCGCGGCCGGCTATGTATCAAACGAACTGGCAAATGATAATGCACTTTTTATGTGGTGTGCAATACGGTAACGTCGACAACGGCACATTGACCGATTACTGACAGCGCACTTCATAAATTCTTATATTCTACCCAAAGTACGACAGATAGCTTACGTCTATCCTATAGCACCTACAACAGCAATGCAATTCTTATCAGCTGGGAAGCGGACCGTACGGTCAGCAAGTATCCTGAAAGTATCGTTCCACATTACAGCAACACCAATCACAGTCGGAGGCACTGATCTACGCAATCCGAGGATTCATTTCCGTATCCCGTTGACATTTTCGAAGCATTCCAGTGGTTATACAGAAAACATTGTGGGTAGATCACATGTCTTTTGATCATTATAGCCATTGAAAATATTTGTCTTAAGAATGCTGTCAGTGGAACTGTCCATAAAATACAGGAACACGGGTGAATAAATAACAACAGAGCATTGATTGCAAAACTTCAACAGCCACACAGATACTTCGTAAGTTACGAATAACAGGAAGTTCCAAATTAAGAAAATTTAATATACATGGAAACCATACACCGTGTACGAAAAAGCGTGCTCAAAAAGGGGTAGAGAAAGTCAGACCAGCTAACAGTAACAGTTATCACCAGAACGTGAATCAGGGAACGCAGAGCGCTGACAATAATGCCCACAATAAGTCATTCTTTTAGCAAAACAGTCATTCGGTCTACAAGTACTGAAAGCACGACAAAAATCATATGCTCATAATGATTAGAATATTACCACTTCTGATGCTTTGTCAATAAGTACGATAAGCGTCTATGTTGAAGAGCTTTTCAACTTGCAATACGCTTAAGACAGAGAGAACCAAGTTTCGTGCGGCGCTAATTTTCCATGCAGTAGTTCGTTGACGGTGCAGAGTGTTATTTAGTTCCTGATAGTGTCATACAAATGATGCCTCTATCCTATCACAATATTCATATTAGAATAATCGCTGTGTAATGCGATGGCTCGGGTGGTAGGTGCTTCCCTCTCACAATGCAGTGGAAGCAGGATCAAGTCAGGGTGTGGCAATCCTGCTCTGCGCTAGCACTTATTCTTCCTCACCTGCATATGCAGAGGGGAATATGCCGTAAAACGCTTATCCATCCAAAGCTATATTAATTCTTGTACAACCTTCCACATTTTCTGAACTCACTTCCAGTCTGATAACCTCCTGTTACTGAATAATTCGCGTATTAGCGGCGTAGCTCTGCCAATTCACTGCAGGAGGAACACCTCGTCACCAAGACCATTTCCGGTGTAGACAGAGTGATTTACGCGTTCCTTGAGCTGAATGCTAAGATTAGCCTTCAAATCATTTGTGCCTACGCACTTACTTCCACTTCAACTGATGAAGAATTAGAACAGATCTTTTAGTACCAGACTACAGCAAAAAATTCAGAAACCACCTCGTTCTCCTTAACAGTTGGCGGTTTTAATACCAAGGTAGGAGTGAAGTCCACAGAAAACCATCCCTTCACTGAAAATTTGCGACTTTCAACGCGAAACCATAGAGGACGGCTCATGACGAGTTTTGTTAACAACTAACAGAAAAGTTAAGAGGAGTGGAACTGAATGAACTCTTGACTGGAATTGCCGGCAGTAATAAGCCATTTGAATTCGTTCTAGGCCACGTGTTCTGCCCAACGCCATTTTAGTTTCGCTATCGGCACGATAAAATCGTACACCCCCCCCCCCCCTTCTTCTCATTCTTCATGCTGTATTTCAGTTTCACTCCAAATATTGTTCTCTTTGTTGCTGTTTGACAGACCCTGAGTCGAAATGCTCTGATTGTTGTAACTATCTTAGTTTCGAGTTCGCTTCTTGTTACTGGCAAGATACTTGTGTCATAAAACTTCTTTTTAAATTAGTGGAGATACTCGGTTTACTGAAAATGTAACCTTGTTTTCCAACTGCCATCCAGGTGAGCCCATTTCGCCGGATGACCTCTGCTGTCTGATTATCTTCTCCAACTTGTATTTCATGTCCCAAATAAATATATTCTTTTGTTAACTCCAGCGCACAGTTTTCGATGGAGGCCGGAGTACTGAAAGGGCTCGTGACTTTACTCCTTTAAAGGTTAATTTTGAGGCTTACAGCTTTTTTCCAGTGATTTACACTTCCCCTCTCTACGGCCGCATTCATTTTATCATGTAGCGATAGAGGTTCCATAGCCTCTTTGAACTGATGACTCCTGCTTAGGCATCCCTGTACCCGCCAGGGTAGCCGAGAGCGCTAACGCGCTGCTTCCTGGACTTGGGTAGGCGCGCCGGCCCCGTATCAAATCCGCCCGGCAGATTAACGACGAGGGCCGATGTGCCGGTCAGCCTGGATGTGGTTTTTAGGCGGTTTTCCACATCCCCCAAGTGAATACCGGGCTGGTCCCCACGTTCCACCTCAGTTACACATCTCGCAGACAACTGAACACTTTCGCACTATTCCATGGATTACACTCGACGCAGACAGTTGGGGTACACTATTCCGTTCCGGGGGTACGGGGTGGCGGCAGGAAGGGCATCCGGCCACCCATCAACCATTAACGTGCCAAATCCGATTAACGATGGCTGACCCTGCGTAACTGCGGGACAAGGCTCAAGCAATAGAAATAACTTAGGCACCCATGTGCCTCCTCGCTTTGCATCGTGCTGCTGCTGTCCTGCGCTGCCTCGCAGCCGCTAGGACTTCTGGGGCTCTACTGCCGTGAGAGCGATAACCTACTTGCTTTGAAAGTTGCGAGTCGCCACAACTTCCTACAGGATGCTACAGTCGCTGTTGCAGTGGCTACTGGCTGCCTTTAGTGGATCCTACCTCCCAATTGCCTAAGTGCCTTTGTGGTGTCCCGCACCTGCCACCAAAAGTCACTAAAATCAGAGCCCCACAGCTGCTGCCTATCGACGACTGCAGACTATCTCCAGACGGCCTCGCACATCGACTGCCTCCTCCGACTGACTCCCTGTCTCTCTAACTCTGTCTACATTTTTTTTTCTCGGAGCGTCTTGCTGCCAATTTTTATATCATTTTCCCTTCGACCCCGCCGGCTATTGCCGTGACGTAATGTCGAGGGCTACTTGCCTCCTTATTGGCTGTTATTGTGCACTATTCTTCAGTGGTTCTTCAGTAGCTGGGTGGAGGGCTTGAGATGCTTCTCTCAATATCGTCATACACTGCGTCCGAAGCCCCATATTGGCTTCTCATGACGCAGTGCTGTCCCCACAAGAAGGCCATCTCTCTTCCTCCTTCTCGTCCCACGCTCTCTCTCTAACTATTAGTGCTGTTTGCGCATTAACTTTAATTCGACTCCTTCTCAAGGTCCCGTTACCAGAAGTGTACACAGAGCCCTCCTTGTGCCATTATGGCTTATAGCTTTTAGCATGCTGTCAACACACCTGCCCGTCAGCCTGGCACCGTCTAGACAGCCCGCTTCCGGGTCTGTGGCTCCTCTCGCCGCACCTAAATTCATTGCTGTTGCTTCTTTATAGTTTATCAATTCTGTTATTAACAACTCCTTAACAATCCCCTATTTTGTTGTTACTAGTGCAATTCAGACTTGGTTTCACTCATCGATATAACGTCGTCTCATTGTAACGTACAACGAGAAAACAGAAATGAATAATATTGATTTATCTATCGAACACCCTTCGTGGTAGTATTTACAAAGAGTACATGTTAACGTAAAGTAGTAAAATCTGTCTGAGAACTAAAGGAGCCTTTATGTGACGCAGAATATACACGAGTGCGATTTAAATCTGCAACCCCGCTTGGTTAGGCGTTTTTCGACAACTTACTCGAGGAAAACTTTGGTCTGAGAACTATGGTTGGTCGTGTTCCATAGAACACCTCCCTCAGAAAGTTTGCTGCCTGCTGCATGCACTTCTCTAACTTTATTCGTTCCGATGAACCGGGTTTTTGTCCACATTACATTCTTGGCGTAGAAACGTCCCTTTACTTGCTAGTTTTTGTGTGTTTTTGAAAAGAAGTGTAACTGAGTGACTTCTAGTGTGTAACCAAAGAGTTAAGCTTTTTTTTTTTTTTTCAAAACGTAGTAAAGTGGTGCACTAAATCAATTTCCGTCTTAAGAGAGAGGGAAGGAATCTTTCAAATCTCGCTTCAGGAACTCGATACCTTTACGTCACTGAAGGTTAATCTGCAGCCAGCGGCAACGCAACTGGACTTCGAACGCCTTATTAAAGAGGGGCTTGCTAATAACATGTAAAGGAGAACGGGAAGTTTTGATCTACTAGAAGTATTGACTTTTGTTAAAATAATATGTAGCTGCTAGCCACAATCACACTTATATTACTGTATGAGGTTGCTGAGACCCGAACCCGAACTCAGGCCTTTGGGAGGCAGTTCTCTGCCGATTGAGCTATCCACGCGTGAGCCACAAACCGTGTCACAGCTTTCCAAGTTCCCGAGACATTCTCTTACCTCAGTGCCGAACTCTATCTTTATTGAACGAAAGGACGTTGCAAAGTACTGCTTAACCACAATCAGTGGGTTACTTCCAGTATGATATTTACATTCTGCGGCAACATTTCCGTTGTTGTCAACGTCACAGATTAAAACTATATGCTGCACTGAAACTGGAACCCCACTCCTTGCCCGCAAAGGTAATGAATGAGATGATATGCTCCAGCCTGTAATATCGAACGAAAGGATCACTAACAACGTACCGTATGCCCCAATTTGGAAAGACACTGGGTAGAGGTTGGTAACGAAAGGTTGGTATTGGGGCATAATTTGGTGATCAGCAGTTGGACGCAGCTTCCCCTTCTCAATGTGTTGGGTAAATTGTAGCTGCAGATACTTTTGTCACTTTTCTGAAGCCCACTTCACGTACGAAGGTGCTTCCGCGCATAGAGGCGGAGCGATAGTGAGCATGGAGGGAATGAGGTTTACGCAAGCGTGGCGACAGACAGCGGGCAAACGAAGTCCGTGTTGCCGAACTGTGCTGCTACGGACAACAATGCCTTAGGTGCATCGTATTATACGTTCAAATCTATGACGGAATAACACATTTTAAAACCGATTTCGATCATTCGTCTACATGAGAGAAACCTTACTTTTGAGTCTTGAGGTGGTGTCCATTGCTCCACAGCAGTTGTCTGTGTAACAGCGGAAGGCGAGAACAACTGATACAGCATTGTGAAGACGTCAAGAACAATTTTTCTCAAAACTACGATTGTGTAACGACAGGCTCATCGAAAATAGTTGCAATAATTGCCATTTATTGCGATTTGAGCTGTATTTTAAGTAAAAATGTGATACGTAGCAAAACAAACTTCAAACTCAAACCGAAATCATTATATTTCTTTGACAATTGCTTCTGCTCCGTATAATTTTTTAAATGTGTATAATGCGCGTATGTGGGCGTGTTTCACTGCTGTTCAATGTAAATCGCTATGTGTAAAAATGTATTGCTGATAGCAAACACTAATGCAAAAGACTATCGTAAAAATTGACAATACATTTTCAAATTTTTGGTGTCAACAGGCATTATGAGTTTAACTCGTTCGACATTGCGGTGGGAGAAAGGATTTATGATCCATTGAACAAGCTAACAATTAACCGTCTTCTGTATATAGCTCGATGGAATGCTGACAGATAACGTCGAAAACCATAGATATATCGACAGATAACCCTCCCTTTCATTGTAAGGCATTTTCCAATTCGTGCCATGAAAATGACAGGGGTTTGCGTGTCGAAATACTGGAGTTTATGACGAATTTATCCAGCCACATTCTCGCAAGCAATAAAACAGGCTGGGAAAAGCTTAACTTCTCCTTGGGAAATGTGTTGAACATTATAGTCTGATTACTTCACAGGCTATATATTCCTAATCAATAAAGGCTAGGAAGTTCTCACATACACTGTATGCAGTTGAAATGTTGACAAAAACGTTTTTAAACCATGAGTCTTTAAAACCAAGAAAGATCATTACTTTGTTCCAATGTCTATATCGTAATACCATTTACTATCTGAGTCCATGTCTGAACCATCTGATTGTAAATTTAGGATGATACGTTCAACGCTTTTATCCATCTTCACCTCCCTGTGAAAGTCTTATTTTTGAAACTTACCAGCGTGACACACACATTGTATCCACGCTGAAGGGGGATGCTGTCTATTGCTTCATGCAAACCCTTTCAATGTCTGTTACCGTGAACGTTTTTTTTTTCACATAGCTTGTAACCTGTGCGCAAATTAATTCTATCAGATTATGCTAACAGTAATATGTGGGTAAACGCAAAACTATGTGACCACATTCACGTGCAAGAAAGTACAGTCTGTCGCGTAACTTTTATAAATTAACGAGCTGCATGAGTTCAGCATGAGTCAGGCTTATATTGCCCGGAATAGTTTTATTTTTCAGTCAGAGCACACTGCCCCCTTTCCTGTACTCGTACTTGATCATTTTTCTGTAATAGCTGAATGATAACTGGCACGATAATTACAATGAGCGACTTCGAAGAAGAATTGTTCAGTGAATTACTTCTTGAAAGTGACAGAGTTCATTTCCGAATGATAGTAGCTACTGTTTCTCGTACACCTAAATACAAGTTTACTCTGAGAAACCATGTCAGGAGAAGGGCAAGCATACAGGATAAGAGAACTTTAAAACCGACAGTACCATCGCTCAAATGGTTCAAATGGCTCTGAGCACTATGGGACTCAACTTCTGAGGTCATCAGTCCCCTAGAACTTAGAACTAGTTAAACCTAACTAACCTAAGGACATCACACACATCCATGCCCGAGGCAGGATTCGAACCTGCGACCGTAGCGGTCTCGCGGTTCCAGACTGCAGCGCCAGAACCGCGCGGCCACTTCGGCCGGCAGTACCATCGCTCATTTTCCAGCAAATACTCATGGAATGATTCAGTTTCACTAACGTTTCATTAAGGTAATACACTAGAACTACCTCCTCCTGTTGTATCATGCATCTTTATAATGGATGTGCTTCGTGCTGATTCTATGTCACTTCTTTCAACTAAAATCTCTCTTCTTAACGTGTTTAAAACCAATGTATTTTAAAATTCTTTACACTGACGAAGTGCTACTTTTGAAGTCAATTTGCTTAGGCATAATTGTAATAAGTTTTTCTGGTGTTTGGTATTCCCTTCTTAAATACATTTCAAACCCGGAGCGCTTTAAAGCATCGTTGTCAAAACCATCTATTTGTGTTACAGGTTTGTTGCAGTTTCGATGATTTTCAGGTGACACGAAAACAAATTTTCCTGAGGTTTCTACAGTTCCGAGACGTTTCTGCAGTTCGTACTTGAATCTTCAAAATATCAGTAATAGAAATATCGCTTTCAGGTTCACATTTGAGGAAGTTATAAATGCCGGACATAAACCACCTCGACTGTCTGTGAAGCATCTACATCTACATGATTACTCTGCCGTTCACAATTGAGTGCCTGGCAGAGCGTTCATAGATCCACCTTCAAGCTATTTCTCTACCGTTTCCCTCTCGAACAGCTTTCAGGAAGCACCGACGCTTTTATCTTTTATTGCGAGCTCTAATTTCTCTTATTTTATTGTGATGAACATTCCTCCCTATTTAGATGGGCGCCAACAAAGTATTTTCACACTCTAAAGAAAAGTTGACGACTGCCACGACGAAAAACGCCTTTGTTTTGATGAATGCCACCCCAATTCGCGTGTCATATCGGTGGCAGTCTGTCCCCTATTTCGCGAAAATACGAAACGAGCTGCCTTTCTTTGAACTTTTTCGATCAGTTCTATCTGCTGTGGAGCCCACACCTAACAGCAACACTCCAGAAGAGGGCGGAAAAGCATAGTGTAACTAATCTCTTTAGTAGACGTGTTGCATTTTATAAGTGTTCTACCAATAGACTGCAGTCTTTGGTTTGCTTTCCACACAACGTTATCCATGTGAGAGTTGAATTTAAGTTATTCGTAATTGTAGTCTCTATGTATTTAGTTGAAGTTACAGCCTTTAGGATCGTGTGTTTTATCCTGTAAACCGAATTTAGCGGATTCCTTTTAGTACTCTTGCGGATGACTTCAGACTTTGCATTATTTAGAGTCAATTGCCACTTTTCACACCATACGTATATCTTGTCTAAGTCGTTTTCTAATTTATTTTAATCTGTGAGGACTTTATGAGACGGTAAATCACAGTATCATCTAGAAACAGTCTAAGAGGACTACTAAGATTGTCTCCCAAATCACTTATTAGATCAGGAACAGAGGAGCCCCCATAACACTTCCTTTCAAACACCAGGTATCACTGCCATCACTTCTGTTTTACTCGGAGATTTTACTACATACATTGATCTTCATGACAGGAAATGACAACTAAGACGATACTCCATAGGCACACAATTTAATTAAAGTTGCTTGTGAGGAACTTCATTTTTCTGCCGTCACATGACATTTCCATTTGGAAATCACACCAAAACATTTACAGACACACATCCACAGCTATACTGCTACAGGAAAGTAACATCGACATGAGTGAATAATTCTGTCGCTCTGTGAATGAAACTGCGCTGTCGCAAAATACGGCAACAGCGCAGCATGTGGGAGAGAGATTCTCGCAATCCAGTTTGTAACTCGCTGCTAGCCGCTCGTAAAGAGAATGAATCTTATTGGCTACCAGCAGTTGATGGAGGGGGATACGCAGAACGGCTGAAAATAGGGCCGCCTTCCAACATTTTCGTGCTATAGTAGTCTGCTACTCTGGTCGAAGGATGGAAGGTTATAATTTAACCGCACCGACGTGGAAGTCGTTAGAGACAGAGCACTAGTTCATCTGAAACAGCATGGTGTAAGGAATCGACCAGAGGTTTATTGAGGAAATCATCCTGGTTATTGCTTAATATGATTTATGGAAGCGCAATGAACGTAAATCTGGATGATCCGCAGGGGATATGAATCCCAGTCAACCTGAATACGCGTGCAATGTGTTAAATACTGTTCCTCTTGCTCGATTCCCTTATAGATGGCCTTTGTGTCAATTTATTGAATCCTGGCTCGAGCAGTTTGATTTGACTCTCTTTGAGGATCCTATATTTCACACGTTACCTGTATTGCTTATTTTTTGATTTTCTCTATTGAGTTAATTCTTTCCTCAGACGACGTGTATTCTGGCATATTGGGTGTCACGCAGTACACTTGGTTAAGCTGTGCTCAGTGCTAGTGTATTATATTTGTCTGTGAGAGTGTTCGAGGTTTTATCGTTACTGTGTGTACAGTGCGCGCAAGTGTAGCGGTAGGGAGTCAGCAGCAGTAATTTCTTTTGCAAATAGCGGATTTGCAGTTGGTTAGTACATAGGCACGTCAGCACGGGTATTGTGGTACATTGTATCACTATTTCTTTCATATGCAGTGTTCGTTAAAGATTAATTCGTCGTGTCAGGAAATTACGCTGACCAGAGGAACATGACAAGTGCCTTCACCCGATTTCACAGAAACTTCACTCAGTGAAAGAGAGGTCAGAATATGCACTTAAGCGTTGGTATTCGATCTTTTCTGAGAAAATGGCGGTTAATATTCCTGCTGCAATTTATATGCCTTCTAGAACGCAATAAATTCAACTGAAAAGTTGGCGCAGCGGGTAGCGTCGCGGCTATACAATTTTACGCCCCGTGTTCGAAACCTGATTATTGTTTTTCATTTATTTACTTGTGTCCGTAGAACATAACTATACGAATGTTTTTCATGAATGTTGAAACAAGGATGTCCTTGTTCGTCTACTAATTATCTGGTATATGGATTCGAAAAAAAAGAACGAATGAGAAAATTATTTGAAATTGTTTTCGGTTAAATTTCTGTAGTGCATCTTGTTTCATAATCAATTGCAAGCACCACCTTTCGGAAAAAATGATACGATATGCGTGGTTTGCAGCGAAATTATTGCCAACGCGTGAAATCTTCAGCAATGTCAACGACTGGAACACGTATGTTGTGTGGCGGCGATGGCGAGGCATTGTAAAATCTTTGACCAGAGTCTGCGCTTGACTGCGCGAGAGTGCAGTCCAGTTGCGAGGCAGTAGCGCGAGAGTTCAGTTGCGAGGCAGTTGTGGTCGAGTTGCGAGAGAGTTCAGTTGCATGTAGGGAATTAGCAGTTGTGTGTGAGGAGTCGGCGGGCGTCGACATGGCACACTGGTCAAGACTCAGGACGAGGTAGATTTTTAAATAAGGTAATGAAGCAGCATTGCGCACATTTGATAATGTAATGTAAATTAACTGTAACTAATTTGTTCAAGAATCGCCCCAATAATAATTTTGTTTTTAAACCAACCATTTTTAACAAAGAATCCTTTTTTGAAAGAATATTTCCCTTGGTGTTCCTTAAAGAAAAGTTTCCCTTAAATTCAAAATTTTTGCAATGCGTTTCCTTCGAGCTATGGCGAAAAATAAGAGCAGATCCAATTTTACTGAGGTAAGAATTTGAGTTTAATCAGGGCCTAAAGATCGACATTTCGGTCTACTTGCGTTTTCATTGTCACTGAGATTTTATTATCACTGAATTGACTTTCATTTTTGTGAGGAACTTATACTTGGGTCAGATTGCTATCTAATTTTTATTTAATTGTCATTGTCATTAAATATAATTACGGGGAGGCTAAAAAGAAAAATGTAAAATAGTCACGATATTGAGATATCATAGGGCAAAAATGTCAGAGTCAAATGGTGTGTTATACCTTAGAGGCGAGAATTAAAGACTTTAATGGAGAGAGAATTTGATAAAAGTAATACGTCACTACATATAATTGCATAATTATTCATAAAATGCGTAAGTTCATCTGGAAAATATGCACGGTCTGATGTGTAACGACAAGAAGAGCGACCTGCTAACCTTACCTTGCCGGGCAGTTGCCAAGAAAAAACACGATAGTCATCAATAATTAGTCACGTGAATATAATTGCAGAAATGATCATAAAAATTAGTAAATAGCATTACAGTGTGATAAATCGTAAAGTATGTTCACTCAATAAAGGGTTTTATGTTGGATAAGTGGTGGTTTCCTTTCGATTTTCTGGTTCTCAGAGTTTCGACGTGTACAACATTGGGGTGAGGAATGCTGCGAATTCGATATGGACCTGCGTATAGAAGTTCAAATTTACTGCACTTACATTTTATTTTATTGGATAAATAGTGTGTTCGTACTAATATCTTCTGTCCAATGTGAAAGTCTCGGCGCGTACAAACCTGTTTTTGCTGTCTTCTCCGGCGCTCTGCGGCACGTTTGATGTTCAGCGCAATGTCAATTATTTCGTGGTGTCGTAATCGACGAGATGTAGGAAATGTTACTAATTCTTTAATTTTGTTTGGTGGTTCAACGTTTTTCAGTGTAACAGACGGAGATAGCACAGTGGATTCATTTGGAATGGAATTAATTACATCTTGGAATGAGAATATGTGTGTGTCCCAATCAATATGTCTTTTGTGGCAGAATATTCTACACAGTTTACCAATTTCTTTCATTAATCGTTCACAAGAGTTCGAAGAAGCATGATACTTGGACATATAGATCGGAGAAATGTTTCTAGCTCGTAACATTCGTGTCCATATAGCAGAATGAAATTGTGATCCATTATCTGAAATTACTCTCATCACATGCCCTACATGAAATAGAAAATGTTTTACAAATGCTTTCGAAACAGTTTTAGCAGTAGCTTTGCGTAACGGAGTGAAAGTAACAAATTTTGAAGTGAGTTCAAGAGCGACAAAAATCTAGCAAAAACCTCTGTTAGTTCTCGGAATTGGACCAAAAATGTCTACTGCGGCCATATGTCTTAATTTAACAGGTATAATGGGATATAATGGAGGAATGTGTGAAGTGGTGTCTGACTTAGCTTTCTGGCAAATTTTACATGACGCTAAAACTCGTCGTATACGTTTTTCCATGTTGCTAAAATAACAGTTCTGTCTTAGTATAAGAAAACATTTTCTGGCTCCGTAATGTGCATAACTTAAATGAGTGTACCATATTAATTTGTTAACAAGTTCGTCAGGAATGCATAATAACCAATTGTTGCTGTCTGGATGAGAACGGCGAAACAGAATGTCATTGCGTACAGTGTAGTGGTTCCTAATCGTAACATTATTCCTATCTTGCCAAAGGTGTTTAATTTCTTTCCACACATTCTCTTTACTTTGCTCTTCTGCTATGTCCTATAATGACGACGAAATAAAATTTTCAAATGTAATTTGCTGAATGTACATAACGCTGAAATTTGCTTTGCAGAAGTTGGTTGCGACGTCTTGCTGATTGTTGCTGAGAGAACGAGATAAAGCATCTGCTACAACATTTTGTGTGCCGGGAATGTGAACAATCGTAAAATTAAATTCCTGTAAATAAAGTTTCCATCTGCTTAATCTGTCGTGAGTGAATTTAGCCGAAAGTAAAAATTGTATCGCTCTGTGGTCTGTGTAAACGGTGGTATGTCTGCCATAAAGAAAGTGCCGAAATCTCGTAAAAGCCCATACAACACATAATGTTTCCAATTCTGTAACGGAGTAATTTCGTTCAGCAGGTGACAAAATGCGGCTTGCAAATGCGATGTTTTTGATTACTGTTGAGCCATCTTCTTCAATTTCCTGAAAAATATGTACGCCTAAAGCGGTGTTGGAACTGTCAGTGGCAATGGAAAAATTTCTGGTAAGATCTGGGTGCGATAAAAGTGGAGCATTCAACAAAGCATGTTTTCAAATAACATTCTCGTGAACAAGATTCTGCGTGTCAAAATTATTGCTTACGTTACTGGAATATGCAATCTGTGCTGTATCTGTTTAAATTCTATCGTACGTATTATTATTTTCGGGAGGATGCTGTGGCATTTCAACTATTTGAATTGTTCTATTACTTCTTCCAGACGTATTAAGCTCCGGATGATACCTACTGTCGGGTTCATTTACAAGAATATGTTGTTGTTGATCATTTTGCTGTTGGTAAGACCGACTGTTATTATATGTACGCTGATAATTGTGCTCATCGTTTTTACGTCTGTCGTAATAGTCATTCCTATACGGTGCATTGTGATAGGAATTGAAATACCGTGTTTTTTGTACGTAGTTGTTTCTTTGCTGCCGTGCGTTGCTATTTGTTGTATCAGGGACTATACGTGCACGCGGCGAAACATTAAAGCCTGGTTGACCTTGTAGACTGCATTGTTGGTTAGGTATGCTAAGCGGCTGACTTTGATGCTGTTGCGGAGAAAAACCTCTATTGTTACCAAAATGCGGTTCCTGTTGCTAAAAATTTTACACATACTGATGATTACGATTTTATCTGTTATCAAAATTGCACTGGTAGTTCTGGAATGCCTAATGAAAATTGTCACTTTCGGTAAAATAATTTGTCACATCGGGTAATCATTATATTTTACTTAATTCTAGGTAGAGCAAAAGTTAAAGAGCTGTTTTGATAGATATAAAGGATAGTAGAAGAGAAAGCAGCAGTGCAGAAAACTAAAGATGAAACAGCACTACTACAGCTCGGGGCCCTATGCACGCTACGGCACATATTCATTAAAGCGTAATGAATCCCCTGAGGTCTATTACGCGCTGCAGATACTTTTCAGCTTTCGTGTTATAGGCAATGGCGGTAAAAATTCAGAAATAAATTGCTGTATCCATGCTAATTGTACTTTCTGCATTATAGGCAATGCTGATGAAAATACAATAGCAAATTGTCTTATCGGGTTCAAAGCTAGTTTCTGCATTACAGGTAATAGCGGTGAAAGTACGAAAATAAATTGTCTTATACAGTTCAAATCGTGTATCTGTGTTCTGTCATTATTAAATTCTTTAGATTTTCTTACGGATAAAAATTGCTCGTAATCTACATTCTCGTCACTGAATTTGAGAACACGTTCAGGTTTGTGTGTGAATCTGTGTCATTTCGGATTTCAAGTTGCGTAGCTTTTCAGATTTTAAGTCGCGTAGCTTTTCGCATTTTAAGTCGCGTAGTCTCTGTAAATTGCTCAAATTATACGCGCTCCGTAAGTGTGACAAATGCTCGTAACGTGGCGTATTCTGTGACGTATTGGTGACTGAAATAGTTTTCAATTCTGTTACTTTAATACCTTCGTCAATTTGGTTGTTGTGTCGTTCACTTTTATTATCGACATCCATATTGAGAGTGTGTGAAACTTCTGGTAACTTTAAATTAAACTCGTCGCGTATCTGTGTTGCATTTTTACGGCATTGTTCAGTGACTGCATTAATTTCGTCTTTATGTGATTCTGTTGTGCCTACACGTGTACTACTTAATTCTTGTGCAACAGTGCCAACTTCTTCATTACTGTTATTAGCACAAGCCTTAGTATCCTCACGTAATTGTTCTTTACTGTCCTGACATTGCACTGTAACACCTCTAATCTGTTCATTAACGTGTTTGTTCTGTTCGTTAAGGTTGTCTTGTTTTTCGTTCGTCAGTTCGAAACTTTCATCAATTGTTTCGCTAAGTTGTTTGAAATGGTTGTCTAAACTTTCATCAAGTTGTTTGAAATGGTTGTCGAAACTTTCATTAATTGTTTCGCAAAGTTGTTTGTATAAGTCGTCTTGTTGTTTCTTGATTTGTAGTAATATTGCTATAATTTGATCCTCAGTAATTTTGTCTACTCTATTCTCTGTGCTGTTTGATGGCGTACCTGCAATCGTCACATTTTGTGTAACCATTTGGTCATTCTGTAATTTACAAAATTGTTTGTCAGTCAAATGTACACTGTCGGTCACTATTTCGGAATTAAATGAATCCGTCCTACTTTGTGTATCCTGTTCATTTTCATTAGACAAATTTTTCTGTGCGTTACTTGAATTTTTCAAACCGGGTGTGTTAAGCTGGGCAGCGCTCATTACAATAGGGCGCCCCGCGTCATCAATTGTCGTCAAATTAACATAGGAGACAATTGAGTTCGCTTGTTCATGATTAAGATCTACATCATTATTAATGGTTGGAACGCACTGATTGTTAGTGAACGCAGGATTGTCATCATTACACTGCGTGTCATAATTACTATCAGTCACGTTGTTTAAGTCGGTAATTTCATTCAAAATACCTCGCGATACACTATTCACAGTCTTTCGCGGCATTTTACAATAGTCAAAATTATTCACAAAACAAATAAGCACAATGCAAAAACAACACACAAATACAACAGAGCAAAGAATTGCCGATGATCTGAGGAAAGAAATTCACAAATTAGTAAAAGCGTTGCGTCAAATGCTAATTATATTTAAGCAAATAAGAGCAAATATGTGGCTACGTTTCAGAAGATTCTCAACGAAATACGATCCTGGACCGGATGTCGCCAAGTGTAACCTCCCCACAAAAATTTGAAAGGACAATATTTAATAGAAATGGAGCCAAGTGTAACCTCCCCAGAGAAATTTAAGATAATATTTTAAATGAGAATAGACATAGAGCTAAGTGTAGCCTCCCCGTAATTATATTTAATGACAATGACAATTAAATAAAAATTAGATAGCAATCTGACCCAAGTATAAGTTCCTCACAAAAATGAAAGTCAATTCAGTGATAATAAAATCTCAGTGACAATGAAAACGCAAATAGACCGAAATGTCGATCTTTAGGCCCTGATTAAACTCAAATTCTTACCTCAGTAAAATTGGATCTGCTCTTATTTTTCGCCATAGCTCGAAGGAAATGCATTGCAAAAATTTTGAATTTAAGGGAAACTTTTCTTTAAGGAACACCAAGGGAAATATTCTTTCAAAAAAGGATTCTTTGTTAAAAATGGTTGGTTTAAAAACAAAATTATTATTGGGGCGATTCTTGAACAAATTAGTTACAGTTAATTTACATTACATTATCAAATGTGCGCAATGCTGCTTCATTACCTTATTTAAAAATCTACCTCGTCCTGAGTCTTGACCAGTGTGCCATGTCGACGCCCGCCGACTCCTCACACACAACTGCTAATTCCCTACATGCAACTGAACTCTCTCGCAACTCGACCACAACTGCCTCGCAACTGAACTCGCGCGCTACTGCCTCGCAACTGGACTGCACTCTCGCGCAGTCAAGCGCAGACTCTGGTCAAAGATTGTACAATGCCTCGCCATCGCCGCCACACAACATACGTGTTTCACGGCTTTTCTTTCTCGGGTGAGATTCATACGAAGAAATGTGTGTGGAAAACATCTCATTGCGTGATGCTCATGGTCTTTAGAATTTCGGTGTTTCCAATGTTTCTACGATCACTTTCATCCAAAGAATTCGTATGAAAATTGACATAAGAATTAAATATTGGGAATACTACTCACACACACACTATATAACAAATTTATGATGCTTATTCTGAAACCCATTCCTAATTATACAATCAATATAACGCCCTTGTATCCTGTAATTTGATAAGAAACTTTCGTGTAGCAGTCTTATACAGACATGGGTAGATGAACGAAAATTAATAAATAAAATAAAAACAATAACCTGGTTTCTAACAGGGGACGCAAAATTGTGAAGCCGCAACGCTACCAACCGCGCCAACGTTTGACTTGATTTTATCACATGCTGGAAGGTACATAAATTACGGCGGAAACTTTGACCTTTGTTTCCTCAGAAAAGATCGAGTATCTACAGATACGTCGAGACTCATGTTTGCATATTTTGACCCGTCTTTCACTGAGCGAAGTTTCTGGAAAATCGTTACCGAGATCTCCTCGGGAGTCAAAGTTTCAATGTGAGAAGGTGATTTCAGACATTAAGTTAGTCCATTGTTGGTATTTGTGTAACAAACGGTGAATTTGTTGCCTGCGATTGACTGTTGGAAATGACAATCATCATTTTGTTTATCATCGTGTGATCCTAATCATAATGATTTCACAACGACTTAAATGCAAGGTAGAGGCTTCGATATATTGTTCGAGAAAGGTGAAGACTGATTGGACAAGACCAAGAGAGTTAATTTGACATGACAATTTCGGGTGGAGTGTTATAATTCCTTCGCTAAATGAGTTAGGTTTGTTCCAATAAAGAGCCAGCTGGTGATGCGCCGTTATGAACGATTTATCGCAGTAAATTTAGATGAGCTTTAAGACCAGTTTCTCGCCAGACAACGCACGAATCAGTTGTGCATACTGGATCGCTGGGGAGCAGAAGTGAGCCACAGCGTGTCGGAGGGCGCGGAGGTGTGGCAGGGTGCCGCGTCGGCCGCATACCTGCGCGCCGCCTGGCCCGCCGCCAGGCGACGGACGCGTGTTTTAATAACGCCAACCCCCCGCCCCCTCCCCCCGCACCACCATAGTAGCGTCGCTACTCCGCCGCCATCTTACTCACTTCTCTATCTCCTTTGCAGTCTTCGTTCCTCTCTCAGCTACGCCGGCGGAAATCAAACTCGCGGAGCCGCGGCCTAAACAGTAGCAGTTTCAATTAGAGGAGACCGCCATGCGAGCGAATCGTAAATCTCACTCCCGTTTATCTCCATTCCAAGGATATTTCGCCGCACGTTTCATTCTGTTTGTTTCGTTGCTGCTTCTTCTCGGCTCTTTCTCTCTCTCCCTGTCCGTCACAGTAGCGAAACCTATCATATTCATTTCGTCATCAATTCTAGTCGCATTACTTCACTGATATGGGTTAATGCCAGTGAAATTTTGTTTCCACTGTGTTACAAAACATGCGAGCGACTAACTAATACTACACTCCTGGAAATGGAAAAAAGAACACATTGACACCGGTGTGTCAGACCCACCATACTTGCTCCGGACACTGCGAGAGGGCTGTACAAGCAATGATCACACGCACGGCACAGCGGAACACCAGGAACCGCAGTGTTGGCCGTCGAATGGCGCTAGCTGCGCAGCATTTGTGCACCGCCGCCGTCAGTGTCAGCCAGTTTGCCGTGGCATACGGAGCTCCATCGCAGTCTTTAACACTGGTAGCATGCCGCGACAGCGTGGACGTGAACCGTATGTGCAGTTGACGGACTTTGAGCGAGGGCGTATAGTGGGCATGCGGGAGGCCAGGTGGACGTACCGCCGAATTGCTCAACACGTGGGGCGTGAGGTCTCCACAGTACATCGATGTTGTCGCCAGTGGTCGGCGGAAGGTGCACGTGCCCGTCGACCTGGGACCGGACCGCAGCGACGCACGGATGCACGCCAAGACCGTAGGATCCTACGCAGTGCCGTAGGGGACCGCACCGCCACTTCCCAGCAAATTAGGGACACTGTTACTCCTGGGGTATCGGCGAGGACCATTCGCAACCGTCTCCATGAATCTGGGCTACGGTCCCGCACACCGTTAGGCCGTCTTCCGCTCACGCCCCAACATCGTGCAGCCCGCCTCCAGTGGTGTCGCGACAGGCGTGAATGGAGGGACGAATGGAGACGTGTCGTCTTCAGCGATGAGAGTCGCTTCTGCCTTGGTGCCAATGATGGTCGTATGCGTGTTTGGCGCCGTGCAGGTGAGCGCCACAATCAGGACTGCATACGACCGAGGCACACAGGGCCAACACCCGGCATCATGGTGTGGGGAGCGATCTCCTACACTGGCCGTACACCACTGGTGATCGTCGAGGGGACACTGAATAGTGCACGGTACATCCAAACCGTCATCGAACCCATCGTTCTACCATTCCTAGACCGGCAAGGGAACTTGCTGTTCCAACAGGACAATGCACGTCCGCATGTATCCCGTGCCACCCAACGTGCTCTAGAAGGTGTAAGTCAACTACCCTGGCCAGCAAGATCTCCGGATCTGTCCCCCATTGAGCATGTTTGGGACTGGATGAAGCGTCGTCTCACGCGGTCTGCACGTCCAGCACGAACGCTGGTCCAACTGAGGCGCCAGGTGGAAATGGCATGGCAAGCCGTTCCACAGGACTACATCCAGCATCTCTACGATAGTCTCCATGGGAGAATAGCAGCCTGCATTGCTGCGAAAGGTGGATATACACTGTACTAGTGCCGACATTGTGCATGCTCTGTTGCCTGCGTCTATGTGCCTGTGGTTCTGTCAGTGTGATCATGTGATGTATCTGACCCCAGGAATGTGTCAATAAAGTTTCCCCTTCCTGGGACAATGAATTCACGGTGTTCTTATTTCAATTTCCAGGAGTGTATTTCCGTAATATTTTTGTTTGCGCTGGTTCGCGAAGTGGTTGTGTGTTTCGTTCAAATGGTAAATTGGAATAGGGTATCCTCAGACAATTGCTTTCGGTGGTTTGTCAGCAACAGGAACTCACCGTAGATTGGTAAATGTTTATAACAAGTACTCTTATTATTTTTTAACAGTTAAAACCTGACCCCTGAAATCTAAGAACCTGATGCATCAATTCTGACGTGGCCATTCTACTTTTGAAAATGGTCCCCGTGAATGACATCCCAAAACAGCAACCACGGGCAAAAACATCGAGAATGTACACAATATTGTAAGATCGCCATTTAAACAGATCTGAAGTAGCTTAGCCATTGGCACATAATAAGAAAAAGAAATGTATATTTTATATGAAGAATTTATTATGAGAAAGCTTTGTGCGAGATGCGTGGCGCATTTACTGAATATTGGCGACAAAAAGGTAAGAACAAGGTTCTCTTCAATGTTACAATGATGCGAACACGTTTTTTGCACCGATCTGTTACTGTGGATGAAACCTGGGTCCACCATTTTATCCAAGAAACGGCAGAGCAGTCGAAGCAGTCGTTGAAGGCAGCAGCCCTTCGCCATTAAAGGCGTAGCCGATTTCATTTGCTGGAAAGCGCGTGCCCACTGAGTTTCGAAATACTAAAGCCATTATTCGTATTGAGTGTCTTTCAGGGCTAAGACAATGGCTGACGAGTACCACGAAAGTCTTCTGAACCGTATGGAGGGAAATATATATTTGTTGTGATGATCTGGTACAGATATTCGTTTAGCGTCACAGTCAAGCTAAATTGTGAAAATGCGTCAATAAAAGTACACCGGAGTGCTGTCAGAAGTATGCAATAAATAAATAAAATATATAGATGTTCTCAGAGCTCTGCTGAGTAAGTTGCTAATAAGGACGGTGCAACACTGAAAAATGGTATAAAATTGTACTGCGTTATTGATACAAAAGTATGATGATAGACGAATAGTTCTCAGTTCTTCGAGAGGGCGGGCGTTGTGTTGAACTAGACACAAGCATGAACCGACGTATTGAGGTCATCACTTGAATTACGTTCTCTGATAGCGACTGCTTGGTGTTGTCAGGAATGTTTTGATGACACACTCTGCAGTTCTCTTTACACGTATGAAACTCTCTCGGTCGGGTGGCAGATAACTTACGCCCATCTACATAAATCTCTGCCCTGGGACTGAGTGTTTGTATTGTCCTCATCATTTAATCATCATCATTCGTGACAGTGGCTAGAATGGGTTGTGAAAAAATTGAACTGTGTAAAAATTGGGACTTTTTACGGACGCTGATGACTGCGCATTTGAGCGCCGCACAAACCAAACATCATTATCGTCTACATATACAGCAATAGCGGAGGGCCCCTCTGGTACCACTAATCTGGCCTCCCGTCCTCCCTCCCCCCCTCCCGCCCCTCTACCTTGTTCCGTTCGCTAGTGGTGCTCACGTCGTCTAAACGATCCCGTGACGAAACGTGTCGTTCTTTGTTTAATCTGCTTTATCTGTTCTTTCTATCGTACCTGCCAAGGTTCGCAGATTGATGAGCAATACGCAACAATCGGCCGAACAAGCTCTTCGTAAGCCACTTATTCAGTGACTGAATGAACATTTCCATAAGATTCTTCCTAGGACTCAGTCTGGCATCCGCTTTTGCTGCTATTAGGATGCAGCGAGATTGCTGTGTTACACAGTACGGTTGTAAATGGACGACGGCAGCTGAATGAGCGTAAACAATACTGCCACGTATTCTTATAATCGCCCAAGTCTCCGTGCTTGAATTGCATTTACCATGTGTGAGACTCGCTGATCGGTACGTCTTTACCTTGGGCCTCGTGATGGTTGTGAGAACTGCTATAGGAAGTTGGTACTTGCTTGTTAACTGCCTTCTGTAACGCGTACTTTGATACTAAAGCGATTTCGAGGATATAATGTTTTCCGATTATTTACCACCTATATGTCTAAGTTTCATCGGATCGTATGTTAAAGTAAGTTGGTTGTTCTTTGTACTTATGTGGTTCTCTAAGTTTCCTGTTGCTTCTTAGTTTAAAAATTGTGTGAAATTTAGCCACCACGGTTGTGAGTCATTACGTTGACGTTATGTATGAATAAATGTATTGAAACAACAGTGTAGTACTTCGGGAATAGCTGACTCAAACGAAATCTGTGTTTGCAGATAAAGCATTTCGTACACAGACGCTGTGTGCTTCGATATAAAATATTTACATTGCACACGTAAGATTTTTAGCGGCGCATTTCTTGCAGTGTGCTTTGTTCTACGACCCCATTTCTTGTTATCAAGGAAAGCCTGGTAAGTTTGTGTGTTGAGCTCACAAAACTAAAGCTCGAGATAAATATTTGGTTGCAATTGTCTTCAGTCGAATATGACCTAAGAAATAATTCTTGTTTTTTAATATATAAATGACAGTTATGAATTCTACATCGGGGGTGTGCTTCGTTGTGCACTAGTTTCCCGCTCTTTACTACTGGTACTTAAGCTCAGAAAGGCTCGTTAGTAGTCTGATGCAGCTCGTAAATATATTACGTGGTACAGTAACCTAATATCATTGCTTGCAGTCGATATCCCTCGAGGCAGGTTTTGATAGCATTTTGAGCGCCACTGTGGTCCCAGCTCATTGTAACAGTTTACTGTGTTATTCCTTTAACAGTTTTGTTAAAGTAGAGCAGATAGAGAAATACCTATGGTTTCGACAAGAAATGTATTCGATAAGAGTATAGAGTGCTGACCGATCTTTGAATGGGAAGGTACATCTTAGTAATCGTTATTAATCAGCAGAAGACAAATCTGCGAGCCCACGCTGAAAAGTAATGCCTCTGAATCTTTGACGTAAAAAATCTTAAAGCTTTTGAAATAAAACAAACGTTATTAATATTCTACATCTTTATCCTTCATGTCTACTCGTTTCTTTCTGAATGTATCCAACCTGTCGACAAACTCATGTCCCTCAACGAAAGACCAGTTCGTTGATACCGTCACTGTGGAATGTCTGACATTGTTGGCGAATCGACAATCTCACCTGTTCATGCACCATTTCACCACTAGCAAAATGAAGTCCTCGACGGTATTTCTTAAATTCTGGGCACAGGTCAAAAACAGTTGTGTCCAAGTCGGGACTGTATACATGATAATCGATGACAGTAAATCCAATGCATCCGATTGTTACAGATACCGCAGCGCTCGTGCGTGGTGTGGCATTCTCATGGTGAAGAAAAGGATGTTCCGTGTGTGGACGAACTCTTTGAACTCGAAACTCTGTTATAACACTTTTTCTCACGCACCGACATAGTTAGGTTACACACCGCCATTTTCACGCTACTATTCCGAGTCCTTTAGCAACAGTGGGCTGCAAATATATAGACAGGAAGAATAAAGACATAGAAAGTTAATAATGGTTGATTTATTTGAAAACCTTTACGAGTTTTCACATAAAAGATTCGGCCGCATTACTTTTCAGCATGCCCTCGTGAATTAACTGCTGGACTGATGCACTGATGCGTACGCTCGTCTTCATCGTGAGACCCATTCCTTCTCTCTCCGACACATCTCCAGATTAGGAAGGACACAGCGGTCGTAATTATCGTTTCTACAGAACACCTGCATTTGTATGCGCATTGTAGACGGTACAGCAGCGGGACACCGTGTGGCTGTAGCAGAATTCTCGGCTGGCGTCCAACGGAACTGTTATCTACATGCTGTCAAAACGCAAAATTGAGAAGTAGAACACTGGAGACGTTGTTTTATGGCAAGCCTATTACGTGTGCAAATGTGGAAATTAAAAGATAGAATTTGATGCCTGTTTGAAGTAGGAATCAAAAATTTAATCGGAAATTATTTCTTACCTTGTTCAGTTTCCACACGCATTTTAAACGAAATTAAAGTTTGTCAACGTGAAAAAATTGATAACGACGCTTTTCTTCCGTAGACCGAGGAATTGTGTTCTTGGCCACCTACATTTTCTTTCTGACCAATTACGTCGTCAGTAACTCCTGTCAATAGTGTCTGAGGTAACAGTTTTACATTGCCGCATTCCGCATGCAGAAGAGGGGCACTAAGCAGCAACGCTAATCATAGCTGCGCTATAATGAAGAGAACGTCGGGGCCGCGGCGGTTTTTTCGGAGAAACTCACTGGCTGGCGCGGCAGGATCCCCTGCCCTCCTCCTTGCAGTACTCCCCGCTCCCCCATGCGGTACTGCCCCTTCCTTCTCCCCGATCCACGACTAGCTACCTCCGCCCGCCATCACCATTTGCCGGTGCGCCGCCGTTTCCGATACGTTGTTTTCCCAGGGACGCCTCGGCGCGCTCCGATTCCAGACTGCTGGTTACGGACCATCTTCGTTCTCTCTTCAACTGGGGGGGGGGGGGAGGGGGGGAAGAAAAGAGAAGCACATCCCCCCGTCACGGGAACGGCCAAGCTGCCTCACTAACCGTTCTTCCGCGAGAATGCGTTCATCGTCTTCTGCTACGTTTCACGGATGAAGCACGTGGACTCTACTGATAGTTCTTTTCGGCCATTGAACTGTATTTTATGCGAATCGCTATGATTGTGAAGCTTAGTATGAAATCCTGATATTGTGAAACTAGGATTTATTTAGCCAGAAATTAACTTTCTTCTGAATACCTTTCAGAAAGGAATCTGCCGTTAATTCGTGACTTACAGAGCCATACAGCTTACGTTGATGAAGTTTAATTACTTTTTTAACATATCTAGTCATAGCGCCACTTTTGTAAATTTTAAACGCTACGATTTTGGCTTTAAAGGCATGTTGTTATGCCCTCGGAATGAGTATCTGTCTGCTGAATTCTGTCCAGTTCTAGTTTCTACACGACGGATTCGCTGTGCAGGTTGCGTCGTGTCCCCTGTTTGGTGTTCACGTCTTCAGAGACACGGCTGTTACTAAGAGGGACTAATGTATACCTCTGGAATTTTGAAGTAATACGTAATTCCAACTTTTTAAAATACAGTTTGCCGTATTCATCATTGTAACAAAGAGAGGGTTCTTCAGGCACCAACCTTTCTTTGGCTTGCTTGTTAGTGTTGCCACTTTCGTCATATCCATCAGTTTTCGACTTTCTATGAGATTGTCAGGTACTTAATTTATTATAAATGTAGTATTATAGTAGCAAAAATTGCCAGCAATCTATCAGGCCCGTTTTGACATACAGTCGAAACAATGTCTCATTTACTCTAGAAATTTAAACAACACATAATCGTAAAATAGGAACGTGTTTCATCTCGTACAGTTGAGGACATCATAGACCCAATTATTGTGCCAGAAAAAAAGGAATAACACGTAAAAGGACTCAATTTGACCTGTAGCGAAGTCTAGTACCCTCCCCATGGAAAGACCTGATGTTGACCATTCAGCTACGAAGACAAGTGGAGTAATTTTTTCTGTTTAGTTATTATTGCAATATAACTACAGATTCTATTTGCAAAATATATCTGTATCTTCTTGGAGCAGCTCTGGAATTCTGACAGGTGTGAGGTAATTTTTTGAGTAATGTTCCGTCTTCCACGTGCTTCCAGTGTGATGGTAAAACAGAGACGTGTCGTGTCATTCGCTTCGGTGTTGAACAGGTCTTCAAATCTCCCTGCAGTTGCCGACAGCCAGTGTTTGTACTGTTAATGAACATAAGGTGCCCCTTATTTTTGAAGACTGATTTTTTTTCTTTATGATACCGGCTATCATGGTTTCACTGCTCGAAAAATGAGTTGAATGCAATATTGGAACCATGGGAAAACAGGAAGCCGTGTCCCCAGGACCCTACATGTGGAAGAAAACGAAAAATCTCATTTAATTTTTATCTAAAAAATATTACACTGAAGTAACCGATTAACCCGTTAATTTCAACTTACTTATTAAATTTATTGTATTAACTCGAATCATTCAAAATACTCTTCTACTTAACAGTTGTTGGAGGCAAATATGGTAAGAAATCAGATTTTCTTTTTCCCATTCTTACTTTGGGATAAAGTTCCTTTTTATGTCCTGGAAAGTTACGGCGATACTCCGATGAAACGTGAAGTACATTCTGCTGCTGATTCTCGTTTTTGAATATCATTTATTGTAGTCATCCGTGAGATTTACACTTCTTGCACATTTCATTTTATTGACTAGGTGAAGAGCTTTGATGAAATCTTCAATTTCATACTACCTCGTCACTCAAGACAACTTTGGAAAGAATAGACTTGTTTTATTATAAAAAATTGTTAGATCCTATTAATAATAACTGGGATTCGATGGATTACTAGTTGAATCCCTTTAATGTTATCGTCTGATGTTTCCGCCTCATGATTCAATGCATTTATTATTTTCATTTTGGAATCACAAGACAAATTAAGAACACGTAATGCAAGGCAACAGATTCAGGGGGCAAGTACCGCAAATACATATATACGGAGTTTTGGCTGGCAGAGAACCACACTTCGAGAATCACGCCGACAAGGAAAATAGAGATATCACAAACTACATTCTATTCTTGTGATGTTAACTGTAAGTCGCCTCGGATCACATACATTTTCAAGCAATAAGTGGCTTTCACCATTCGGCATGCATGATGGACAGCCCCTGGAGCACAACATACACTGCGTCTACGACATGGTGCTCCGCAAAGAAAGATTTAATTTTTTTTTTTTTTTTGTGGGATCTAAACCTCTCTCACACCGGCCTGATTTAGCTTCACTGATCAGGATAGTAAAAACATGCGTATATTAAGGGAATTTTCATTCACAAAGCAGGCTTATCACATTCACACAGTTCAATACTGTTCTATCCTGATTAAATTGAGCTTAACTTAAATTCCATAAGGCAGTGAAGCAATTTCGAAGTCTCGGTGCGACGAAAATTGTCAGTCGATCTCCTGAAAACATTTGTAATAATTATTAACTTTCGGTGATCACACGGGGAAGACCGGAGATCTGCTGGTAAGACCGTATTAGCCTATTCTGAAGTAATAAATTGGATATCTTGAGCATACAAAACGGCAGGTATGTCCAGTGTAAATCAGACGTTCCCCACTGATGCCGTACAGCACAGCGTAGTAAGCAGACACTGTCAATAATAATCAATTAAATAATAGGCGAACACACTTACTTTTATTTAATTCATGTATTAAATTTCTTCTCATACAGAATCTCATCAAGATGGCGACTAGCTCAACAAACATACATATACATCCTCCTTCTTTCACGGCTAATCGGCAAGATCTTCATTCTTTTCATAAGAGAAAACAGATAGCAGAGAAGCTATTCCATGGAGTAAATGGACGCTCCAAGGAATAATAGGGCTTGAAACTACTTTGCATTGATAATCATCGTATATTAAAGTTTAGGAATCGGTAAGATAAGAAGAGATATTTCGAGATATGTACTGGGTTATATAATTTATAAAATTTCTGAAAATATCGCGCAGAGACCGCTGCAAGAGACATTACACGTAATAATAAAAAAATCCTTATAATACTCTGTAGATTGCTGTTCTCCCAAATTATCGCCGGCCGCGGTGGTCTAGCGGTTCTGGCGCTGCAGTCCGGAACCGCGGGACTGCTACGGTCGCAGGTTCGAATCCTGCCTCGGGCATGGGTGTGTGTGATGTCCTTAGGTTAGTTAGGTTTAAGTAGTTCTAAGTTCTAGGGGACTTATGACCTAAGATGTTGAGTCCCATAGTGCTCAGAGCCATTTGAGCCATCCCAAATTATCTCCAAGAGAATCGAGTAATGGGCACACTTAAAACTGATCCAAGTGTTAGTTGACTTCTCCCTATTGAATTCCAACTTAGGATTCATTAACAACAGTTGCGGACCAAATGTGAATTTTTGTGAAGATTCTAAAGACCTGTGTTTCTGCAGCTCATCTGATCCTTAAAAACACCTTTGAAAATGATTTCATGTATTTGATGCCTGTAAGGCAAATACTAGTATTCTTTTTCTACAAAATTTTCAGTCAATAAACACGCACCACTATAACTTCGAGTAATTTATACTTTGTGTCAAAAACTAATGTTTTAATCTAGGAGTGAAAATACCATTTAGGGAGACTTTCATTCGCTGCTGTAGAGTTCTCTTTTCCAGTTGCAGATCACAATACGGGCACACTAAGAAATTATTCAATGCCACAATATGAAAAAAATCAGTTATTCTACTGTATCCTTGCTTATTAAGGTTGGTAGTAATCGCCGGTCCCAATGGACGGTAGCAGACTGCCACTTATTATCCTTAAATTAGTTCCTAACTTCAGGAAGTTCTTTCACGCTAAATTTCTCCCGGGGCTTGTGACCAGAACTTAACTACAAAATGTCGTTATCCTGACCCAGCGCCTCGATTGTAGCTATCAGGATGTAAACAGATTTTTTGTCACTGATCTCATGCTTACCAAAAACAGCTGCAAGCGTGGGAGTTATTACAGCATGGCGTCCTCTTTTTTCCTTGTGTTAATTGATTTTTGAGGCGGTGTTATCAGTCTGCGGCCCGCATCTCGTGGTCGTGCGGTGGCGTTCTCGCTTCCCACGCCCGGGTTCCCGGGTTCGATTCCCGGCGGGGTCAGGGATTTTCTCTGCCTCGTGATGGCTGGGTGTTGTGTGCTGTCCTTAGGTTAGTTAGGTTTAAGTAGTTCTAAGTTCTAGGGGACTGATGACCATAGATGTTAAGTCCCATAGTGCTCAGAGCCATTTGAACCATTTTTTTTCAGTCTGCGCTCCTGGACTCTCCTCGAACTAAAGTAACTCTGATTCAACAGTATTTAAACTTGATGTCACCAATTAGGCAAGTTGGTCTGAGAAAAGATGATAAAAATTGTTATCGACAAAAAATTAAACGGCCGGAATTGCAGTAAATTTAACAGCATCGCATGAATGATAGATTTTTCTTTTATTTATTATTTCAAGTTTATTTATCTCTTAAATTAATAAATACGTAACTTGCTGAATTATTGAATTTCATGTTCGCTTCGCCTCGCCTCTTCCCAGCTGCCTCTGCTCTCCCCTCTTTGTCAAGTAACTACTGATTGATTCTTCGCATTATCCCTCACCATTCTTTCAATTATGGGTTGGTGAGAAACGATTTATCTGCTCAATGGCAGTGATATTAGCTTGTGATACGTCTTATTCTCATCAAGATCTGTTTATTTGCGGTTTTGAACGTCTGATGATCTTCCGAGCACTTTTTTACAGTTGCCTCCATTGTTGATACAAAGCGTCTAATTGCGGCATAAAGTTTCTCAGCTCATATGTCGGAATTCGCTATTTTCCCCAATAAATCGTCGTCTTCGGTACAACTAGTGTGATACTTCGACACACAGTTATTGTACATTTCCGCAAATTATGAAAGAAAACTTTTAACGTTCGTTTGACAGATGACAGTTTGCTTTCAGTTATTTCATGGGAGTAGGACGGAGTAAATATATTTTCTCCCTAAACGAAATGAAGATGACATTGTTCTTGAAACAATGGCACCGAGTGAGGTAGCGCAGCGTTTAGCACACTAGACTCGCATAAGGGAGGACTACGATTCAAACTCGCGTCCTGCCATACGGACTTGGGTTTTCCGTGATTTCCTTAAATCGCCAAGGCAAATACCATGATGTTTCCTTTGAAAGGGCGCGGCCGATTTCCTTCTCCGTCCTTCCCTAATCCGAGCTTGTGCTCAGTCTCTAATGACCTCGTTGTCGACGGGTCGTTAAACACTAATCTCCTCCTCCTCCTCCTCCTCCTCCTCCTCTTCGAAACAATTGCAGCCGTCCCCCGAAAATGAAAGAATACTAGGCCGGTCCGGTTTGGGTCGTAATACGAAAGGGCTCGGTTCTCTCTACCTCTTTCTGGCTTCCTGAGGATCATCGACCCTTCGCGTCACCCAGCCAGTGTGTTATATGACACGATAACGCATTCAGCTAAGAAGACTGAGGTAAAAAAAACCGCTTATATTCGGTAATGGATGAATGTGTCATATAGAGATAATATTTTGCGAAGTTCATGGTTTTATTTTTATGAACTTTCTGCTTTTGAAGGTCCGGGGATGACTTTGGCCTCGATCCTAATGAGTCCAGTTACTTGAAATAGAAACAAATTGTCGGTCGCACAAGTAAAATTACAACAACAAAAAATGAAAGTGCCAATCAGAACTACCCTAGCGTACATATTTCAAATAATTCAGAATCAGTCTCGCTGCCTTCAGTGCGACTTGTTACGACGTCCTAACATGGATTGGGAGACCGCCAGCCGGCAGTGTGTGAACACTTGCTGTCCAACGAAACAAAAAATGTGTGTTCAGATGTATGTGAATTCCTAAGGGATCAAACTTCTGAGATTACCGGTCCATAGATTTACAGACTACTTAAACTAACTTTATGCTAAGAACAACACACACATCCATGCCCGAGGGAGGACTCGAACTCCGGTGGGAGTGGCCGCGCAATCCGTGTTACGGCGCGCTGACCGCGCGGCCACACCGCGCGGCCCAACGAAACACCAAGAGGCCAGAAAAATTAAGACAATCTGGGAGGAGACACCAAAATTGTCTCCGTATTCGAGTGACTATAGGTGGCAGATACTGTTTCTTTTTCACGCAGCAACATGTGCTAGTGCTTAAAATTGCAAACAGTAGCTTCATTCGTTTTAAAAGTATAAAAGAAATTTCTGCTTCAGTATCAAACTGCCTGCATAATAAAGCGCAGCGTGACGTAGAGAGAAATTTACGGTAGTTACGTCTTATGGTTACCTTGTCACGAAAATAACTACTGTGTCGCTGGCGATATTAGCAGCGCCAGGGAAATAGTGAAACTGGAATCTGGTTTCCAGTAACGGATAGCGGTCGCCAATAGAAAAAAGTATTCCAAGTTCTCAAAAGTTCGGCTAACGATTATCGATGGCGGAACTCTTTACCTCACACTTTAAACTTCTTTCTCCTTGTCTAATTTCAGAATTTTTCTCAAATAGCGCACGGCAGGCGCGCTATTGGAAACTGCAATTCATTTGAAGTGATTCATTCGAACTGCTCTCTCTGTTTCTTTCCCCAGAAAACTTCTGAGTTCTCTACCTCTGAAGTGATAGTCACTTGTTAACGAATGCACTTCTCCAGTAGACTTACATGATTGCGTCTATTTAAGTCATCGTCGTAAGGGCGCTCTAGGTCGTGTGATTGCGCAGAGACATTATACTTAACTTCTTCTTTGTAAATTTAATAATAATTGCATTAAGTCATGGTACCTTGTTCGTTTTGAGTACTCATAACTATTTTTCAGTATCGGTGTACTCATTTCAGTGTCACTCATTTGTGCGTCTCTGCAGTGAACGTCCATTAGTATGGTGGTATCCTCAAGCGTGTGTACATTCTGAAATACGGAATTTAATATTTTGGCTGTCGGTCTGTTCTCTTCACTTTTAAAAGAAAACTAATCAGAGAGAAAGTGGATGGAAGACTTCGATTCCTTCATTAACGTTGTATGTGACCAGAACTAGCTACGATTTTCTAATTGATCTCCCACTTATTGTAGATATCAGGGGCCGGAATTCATCGAAGACTTTCGGTACAGTGCGGGAACAGTGTTTTGCCACAACGGAGTGTCTACGAGTGGATTGAAAAATTCCGAAATGGTCACACAAGTGTTACGCACGATGGAGGAGCCGGACGACCGTTTACCGCCGCAAATGAAGAAACCATTGAGCGCTCACGTGAAATGATTCTTTTACACAGACGATTAACTATTGACGAAGTAGCACAACGTCTGCAAATTAGTCACGGTTCTGCCTAAGAAATCAACCACGACAGACTTGGGTTCCGTAAAGTTTGTGCAAGATGGGTCCCAAAACAACTCACACAGTTGCATAAACAAACGCGCTTCGACATCTGCAACAAACATTTGGATCGCTGTGGTAACGAAGGGGACAACGTCTTAGACAGGATCATTACTGGTGACGAAACATGGACCCATCATTACAAGCCGGAGAGTAAACGGCAGAGTATGGAATCAAAACATCCAAATTCGCCGTGCAAGAAAAAGTTCAAGACCCAACCGTCGGCAGGAAAACAGATGCTTACGGTTTTTGGGGGCACGCAAGGTCCAGTACTGGAACATTTTTGGGAAAGTAACACAACAATAAACAGTGTACGTTACAGTGAGATGCTTACTGCCAGGCTAAAGCCTGCTATTCGAAGCAAATGCCGAGGATATCTGTCAAAAGGTGTTGTGTTGTTGCACGACAATGTCCGTCCGCATACTGCTGCTCACACTGCTGCAACGCTCCAGAAACTCAGATTTGAAGCACTGGATCATCCTCCATATAGTCCCGATCTTGCCCCCTTCTGACTATCACTTGTTTGGTCCACTCAAACAGGCATTAAGGGCCGTCGATTTGCCTCGGACGAAGAAGTGAAAGAAGCGGTGCCTTCCTGGCCCACAGCTCAGCCGAGTAGCTTCTTTTATGAGGGCAACAGGAAGCTTGTACAACTATGAACCAAGTGCGTTGAAACGCAAGGACACTGTGTCGAAAAATGATGTTCTTGTAAGTTTCCTATTTGTTTTCAATAAAATTTTATAACTACTTTGCGGATAATAATTGACTTATCTAGATCAAGATATAAAAGACACACGAAATCAAAGCGCACTGAAAATTCTTCCCTAATCCAAGCAGTGTTTGGTTTTAATTTCTTGGCTGTGTGCCTCAGTTCGTGCTGAGAATTTGGCGTGTCACGCTGAAGTGCCCGGCAGCAGTTAGCCAACGTTACTGCACGATCCTGATACCGAGGCACCATCGCGGAGATGTCTTGGCGGTAACGTTCACCATGTTCACCACTAATTGCACGTACGTTTACGGAGAAGAAGACAAGAAGTGGGTCGTGGAGATGAATTTTGAGGAAAATGCTGAGACACAGCTGTTTGTACGCAGTGATAAACTTCTACACAACTTTTACATAGTTAGCCCATTTACAATTTTAAAAGGAAGTAGGTACAACTGATGTGAATGTCACCTATGAATTTCTTTCAGTACCATTAGTAAGCCTTTGAAGTGGGTGTCAGCAAATAACTTCCTCATTTCTGGATCTGTGAACATACTCCCTTTGTCTTTCGTATAACTCACCCCTGGAAACTTGTTGCACAGGTACCGAAAGTCATCTGACTCGTTGTCTAGTGCCTTCGCGAAATTCTTCATGAGTCCTAGCTTGATGTTAAGAGGTGGCGCGATAACTTTGTCACGGTCAGTCAACGGCGTAGGAAGGTCATTTTTTCCTTGCTGTATTCTGTTTTTGTGTAGTGCAGCTTTCTATCTCCAATGTCCACACCGTACATGGTGTATCCTGTCTGCAATTACAAGAGAATGGTGACTTTTAAATCACGACAGATAAACCGTTTATATCGTATTTTATCACGAAGTTAGCGGCTTAGTTTCATATGTCTCTTTCTGCTGGGTTGAATTTCCATCCGGTATTGATGCGTATTTGTTTTCATTGTGTAATAATACCGCTTACAGATTTGTGTAAGATGAGTCAATGAACGATCACCATGCTTCAATATTGTGTTCCACACTGAGGCCTGACATGAGACCTTGAACGTCCGTACGGGACCAAATAGTCTCACTTAATGCAAAGAATTTCACGAGTTCTTGTTTCTGTGACGAAAATGTGAAGTTATTGTACCCGGTACAAGGAAATCAAATTCTTTATTAGAGAACTCACGAACAGACCAGCTTGACCTTTCATTAGTGCCAGGTCCCGTACGAGATCACAAAGATCGGCATTGTTCATTAAATGAATTCTTTCTTCGTATTGGCAGTTAGGGTCTGATACGTTGCTGGAAGATGAAACAGAAATTTCTTCTTGCGTTTCTTCTTCAGCTGTAAATTCTGTAGATGCCATTGGTATTGGATAAGGGACGGAATCGTGTGGAAATGGTTTAGAAACTGAGGGAACGTACGGATATTTTACAGATGCACGAGTTTTGTACGAAAATGTGGTGACATTTTCGAAACAGAAATAGCAGTCAGTGGTATGGTTGCTTGAGTCAGAGCGTATCATAGGAACTCCGAATGCCAGATGGTTGTTTTTCTTGGCTTTGTTATTAATATGTCAGTTGCATGCAAATGTCAAATACATGAACTATGGTGTCACGGATTTAACAATATCCACATTTGTATGGAAGTATAGTTCATATTCGTTTTTCAGAAACCGTGTAAAAGTCTTTCGATGGAGTCTGTTTGATAGGCAGTTGCATACACAGAAAAACAAATATGGTCAATTAATGGAACCTCTGGACCCTATAATATCGCCTTAAAAATAAAAAAAAGAAACGAATGAAAGATTGATAAACCGATGTCCAAAATGTTTTGACGTATGATCTTAGCCGGCCAGAGTGGCCGAGCGGTTCTAGGCACTGCAGTCTGGAACCGCGCGACCGCTACGGTCGCAGGTTCCAATCCTGCCTCGGGCATGGATGTGTGTGCAGTGGTTAGTTAGGTTTAAGTAGTTCTAAGCTCTAGGGGACTGATGACCTCAGAAGTTAAGTCCCATAGTGCTCAGAGCAATTTGAACCATTTTTGAACGTACGATCTTAAATGTAGCTATTTTCACAAACGACGAAAATACTGTATGGCGGTGCTTGAAAAGTTAGTAAGAAAGTGGGGATAAAACAAATGATGAATGGTGCTCCATGAAAATTGTGGTCGATATCTTCAAAACCTGACATGGTAGAGCAAAACGGTTTTCAGACCTGATGCCAGGGTAAAAAATTCCTTTAGAGAAAGTAAAACGATACCATATATCTATAGCCTGTTTATCAGTGACTTATTATTACGTGGACACTGATGACCATACTCTTGAGCGCCATGCGCCAGAATAATAAAGGTCATCATCATCGTCGGCAGCAATCTCTTTCCTTCTGTGGAGAATCCTTGAGAGTGGACACACAATGCTTTAAACAGTATGGGGGGATGTATAGAGGAGTAATAATATATCATTTAGGGAGGTGGCGTTCGCGGGAGAAACAAATGATCCACGATGGAAGTAAGGAAGTCCATCGTTAGATACGTTACGCAGCACAAGCGCTGATTGACGAAGGATGTTGGGCCAAGTAGGTGTTATGGTTTTGAAAGTGTTCATCCCAATATGAGTCGTTATCCACTGAGGGAAACATGGGAAAATGTAAATCTGGATGTAAGACACGGATTCGAAGCACAGTCCTCCCGAGTAAGAATCCAGCGCTTTAACCACTGATCCACAAGACGAGCCAAAAGATTTACCGCACGCTGTCTGTATAAAGTTACGAAGGAAACGATATGAAGAGAAAGGCTGAAGCAGGACGGTTAGTCAACTCTAAATTCGCTACGACCTGAGGGACTGGCGCCTTTTGTTCCGAGAGGCGACGGCGCTCCGTAGCGGCAAGTAACAGTGAGCGGAGAGCCGCGGATATTATGTATGAGGGCGAGCCGGGTGGGACCCGGCCCTCTCCACACACGACTCCGGAGGGAAATGTTTCCGCGGCGCGCGCGCCCATTGTCATCGCGCTTCAATAGCGACCGCCTTGGCGAGCGGCCAGCCCTTATTTCAATATCGGAGCACGGCACAGCACGGGACCCGTCCCGGTCCGGGGCCGGCTCACTCGCTGCCCGGCCGCCACGGCGGTCGCTGCTCGCCACCCGCGGCCACGGCCCTCCCGCTGACGCTGCCGCCGCTGCCCGCTGCCGACGCTGCAGGTAACCTGGCCAGCCAGCTCCCACCGCTTACTACTCCTCTCTTCAAGCGTCCCTCCTAAGTTGCTTACAACCGGAGTTTAGGGGCTCCCAACAGAGATGTTTACACTTTAACGGAATAATCGTTGTAGTAACAATTGTGACGAATCAAACCTCTGCACGCGTATTATAGAAAGTGCCAAATATACGTGTTGCATACAAATGATCGGAAGGCAATGTTAACAGCAGCCACAGGTCTTTCGCATGGCTGTACCTGTTATATACTTAGTGAATCCGTGATGATGACAATGATGATGATAAAACTTTCAGGAATAATGCAGAAGGGTAGAAGTATCATCTGAAGTCAGGGGCCTTTTTCCGGAAACGACTGAGTCGAAAGTTACGAGCGAAAACGTACTGATACCTCTGACGGGGGAGTACATATACCGAAATGCACCCGTACTACTGCTGCTAAGATTTTAGGGTAGTCGACTTTCAGACGTGGTAGTAGGACGAAAACAAGAAAAAAAACCATATCTTAAGAGCTGTGCTCACTTTTTCAGTAGAAGAGTGGCCGAGATGAACAAGTGTTCATAGCTTTGAAGGTATGCACTTTAGAGCCCGTGGTTCCTACACAATTCTTGTTTTGGTCCATACTATCTTCTCCCAAAATATGGAAAGCAAAGAGCCTGGAATAGAACACGTCCAGACCTTACCTCAAATTGATATAGTTACCCTTCTCCATCATCCCACACAGGTTGTATCAGCCGGCCGAAGTGGCCGTGCGGTTAAAGGCGCTGCAGTCTGGAACCGCAAGACCGCTAAGGTCGCAGGTTCGAATCCTGCCTCGGGCATGGATGTTTGTGATGTCCTTAGGTTAGTTAGGTTTAACTAGTTCTAAGTTCTAGGGGACTAATAACCTCAGCAGTTGAGTCCCATAGTGCTCAGAGCCATTTGAACAGGTTGTATCAACATCATGGTATCACCCTGTAAAATGGACTATTGTCTAGAAAAATCTGCTCAAATCTTCAGTGGATCTTGATAAAAGTTCAAAGTGGGGCAATAATTGACAACTTGCTTCAAATGTTCCCACATGTCAACAAACTGAGTAGTTCACAAATGACAACACGTAGTATCCTATGCCTGTAATAAGAATGGTTCACAATTGGAGTCAGTCTGCTCATCGTATACCTGGTTGGTTGGTTGGTTTGGGGAAGGAGACCAGACAGCGTGGTCATCGGTTTCATCGGAATAGGGAAGGATGGGGAAGGAAGTCGGCCGTGCCCTTTCAGAGGAACCATCCCGGAATTTGCCTGGAGTGATTTAGGGAAATCACGTAAAACCTAAATCAGGATGGCCGGACGCGGGATTGAACCGTCGTCCTCCCGAATGCAAGTCCAGTGTCGTATACCTGGGTGGAACACTTCGCAGGGCTACAAAATGAAACGATCACATCGTCCCACTTGGAGATAAAACAGTTGATAGAGTTCGTTTCATTGGTAAGATACTAGGTAAATTCAATTTCTGTACAAACGACGGTGCTCACAGAACACTCCTGCCACACAACCTAGAATATTGCTTACGTACGTGCGACTCATACCAGATGGGACTAACGGGGGATGTTGAAAGCATAGAAAGAACAGTAACACAAATATTCACACATTAGTTCGACGCTTGAGAGAGGGTCGCGGAGGTTGTGGAAAACTTAACAAGTAGGCACTTGAAAATAGACGCAAACTATTCCTTGAATGCCTATTTACGAAATTTCAAGAACAAACTTAATTGAGGAATTTAGAAAAAATACTACAGTTTTCTGTGTATCGCTCCCATGGAGACCACGATGAATGGATTAGATTAATTATAGTGCGCACAGAGACGTTTGGGCATTCATTCATCCCGTGTTCCGTACATCAGTGGCACAGGGAGAAGTCTTGATACTTGGTACGATGTGAAGTACCCTCTGCCGTGCTTCCAGAGTTTACATGTAGAATATAAATGCGAATTCTTTTAATCGAGACTCCCACAGTCATATAGTTACGAGAAGAGGCTGAAGACAAATTGAAGCAGTGATCCCGTCCACAGGATGTGCTCGGAGGACGCAACTGGAAGAGCAGTGCACACGAAACTGAAACGTCCATGTCTGTTTCTCTGCAGCTGTCGCTTATTCATAGTCACTCTAGAGGACACACGTTGTCTTTCGGAAGCACTCAGAACTAGAAGACGCTACCGAAACAAAAATGTTTGCGTTGCTCCTCTCTTTCGTACCATCTGTCTATGCGTAGAAAAGACTGTGTTGTATACCGCATTCTGTCTGCTTCTCCTTGGTATGCAAAAGCAAGATTTGGTTCTAGTAGAAAAAAGAAAAAAAGAAAAAAACTGGGAAGCAGAGCACCAGTGTGGTAGAGCTTCATGAGGCGCGACACGCCTGCAGCTACTAGCGTGTTTCTTCTCGAGCACTGACTTAGTAGCTTTATACCGAAACTTGGTCCTCTGATAATGATTTACGTTTTTTTCGCGATTTGCACACAACAGAGTCGTAGCAAGCGAGTGTAGTACTCCTAACGAGGTTATCAAAGAAGCTTTAACCACTTCGAGAATGAAATGACTTACTTCACCAAAACGAAGGTGGTAAAAGCCCACAACGTTTCGAAAGTGTTTGTGCCCCATTTCTTAAGTAATTTTCATGTTTCACACCTAGCCACCTCTGATCATTTCCCTGCACCTTGCCCACGTAAAGTTCATAGACAGTTGGAGACATTACTACTGCAAGAATGTGTCTTCAAATCCGTGGTCACTCGTGAACTTGATCTGTGATGATGACCCGCAGTTGAACACGCTCTGAATTATACTGTATAATGCATTAACTGAGATTCGAATGTTCGTTTGTACAGTGCCATTTATCTTTCTGGTATTAGAGTATCAAATGTCAGCATAATACCTCACATTACGTTTAGACATCTTTAGCAGTAAATTGTAGATACGAATGTCTTATTAGAATCATTCTTGTTGCTTTGTTAACCACTCATTGCTTCAGACGAAGACGACTGCAGCAAAACTGATAATTATGTAGTTTCCACCAAAGTAAAAATGACAGCAGTAACGCACTCACATACTTTCCGAAGTATTATGGCCAGTAGCACATGGTCTAAGGGTCCGCGATTATATTACTGCACTTTACTGCAACAGAAATGTGAAATTACTGTCGTTTTCTTACACCGATCTTACTGAATTTTTAACATTAACCAGACGCTACTCGTCTGCAGACTCTCCTGTCACTGGAATCTGAAATGGAAACCTCCTACATCTCTTGACAAAATCTGGAATAATTCGTCTTTGGAGGACACACACAATTCGTCCGTTATTCCTGTCTACCGTGGCTAGTAGCCTCGTCTATAATGATCTCGATGTCAAGGAGATGAAGGCAAATCGTACTTCCAACTCTGCGACCAAGTTTTTGGTATTAGGCAGGTGCATAAGTTCGTAGCGTTTTTGTTCTGCATGTTGGTATTCAGGTTGCTATGGGTTTTGTTTCTCGATTGTAATTCTTTTATTTGTAGTTCGTTATTGCTATTCGAGTTTGCATGTTACCATTTTGTCATATGGAGATTGAAAATGGAGCTGCGGATGCTAGAAAATGGAGTGCCAAATGGAGAAATCGGAACATTTCCAACGTATTCTTTTGTTTGAGTTCAATAGAGGGGTGACTGCAGTGGATGCAGTCACAAACATTTGCGCCGAGTGTGGGTATAATGCCACTGGACAGAGCATGCCAAGAAAATGGTTTTCTCCTTTTAAGGAGAATCATTTTGACATTAATCACTCTCCACGTTCAGGAAGATCTTCGGGTTGTGGTGAAGATCGATTAAACGGATTAATCCACAATGGTCCACTTCAGTGTACTCGAGAACTGGTGAATGTGATGAACTGTAGTCATATTACCATCGCGCGACATTTGCATGAAGTGGGGAAGGTTCGCCGGCCGGGGTGGACGAGCGGTTCTAGGCGCTTCAGTCTAGAACCGCGCGACCGCAGGTTCGAATCCTGCCTCGGGCATGGATGTGTGTGATGTCCTTAGGTTAGTTAGGTTTAAGTAGTTCTAAGTTCTAGAGGACTGATGACCTCAGAAGTTATGTCCGATAGTGCTCAGTCATTTTAACCTTTTTTTTTTTGGGGGGGGGGGGGGGGAGGTTCAAAAATCGGTTTTGTGGGTGCCGCTTGCTGAAAGCCAAATCCACAAAAATCAGCGGGCATGCATCTCTGCTTGCTCACCATCAACTGGCTTGTGAACAACACCCACGATTTCTATGTATCTCTGTGTTCTTAACTGCTGACGAGAAACGGTATCTTGATGCTAACATAAGGAAAAGAAAGGAATGGTTGACCCCAAACAAAGCAGTAACTTTCCGTCCAAAGCCCTGCGCGCATCCACAAAAGATGATTTTACCCATCTGGTGGGACAGCGATGGCGTGGTGCCCTACGAACTGTTTCCTTAAGGTGTAACGGTCACCGCTGACATTTATTGTCAACAGCTGAGACATCTTGCAGACGCAATTCGAGAACAATAACCGAAAACACAGCGTGAAGTGATACCACTCCACGATAATGCCCAATCGCATTCCGCTACACTGCAAAAACCGTGTATAGGAGTTTGGTTGAGAAGTCATTCGACACCCATCTCACTCAGCTGATCTTGCACCCTCAGATTTTCACCTGTTCCTCTCTCTGCTTCCTTTGCGGATGAAAACGTGCTCCGAACATCGAGTTCTTCGCCTCGAAACCACGTGACTTCTTCAGAAAAGTTAACCCTTCATTGGCAGACGAGTTTGGTTGAGAAGTCATTCGACACCCATCTCACTCAGCTGATCTTGCACCCTCAGATTTTCACCTGTTCCTCTCTCTGCTTCCTTTGCGGATGAAAACGTGCTCCGAACATCGAGTTCTTCGCCTCGAAACCACGTGACTTCTTCAGAAAAGTTAACCCTTCATTGGCAGACTGTAGTAAATAGTGAAGCAGAATATATTATTGATGTCTGAAATCTCTATTGTATGTAACTGTTGTGTTCATTAAACGTATGGAAAAACGCAACGAACTTACCATCAAACCAATAACATATAAGGGTTCTCCTGTGCTGCAGTAAAACAAGAACGAGGCGTCCTTCTGAGAGACCAGTTACGTCACTGCCAGGCGTTATTGTGCTGTAGATAGTTTCATTAACTCATGGTATATGAATGGGTCGTAAGTATCGCGCGCTTCCCTCTCTTAACGAAAGCTACATCTTAATTTGTAAATATTTAGAATGATGTTAGTGTTTCTTTTGTACGCTTCTCCTGATCAGTTTGCTTCCAGTATTTTTTTTCGGAAAAAACGTGAACGCCTTGTCCCATTGCGACGACGGTGTACTTCCGCTACAAGCCCTGTGTCGGCGAGCAGTAGCGACTGTGCCCCACCGCGATTTGTGGCGCGTTCCTGCGTTAATCAGGCGGCCATCGACCGCGCTGGTTTGCCCGGCGGTAAGCCGGGCCGCGCCGGCCGCTCGCGAACAATTCATCAGATGACACGTGTATTAAGTTTACACAGGAGCAATTAGCGTAATGGGGCATAAACTACGGAGCACGGCGGCGATAGCCGCCGGCCCCTCGGCTCGCAAACTTGCCTCGTTACGGCGGAGCGTCCTCGCGCCGGCATGCGGATCAACCCCTTGTCGGTTTTTCCATCTTAAGCGCCTGCAGCATTGCTCGTGTAGGTCGGATGTTCACTGGCTCGGGGACTAATTCGTTTCCGAAGATTATCTGGCATCTAATTAGCCAGCCAGATGGCCCACAGCGGAGTACCTCTGTCACTGCAGTGATGAGCTTATAGAGTTCCATTTTAGAGAGACGAAGATCGTTCTCATAACCCTAGCTTCTTCAAGCTACTCCATGGTGCCGATGCAGTAATGTGCTTCCCTAAGTATACTAATTTTTTATACGTTACTTCAGAGGTTTTAGAGGACGAATTCACAAAAACTACAGGATTTACGGAAAAATGACACATCATGGATAGGGCGTCTCTCCAAGTTCTGATTCGTAACATGCGTCGTGGCGTAGCTGTACTACGGGGCAACCGTGTCAGAACATGTAGACAAATTATCCTAACTGTTATGTCGCATCGAATTAGTTCGTCGCTGCGGGTAGGCAACCCAAAGAACAGACTTCGAGAGTGAGCTGCTGTCGGCATTCCCAACCGATTTGCACACATGTATTAAGGCTTGGTCTATGGGTGCCGTCTTTGATTAGTAATCAAAACGTCCTCGGTGCCGGGTTAGAAATCCCGCCACCGCTTAAATTTTGATTAATAATAAGCATTGCCGGCCAAAGACTGCCGGCATTAGAGGTCACCTTCATTCTGACAGTGGCCTTGTCAAAGAGGGCGAAGGAGCGGATAGAGATTCAGGTCACTCTCTTGTGCTTGCGGAGGGAAACTGCCATAACGGTAGAAGAATCAGCAGTGATCAACGACATGAGGATCCAGAAGGCAATGGAAACCATTACATTAAAGACACACAACGTGTATTGGGCATGTGGCCTGTAATTGAAAAAGTGTCATAATGATCTCTCCGTTGGCAAAAGATTCCGGAATAGTCCAACATTCAGATCTACGGGAGGGGACTGCCAAGGGGAAGATGACCATGAGGGAAAGATTGAATAACCAACGGAAGGATAACGTTCCACGAGTCGGGTCGTGGAATATCAGAAGCTTGAACGTAGTAAGGAAGCTAGAAAATTTGAAAAAGGAAATGCAAAGGCTCAGTCTAGATATAGTAGGGGTCAGTGAAATGAAATAGAAAAAAGACAAGGATTTCTGGTAAGATGAGTATAGGGTAATATCAACAGCAGCAGAAAATGGTATAACTGGAGTAGGATTAGTTATGAGTCGTAAGGTAGGGGAGAGAGTGTGTTTCTGTGATCAGTTTAGTGACAGGGCTATTCTTACCAGAATCGACATCAAATCAGCACGGACAACGATAATTCAGGTATATAAGTCGACGTCGCAAGCTGAAGATGAAGAGATAGAAAACGTATATGAGGACATTGACCGGGTAATACAGTATGTAAAAGGAGACGAAAATCTGATAATGTTGTGGGACTGAAATGCAGTTGTAGGGGAACGAGTAGAAGAAAAGATTACAGGAGTATATGGGCTTGGGACAAGGAATGAGAGAGGAGAAAGAGTAATTGAGTTCTGTAATAAATCTCAGTAACAGCGAATACGTTGTTAAAAAATCACAAGAGTAGGAGGTACACTTGGAAAACGCCGAGTGATTCGGGAAGATTTCAGATAGATTACATCATGGTCAGAAAGCGATTCCGAAATCAGATACTGGATTGTAAGGCGTATGCAGGAGCAGATGCAGACTCCTGTAACAAATAGTAGTAATGAAGAGTAGGCTGAAGTTTAAGAGATTAATTAGGAAGAATCAATACGCAAAAATGTGGAATAATGAAGTACTAAGGAATGATGAGATAGACTTGAAGTTCTCTAAGGCTATAGATACAGCAATAAGGAATAGCTCAGTAGACGCTACAGTAGAAGAGGACTGGACGTCTCTAAAAAGGGCAATCGCAGAAGTTGGAAAGAAAAACATAGGTATAAAGAAGGAAACTGCGAAGAAACCATGGGCAACAGAAAAAAGCAAGTAAAAAAATGTTCAGGACAATTCTGGAATACAGAAATAAAAGTCGCTGAGGAATGAAATAAACAGAAGTGCAGGGAAACTAAGGCGAAATGGCTGCATTAAAAATGTGAAGAAATCGAAAAAGAGATGATTGTCAGGAGGACTGACTCAGTATGTAGGAAAGACAAAACAACCTTCGGTGAAATTAAAGGCAAGGATAGTAACATTAAGAATGCAACGGAAATTCCACTTTTATATGCAGAGGAGAGAGCGGATAGGTGGAAAGAGTACATTGATGAACTCTATCGTGCGGAAGATGTGTCTGATTTGATTGAAGAAGAAATGGGGGTCGGTTTAGAAGAGGTAGTGGTCCATTATTAGAATTTAAGAGAGCTTCGGAGAACTTAATTGCCAAAAAGGTAGAAGGGATAAATTTTCCATCAGGACTTGGCAACAAAATGACTATTCACGTCGTGTGTAGAATGAATGAGTCTGGCGTCATACTATCCGACTTTCGGAAAAATATCATTCACACAATTCCAAAGCCTGCAAGAGCTGACATGTGCGAGAATTATCGTACAATCAGCTTAACAGCTCATGCATCAGAGTTAGTTACGAAAATAATATACAGAAGAATGGAAGAGAAAATCGAGAATGTGTTAGATGACAATCAGTTTGGCTTTAGGAAAGGTAAAGGTTTCAGAGAGGCAATTCTGAAGTTACGATTAATAATGGAAGTAAGACTAGAGAAAAATCAAGACACGATCATAGCATTTGTCGAACTGGGAAAAGCGTTCAACAATACAAAATGCCGCAAGATGTTCAAAATTCTTAGAGAGATAGGGGTAAGCTATGGGGAGAGACTGGTAATATACACTAAAGCGCCAAAGAAACCGGTATAGGCATGCGTATTCAAATACAGAACTATGTAAACAGGCAGAATACGGCGCTGAGGTCGGTAACGCTTATATAAGACAAGTGTCTGCAGCAGTTGTTAGGTAGGTTATCTAGATTTTAGTGAGTTTGAAGGTGGTGTTATAGTCGGCGCACGAGCGATGGGAAACAGCATCTCCAAGGCAGCGATGAAGCGCAGATTTTCCCGTACGATCAGTTCCCGAGTGTATCGTGAATATCAGGAATCCGGTGAAACATCAAATCTCCGACATCACTGCGGCCGGTAAAAGATCCTGCAAGAACGGGACCAACGACGACTGAAGAGAATCGTTCAACATAACAGAAGTGCAACCCATCCGCAAATTGCTGCAGATTTCAATGCTGGGCCATCAACAAGTGTCAGCGTGCGAACCATTCAACATAACATCTTGGATATGGGTTTTCAGAGTCGAAGGCGCTCTCGTATATCCTTGATGACCGCACGACATAAAGCTTTATGCCTCGGTTGGGTCCATCACCACCGACATTGGACTTTTGATAACTGGAGACATGTTGCCTTTCCGGACGAGTCTGGTTTCAAATTGCATCGAGCGGATGGACGTGTACGGGTGTGAAGACAACCTCATGAATCCATGGACCCTGAATTTCAGCAGGAGAACGTTCAAGCTGGTGGAAGCTCTGTAGTGGTGTGGGACGTGTGCAGTTGGAGTGATATGGGCCCCTGATACGTCTAGATACGACCCTGGCAGACACGTACGTAAGCATCTTCTGTGATCACCTGCATCTGTTCTTGTCCATTGTGCATTCCGGCGGACATGGGAAATTCCAGCAGGATAGTACGCCACCCCGCCCGTCCAGAACAGCTACAGAGTGGCTCTAGGAACACTATTCTGAGTTTAAACACTTCCGCTGGCCTCCAAACTCCCCAGACATGAACATTATTGAGCATATCTGGGATGCCTTGCAACATGCTATTCACAAGAGATCTCAACCTCCTCGTACTCTTACGAATTTATCGACAGCCCTGCAGGATTCATGATGTCAATTCCTCCAGAACTACTTCAGACATTAGTCGAGTCCATGCCACGTCGTGTTGCGGCACTTCTGCGTGCTCTCGGGGGCCCTACACGTTGTTACGCAGGTCGGTCAGTCAACAGACGAGTTCGATCTGTGCACTTTTGAGCTGTACGTGTCCCTTCACGTTTCCACTTCACTATCACATCGGAGACAGTGGACCTAGGGATATTTAGGAGAGTGGAAATCTCGGTACAAACGTGTGACAGAAGTGACACGCAATCACCTAACCACGTTCGGAGTCCGTGAGTTCCGCGGAGCGCCCAATTCTGCTCTGTCACGATGTTTAATGACTACTATGGTCGCTGATATGGGGCACCTGGCAGTAGATGGCAGCTCAATGCACCTAATATGCAAACGTATATTTTGGGGGGTGTCCGGACACTTTTGATCACATAGTGTACGTCTTTTTAGCTAACACAGCTCCGTGTTCTGCTTGAGGCAGTAGAGGAAGCAGTACGTGTTCTGAACGCCACTGGACGAGTAACAGCCATCTCGGCTAAATACGAGGATTGGGGGAAAAGTCATTGCAGCTATTTTTTAACTTGTAAGATACCACCGGGGTGCAAAATCCGGTATATACAGACGAAAGAACGAGATGCGAACTACATGTCAGGGCACTGGAAAATGCACGAACGTTTTTGACTCACGTTTGTTACGGCAATGTGCAGGACAACGCTGGTTTCGTGATGCAAGATGATTAGATTACAGTGTAGCACACAGACTTCTGACATGACAAAACTCGATCTAAGGAACGTCGAAGTAATTCTGTGCAACGCTCATCACACGCTCCCAACGGTGTAGGAGGCACTGAATAGCATCTACGTCACTATTTGCCGTAATATGTCTGAACTGGGTAATCTGTTATCGCACAACATGTGCAATGTCCTCTCGTGTCGCAAATCGTACCCACTCACCTGCAGTGACTTTTGCCCCATCCTTGTATTGTACTTAACCTAGCGGCCTCCTGAAGCATTACAACTTCACAGACAAGTTCTTGCATACATAAAAAAATCGCGTCGTAAGCGAAAGTTGATAGGCGTGTTGATGATGTCTCTTCAGATTTCGCGCCATTCGCGAAAGGGTGGCGCTAGTAACGCCACTGTGAGGATGCAAATCAGATTTGCTTTAAATACACGCGGTAACGATCGTGAGCGTTTGTTTCCTCTGAGATCGTACGTGGTGAGTTGATGTTAGTCAAGAATGCCTTTTACGCGACATAGACGCCTTTATCATCAGCTCGCTGAATTTGAACGCGGTCGTGTAATAGGGCTCCGAGAAGCTGGAGGTGCCTTCTGCGACACTGCAAAAAGACTTGGCAGGAATTTGACCACTTCATATGATTGCTGGCAGGGTCATGTTGGGCGTATGGCTCTGGCGCTTTATTCTGAATCTGCAGCAGTAATTTGCGCAACATTTCGTGCGCAGCGACACGAAGAACAGTTACAAATCGGTTACTTCGAGGACGCCGGCCGCGGTGGTCTCGTGGTTAAGGCGCTCAGTCCGGAACCGCGCGACTGCTACGGTCGCAGGTTCGAATCCTGCCTTGGGCATGGATGTGTGTGATGTCCTTAGGTTAGTTAGGTTTAAGTAGTTCTAAGTTCTAGGGGACTGATGACCATAGATGTTAAGTCCCATAGTGCTCAGAGCCATTTGAACCATTTTTTTTTTTTGAACTTCGAGGACACCTCCGAGGCAAACACCCTGTAGCCTGCTTTCCACTGATCGCAAACCACCGCCAATTGCGACTTCAGTGATGTTAAGCGAGAGCTCACTGGAGGGCAGGGTGGAGGACTGTTATGTTTTCTGATGAAAGCTGGTTCTGCCTCGATGTCAGTGATGACCAAATATTGGTCAGAAAGAAGCCAGTTAAGGGCCTGCAACCAACCTTTCTGTGTGCTAGATACACCGGTTCTGTACTTGGAGTTAATTTTCTGGGGTGCGACTTCATATGACATCGGAACACACTCGTGGTTATCCCATGCACCCTGACTGCAAGTGTGTATCTCCGTCTCGTGCCGGGGTGGCCGAGCGGTTCTAGGCGCTACAGTCTGGAACCACGCGACCGCTACGGTCGCAGGTTCGAATTCTGCCTCGGGCATGGATGTGTGTGGTGTCCTTATGTTAGTTAGGTTTAAGTAGTTCTAAGTTCTAGGCGACTGATGACCTCAGAAGTTAAGTCTCATAGTGCTCAGAGCCATTTGAATTTTCAGTCTCGTGATTCGACCTGCTGTGCTGCCGTTCCAGGGGGCGTTTTCCGGCAGGATAATGCTTGCCCACAAACAGCTATTGTAACCCAGCATGCTATACAGAATGTCGACGTTTAGCTTTGGCCTGCTCGATCACCAGATCTATCTCCAGTCGAGTACATACTGGACATCATCGTACGACAACTCCAGCGTCATCCGCAAACAGCATTAACCGTCCCTGTAGTGACCAACCAAGTGCAACAGCCATGGTACTCCATCCCACAAACTAGCATCTGGCATCTGTACAACATAATGCATGCACGTTTGCGTGCTTGCACTCAACATTCTGACGGCTGCACCGGTTATTAGTGTAGAAGCATTTAACGTTCGCAATGGTTTATCTCGACCTTACATTAACCTGTGGTCTTGCAGTGTTAATCATTTAAATATTTTACGTAGATAAATGTATTCCCGAAATATTATTGCTCTAGAGTCATTATTTTTTCGTGTTGCAACCTCTTTCCGTCAGTGTACTTTCGTATACAGCGTCAACTGTCCTGCGACGAACGCCTCTTGGCACTTACAACTGTTGAGCGAGAGTCGTCCTGTGGTTACGTGGGCGCTCGCAATGGGCAGAGACGGTAGCAGCGGGCCCGTTAATGTGGCCGCTGGACGCTGGTAGCGTGCCGGCTGACTGGTGCGCCGTCCCGTTCCCTCTGCCGAGCACACGCCGGGCTAACAAGTGGCCGCCGGCTTTGTGCCCGTCACGCTCGCTTGTTTTAGCGCCGCCCTTTGTACCTCCGCCTCCTAATGCACTGCCGCCCAGCGCGAATGTCCCGCGTCCCACGCCCGCTATTAAAATGGCGAGGCGACCTAGTACCCGCTCTGAATGCCTCGCGCTGCCAGCCGCAGCCATCCTGGCACGTGCGCTCCACTTCCTCTCTTTCTTTTTTGTCACGGGCGTAACTTTTTTATTAACTTCGAAAACAATGGGACAGACCTACAGACTCAAATACTCGTTGTATCGTTACGCGTATGGTATTGACTTGTGAAAAAGTCGTCGATTCCGTATACCGTACAAATGCTTCTAGCCTCGTCCACCGACAATTATGGACTTGGTTTTAGGTAGTTTCTCTCCCCCCTCTCTGATCTCGTGTCTCTGCAGTAGATATTACACAGCCCAACGCAATAGAAACATAACACATGACAAAAGTCATGGTATACCTCCTAATATAGTGTCGGAACTCCTTTTGCCCGGCGTAGTGCAGCAGCTCGACATGACATGGACTCAACATGTCGCTAGAAGCCCCCGCAGAAATTTTGAGCCGAGCTGCCTCTGTAGCGTCCATAATTGTGAAAGTCTTGCCGGCGCAGAATTTTCTCGACGAACTGACCTCTTGATAACGTCCCATAAATGTTCAATGGGATTCATGTCGGGCGATCTGGGTGACCAAATCTTTCACCCGAATTGTCCAGAATGTTCTTCAAATCAATCGCTAACAATTGTGGCCCGGTGACATATGACACATTGTCATCCACAAAAATTCCATTGTAGCTTGAGAACATGAAGTCTCTGAATGACTTCAAATGGGTTTGGAAGTAGCTGAACATAGCCATTTCTAGTCAGTGATTGGTTCAGTTTAACCAGAGACGTAGTCCATTCCACATAAACACAGTCTACACCATTATGGAGCCACCACCAGTTCGCACAGCCTTGTCAACAGCTTGGGTCCATGGCTTCCTGTGGTATGCGCCACAGTCTAACTTTACCATCAGCTCTTACGAACTGAAATCGGGACTCATCTCACAATGCCATGGTTTTACTGTACGCTTGGGTTCAACCGATATGGTAACGAGACCAGTAGAGCCACTACAGACGATGTCGTGTTGTTAGCAAAGGCTCTCGCGTCGATCGTCTGCTGCCATAGTCTATTAACGCCAGATTTCGTCGCACTGTCCTAGCGAAAATGTTTGTCGGCCGTCCCACATTGATTTCTGCGCTTGTTTCATGCAATGTTGCTTGTCTGTTAGCACTCACAACTCTTCGCAAACGCCGCTGCTCTAGGTCGTTAAGTGAAAGGCCGTCGGCCACTGCGTTGTCTCTAGTGAGAGGTAATGCCTGAAATGTGGTAGTCTTGGTACACTCTTGACACTGTGGATCTCGGAATATTGGATTCCCTAACAATTTACGAAATAGATTGTCGGATGCTTCTGCCTCCAACTACAATTCCGCGTTCAAAGCACACTCCTGGAAATTGAAATAAGAACACCGTGAATTCATTGTCCCAGGAAGGGGAAACTTTATTGACACATTCCTGGGGTCAGATACATCACATGATCACACTGACAGAACCACAGGCACATAGACACAGGCAACAGAGCATGCACAATGTCGGCACTAGTACAGTGTATATCCACCTTTCGCAGCAATGCAGGCTGCTATTCTCCCATGGAGACGATCGTAGAGATGCTGGATGTAGTCCTGTGGAACGGCTTGCCATGCCATTTCCACCTGGCGCCTCAGTTGGACCAGCGTTCGTGCTGGACGTGCAGACCGCGTGAGACGACGCTTCATCCAGTCTCAAACATGCTCAATGGGGGACAGATCCGGAGATCTTGCTGGCCAGGGTAGTTGACTTACACCTTCTAGAGCACGCTGGGTGGCACGGGATACATGCGGACGTGCACTGTCCTGTTGGAACAGCAAGTTCCCTTGCCGGTCTAGGAATGGTAGAACGATGGGTTCGATGACGGTTTGGATGTACCGTTGAAAGGTGGCTACACTGAGCCACAGCGCCAGAGATCGCTAGAGAGCATTGTTCCGCCGCCTCCACTGGCTCAGTCATTATTGAGATGTGCTAGAAGGCAGTGCTTGTCGAGGACTCGTAGTAGTCAGTTCGTGTTCAGATGTGCTAGTAGAGAGTGCTTGCTGAGATGTGATGCTGAAAAGTTCTTGTTGAGATGTGGTAATAGCGAGTCGGTGTGGAGATATATTGTAATGATTAGAGTGATTTTGGTCAATATATGGAGGTAACGAAACTTGATTTATTTTTCATTATTTCCATGTTTTAAATAATGCGTCATTACAGGTTCAGTCAACAAAGCATCTGGCTTGTGTTCTTGTATTAGAGCGTAATTCTGGTTTTCTTGAGTAATTATGGTATTTTTATTTTTCTTTAATTAATTCACTATAAATGATATTTAAAATTTCTTGTGTTATTGAAGAAGAACCGTGCCAGATGCGTACGTTGAGTCATACTTCCACACGCAGAACAGTTACACTTGTGCTTTGGTTTCGTAGGTTTTATAGTTGCTGGGGACTTAATTAATTAATTGTGTTAATGAAAATTTCCATTTCATTCTTTGTTATTGTTCTAAGCAGTCAGATTGCGTAATAATACGAGTCAGGGCCAACCGGTACGAGACTTCGTAACCGGACAGACAGCTGCTAAAGCAAGAAATCAAAATCATTTTCATTACATTTAATTAAGCCCCCATGCACGTGGCGACCGCTGCTTCGGATCGTCCCTTGGAATTCTTCTGATTGTAAAAATAGTAGACAGTAGTATTGTTGTAGTAATTTGTAGTTAGTAATTGTAGTCTATATTGCATGTGTAGATTTGGTAATTGGCATTCTTCTAATGGTATTTTGCAAAATTTCATTTCTGTTGTCTTGTATACGGGTTTGACGATTTAGTGCAATTATTTCAATTGTTCGTTAATCGCGTTTGAGGGAAGCATTCTGTGTGAATGGTATTGTTGGTGATAACGTGTTATATTCTCTGTAATTTTCGTACAGTGACGAGTTTTGTATGTTTTGTAAATGATTACGCGATCGATGAAAAAGGCAACAATGATGGATAGTCAGAATGACGAAATTGTTGACATGGCGAACTCGCCAACACAGGAGAACAGTATGTTGAATAATGAAGTGGAAATCAATTTAATAAGTCGGGAAAGTAGTCCGGAACCATTTCAAAATTTTTCTCAATCAGAAAATTCACAGAATACGAGATTAACGATAGAAAATTCTGGAATAGCATCAAACACAGATAGCTTTACAGCTATGACGAATGAAACTGGTTTTGCGGGAAATGTTAGGGGCGAAAGGAATTGCGAACAAGCTAATATGGAGCAGTTGATGGGTGCAATATTAAATTTGGGATCACAAATAGGAACAATTAAAACACAGATGGGAACAATGGAAACACGGTTAGACTCACTGGGATCACAGTTACGATCTGAATTAAAAACAGATAGGGGAACAATGGAAACACGGTTAGACTCACTGGGATCACAGTTGGGATCACAAATAGGCACAATTAAAACAGAGATGGAAACAATGGAAACACGGTTAGATTCACGAATAGGGACATGTTTCAAAAATATGAAAGATGAATTAAAGAAAGAAATCAGAGAAGAAGTACAACCGATTTTGAATGCTCACAATAATAGATTAATTGCAGTAGAGATTAGACAAAGGGAACAGGATAGAGAACAGGAGGAGAGAGATCGCGTGATAGTACAGAAATTTTCAGAGTTAAATTTACAACGTGCACACGATAAGGAAGAAATATTTGAGAGAATCGAGGAATCCGTACCAAATGACAGAATAAATAAACTAACACAACAATATGAACAGTTAACTACCAAATGTGTTAATACTGAAACCCGAGTCGCGACACTTACGGAAGACGTAAATAGACAGAAAGAACAAATAGGTGATTTATCGGAAAGAGTTGAGGAGATTTCAGATAAATTGACAAGTCTTAGTTTAAATGGGGATAGAGATTCAGATGATACAGCTCCATTACCATTTGCAGAAACCGAAGAGTACCAGAACATAAATAAGCATGTTGAAAATCAGGGAAAATTTAATGAACGCGTTAAAAGGGAAGTTGAGGCATTACGAAAGCAAGTCAAACAAATTGAAGGCGAAATCGTAGGAAAAGACAGCAGAAGAAATTTAGAATCACAGATAGCAGAGGGGTTTGAAGAAAGTAATTTATTTCATTTACGGGACACAACAAGAGAGCGCCAGGCGCGCGAACTTGACAATAATCAACATTGGGACTGGGACAGACGCGGTAGGTCTTTGTCGCCGCGAGGCGGAAGCTTTGACTGTAAACACTTCTTGACTGTTCGGAAATTTAAGATCTTTTGCAATTCTAGGAATGACATACGTCCATGTTCATGGTTAGATCAATTTACGTACGCACTTCCGCCAGATGTGCCACTAAGTCACAAACTGAAATTTATGTGCAGCTATTAAAGTCCTCAGGGGATTCACTACACTAAGTGAATATGTGCAGTAGCGATCACAGGGCCCCGAGCTGTAGTGGTGCCTTTTCCCTTTTAGTTTTCTGCACCGCTGCCTACTCTTTCACTATTCTTTGCATCTATAAAAACAACTCTTCTACTATCAATCTATCTAGACAGTAGAAAGAATAACCGGATTTGACTATTTTACCCAAAAGTGACTTCGGAAATTACCGTTTGGACTTACTATATTTTCTGCAGCATTCATTCGTAGTTTAAAGGAAATTTTACCTGTTTATCTTCGTGACAATATTACTTCATATGTTGACGATATTCTTATTGCTAAACGTTCTTGGAGTGAGCACAACAAAATTTTGGATTCATTATTACGTATTTTTGCACGAGTTGGCATGACAGTGAACTTGGAAAAATCTGAATTTGGTCGTTCTCAGGTGAAATTTCTCGGTCACATTATTTCTACAGAAGGTATTCTCCCTGATCCAGAGAAACTAGACGCTATTCGTAATTATGCTGTTCCTACCACAAAACGTGATGTTCGTAGTTTTCTTGGTGTTTGTAATTTTCTTAGACGCCTTGTTAAATTGGATGATTTGGCCACACCTCGTTTACACATTTCAGTTATGCACACTTTGGTCCCAGAAAATGCTTTCATAAATTACGAGAAAATTGTTACTTCAGTAATATGGAAAAACGTATTCGATCTGTTCTAGCCAAATGCAAATTATGTCCAAAGGCTAAACCGCCAACTGTTTCTCACAGAGCACCGTTGTTTCCTATCATTCCAGCGAAATTAAAGGACATGGCTGCAGTCGATTTGTTCGGTCCAGTGGTTCGTTCTACTAATGGTTTTGCGTACATTTTCGTAGCAGTGGAGTTGACATCAAAATATGTGTGTTTTACACCTTTACGCAAAGCAACAGCTCGTTCAGTATCTAACGCTTTCATCAAACATTTTCTTAAAGAAGTTGGTCATGTTGATAAGGTTATATCAGATAATGGATCACAGTTTCGCTCTAAAATTTGGCTTCGTACTCTACGGCGTCGGAAGATTAAACCAATTTTCATTTCACTTTTTCACCCTCAATCTAATGCTTCAGAGAGATGGATGAAGGAAATCAATAAATTGTGCCGTCTTTATTGTCATCAGAATCACAGAACTTGGGATCAGTATCTTCATATTTTTCAAAACATTCTGAATGAACTTCCTAATGACTCAACTTCTTTACCGCCTCTATTGATATTAAAAAATAAAGTACCAACAAATCGCATTTCTGAAATCGTTCCTTTTCCGCCTTCACGGAAACTGCGGCATTCTGAAGTTGTCAACCTGGCTCTACAAAATATTGCATCGGCGGCTGCTAGAAGAGAGAAATCAGCTAAGCGTCCTGGTCGTTTAAAAATCTTGTCAGTTGGCCAGAAGGTGTTAATTAAGTCCCACCGTTTATCTCATAAAGGAAAAGGCTTATGTCGCAAATTTTTTTCTGCTTTATAACGGTCCGTATAGAGTTCGCAAAATTATTCATGATAACACTGTTGAAGTAGAAACTCTTAAATCTCGGCGCTCTAAGGGAATACATCATATATCGAACGTAAAAATTTTTGTAGAATGACATACTTTAGAGAAACTAACAGCTACGTAAACATGCGGAGAATGCAAGAGTACCGCGCTGTGTTTTGGCGGCGGCACATACTCAAAGCAACAGTCAGTCTGCGCGCCGCACAAGGCAGTCGTTGACCGCAAACAATCACTTCCTACGTCACGCGCCTACAGCTGATCGAGCGCTCAGTGCGAATGCACTGACAGACGTAAATAAATACACAGTTTAATTTCTCCGAATAAATTCTGTATAAAGCTATAAGGACTTTATAAATTATGTTATTAACGTTCAGTATTTTTCAGGATACGGTTGTATAAAGTATTTAAGACCTTCAGGTAAATTCTGTGCGTGTCCGACGTTAAGACGACTTGCTTTGGAGAAAATTTTCAGGAAGAAGGTCATTTCGAAGAAGAAAGTAATAAGCAAAAAAAGGTAACGGTTAATTGAGTTTATTTTTCAGGTAACATAATTCCACTTAGGTACGTACTTTAGACGTAATTTGCTGCTTGCGATTACGTGATTCATACTTTGTGCTAATTTCATGTTCTATGAATTTACTTGTGAAGCGACGTGCTTGCGCACATTAACTGATTTTGACAATGATTGACTAATGAACAGGGTTGTTATTTGTATATATTATGCATCGCTTGGCTGCTATGCTTTTTCACTGATGTCATATTTTTCTATTATGTGCCTGCTGTGCTTATTTATTTAAATTATAATTGTCACCTGATTAATTGTGCTGATGTGGTTAGATATGTAAGTTATACTTTGTGATTTATCTGCTTGCGCCTTCATGTGTACTTATTAAGATTACATATGAACATTTTTTTGCTTATGTCGATGTGATGCTAATGACCTGTTTATTGTGTAAGGCATGTTTGCTGCTGTGCGTATGGATTGCATATTTACACATTTCTGTTTTGTTGTCATAACTACTCTTCAATTTAGTATATAGAAATGCTGATATACTGTGTACGAACATAGAGTTTAGGTTACACTGTGGTATTAATTATAGATTGTTCGCTTGGCAGAGCCTTGTTGTAAGAATTGTGCTGCATCCACTTGTTGACATTCTGTTCTCTACTGGTATATTTACTCGCTATTGCATGTTTTGCTTACGCTCAGTGCCTTATATTTTTAAGATAAGAAAATGAACTGCAGTAATTCGACATAAACGACATTAGTACAAGAAACTTCATAGAAGTCACATGAGCTGGAGGTTTTATGAAAGCTGTATAAATGTATGCTAATAGGAAGGAAGCTAACGACATGACATACCAAAACTAGGTTTAGACCATTGACAGTTATTACACTGCGTTTTCCGTGAGCAATTGAAATAGGAAGTGCCACTTGACACAAAAAATACGCCACATGTTTGCTTCTGCTATGATTCTTGAAGTGGTGTACACACTGTGAAATATTATGATCATTCACACTCCGTAATCGTACTTAATTACTGAGAGTTATTCGAACTAAGTCTGTTAGAGGTCATGTATGCATTTCTTTTATTTAATGATGGACAAGGAACCAAAATGTATCTTATAATTTATAATGAGTAAAAAAATTGGGTCAGATGGATTACACAGAGGTTGTGTGTGGACACTGTGTCTTCGGATTGCATGGGATGCTGAATTGAAGTTGCACTAGGATTTTGTCTGTACTTGTTCGAGGAGACTGACTAGAGGAAAGAGTTGTTATGGAAGTGAAATGATATTGGTGCTGAGGTTTATATGTATAGACGTATTATTGAGGTATTGAGATTATGTGAAGTTGATGATTATTCGAGTTTTGTGGACAAGAGGTAAGGTAAATGAGGTATTATTGAAGTTAAGTGATGATTATTGGAGTTTTGGTGGATAAGAGGTAAAGTAAGTGAGGAGCATATTTTTTTTTTTTTTGTTGGTCCATATGGAACAAGGAGGATGAAGATGGCAGACTAGAACACTTAAGTAGAAAGAAGATTGCCCACACACACACTTTGTCAAATCGCCAAGCAGTATATACTTTTTTTTTTTTTTTGAGAGAGGAAGCATTTGCATATCTTGGTACACTGACAGTTGTTCAGCAACCGTACATTTTGATCTGGCTTGGCAAACATTGGTCTTGACATGATGACTATGACGTTGACTTAACTATTATTGACTGTTATACATTGCTGCCACTACTACTTGATACACAGGATGAACATAAAATTTTGACAGAATTGCATTTACACAGTTAACACTATTCAATTACACAGTAGCACTAATGTGGATGAAAGATGAGTGAGTGTGTTTTGTGTGTTTTCCTTTTATAATCCCAGAGAAGCGATCCCAACCTATCTCCTAAATATTATTTCACTTGTTTGTTGTGGCTTGCACTGACACCCACAAATATTATAGGTTAACTGTTATTATGTACTGTAATAGTTAATGTGACAATTAACTGATATCATTTGTGTGTTTATTATGATTTGTATGTTTAGTGTAAGAGCATTGATTATATTTTGTTAAAGAAATTGTATGTGCATTCAAACTATTGTTCATGACTGAACTGTCTCAGTAGTTATGGTGAATAGTATGGACTGTTACTTGCACTTTTTCTACATGATTGGTGCCACAAGGACATGTTTAATTTCTGCTAATGAACTGTGTGATCAGTGATTGTAAAAAATTATGGACTGTTACTTGTACCTTTTCTACATGATTGGTGCCACTAGGACATGTTTAATTTCTGCTTATAAACTCTGATGAACAGTGTGATCAGTGCTAGTGAATTTTATGGAACTGCTTCTACTGAAATGGTGTTACTTGTTGCTGTCTGCACCTGCTCAACATTGCTGGGTGCCACTGATGGATTGCTTCCACTGAAATGAAGTCACCTGTTGTTGTGTGCACCTGATCAACATTGCTGGTGCCACAAATGGACTGCTTCTACTGAAATGGTGTTACTTGTTGCTGTCTGCACCTGCTCAACATTGCTGGGTGCCACTGATGGATTGCTTCTACTGAAATGAAGTCACCTGTTGCTGTGTGCACCTGATCAACATTTCTGGTGCCACTAATGGACTGCTTCTACTGAAATGGTGTTACTTGTTGGTGTCTGCACCTGCTCAACATTGCTGGGTGCCACTGATGGATTGCTTCTACTGAAATGAAGTCACCTGTTGCTGTGTGCACCTGCTCAACATTGCTGGGTGCCACTGATGGACTGCTTCTACTGAAATGAAGTCACCTGTCGCTGTGTGCACCTGATCAACATTGCTGGTGCCACTAATGGACTGCTTCTACTGAAATGGTGTTACTTGTTGGTGTCTGCACCTGCTCAACATTGCGGGTGCCACTGATGGACTGCTTCTATTGAAAAAATGTTACTTATTGGTATTTGCACCTGTTGACCATTGCTGGGTGCTACTGCTGGAACTGTCAACTGCTTATTCTTGGGCTATGGAAAGCGTTTATGTGAATATTTGTATAAACTGATTTATTGTGTATTACTGTTTGTGGAAAGTTATGAGACTCTTACCTGCACATATTCGTCATTGCTGACGCTATTGATTGAACTGTTTAACCACATAATACTTGTATAAACTGTTATGTAAAGTCACATGTATGAAAGAATTTGTATTGCTTACTGTATTCTATATAATAGGTTATTGAAAGGTCAGTGCAAAGCCAAAATTTTATCTAGTTATATGATATTTACGTATTAATATTATCTTTTATTTTTGTCTATATTTTTTTGACGAATTTGGTGGTATTTTCACCACCAATGCTGGCAAAAATACCATCAAATTCTAGCCGTGGAGGAAGGGCATATGAAAGGTGGCTACACTGAGCCACAGCGCCAGAGATCGCTAGAGAGCATTGTTCCGCCGCCTCCACTGGCTCAGTCATTATTGAGATGTGCTAGAAGGCAGTGCTTGTCGAGGACTCGTAGTAGTCAGTTCGTGTTCAGATGTGCTAGTAGAGAGTGCTTGCTGAGATGTGATGCTGAAAAGTTCTTGTTGAGATGTGGTAATAGCGAGTCGGTGTGGAGATATATTGTAATGATTAGAGTGATTTTGGTCAATATATGGAGGTAACGAAACTTGATTTATTTTTCATTATTTCCATGTTTTAAATAATGCGTCATTACAGGTTCAGTCAACAAAGCATCTGGCTTGTGTTCTTGTATTAGAGCGTAATTCTGGTTTTCTTGAGTAATTATGGTATTTTTCTTTTTCTTTAATTAATTCACTATAAATGATATTTAAAATTTCTTGTGTTATTGAAGAAGAACCGTGCCAGATGCGTACGTTGAGTCATACTTCCACACGCAGAACAGTTACACTTGTGCTTTGGTTTCGTAGGTTTTATAGTTGCTGGGGACTTAATTAATTAATTGTGTTAATGAAAATTTCCATTTCATTCTTTGTTATTGTTCTAAGCAGTCAGATTGCGTAATAATACGAGTCAGGGCCAACCGGTACGAGACTTCGTAACCGGACAGACAGCTGCTAAAGCAAGAAATCAAAATCATTTTCATTACATTTAATTAAGCCCCCATGCACCGTGCACTATTCAGTGTCCCCTCGACGATCACCAGTGGTGTACGGCCAGTGTAGGAGATCGCTCCCCACACCATGATGCCGGGTGTTGGCCCTGTGTGCCTCGGTCGTATGCAGTCCTGATTGTGGCGCTCACCTGCACGGCGCCAAACACGCATACGACCATCATTGGCACCAAGGCAGAAGCGACTCTCATCGCTGAAGACGACACGTCTCCATTCGTCCCTCCATTCACGCCTGTCGCGACACCACTGGAGGCGGGCTGCACGATGTTGGGGCGTGAGCGGAAGACGGCCTAACGGTGTGCGGGACCGTAGCCCAGCTTCATGGAGACGGTTGCGAATGGTCCTCGCCGATACCCCAGGAGCAACAGTGTCCCTAATTTGCTGGGAAGTGGCGGTGCGGTCCCCTACGGCACTGCGTAGGATCCTACGGTCTTGGCGTGCATCCGTGCGTCGCTGCGGTCCGGTCCCAGGTCGACGGGCACGTGCACCTTCCGCCGACCACTGGCGACAACATCGATGTACTGTGGAGACCTCACGCCCCACGTGTTGAGCAATTCGGCGGTACGTCCACCCGGCCTCCCGCATGCCCACTATACGCCCTCGCTCAAAGTCCGTCAACTGCACATACGGTTCACGTCCACGCTGTCGCGGCATGCTACCAGTGTTAAAGACTGCGATGGAGCTCCGTATGCCACGGCTGACACTGACGGCGGCGGTGCACAAATGCTGCGCAGCTAGCGCCATTCGACGGCCAACACCGCGGTTCCTGGTGTGTGCGCTGTGCCGTGCGTGTGATCATTGCTTGTACAGCCCTCTCGCAGTGTCCGGAGCAAGTATGGTGGGTCTGACACACCGGTGTCAATGTGTTCTTTTTTCCATTTCCAGTAGTGTATGTTAATTTCCGCCGTGCTTCCGTAATCACATCAGAAACCTTTTCCAATCAGCCACCTTAGTTTAAATGACAGCTCCGCCAATGCACTGGCCCTTACACCATCCGTATGTGTGCATATCGCTATCCCATGAGTTTTGTCACCTCAGTGTTTGGTCTGTGGGACCAAACTGCTGAGGTCATCGGTCCCTAAGCTTATACACTACGTATTCTAACTTAAACCAACTTACGCTAAGGACAACACATACACCCATACTCGAGAAGGGACTCGAACCTCCGACGGGGGGAGCCGCGCGAACCGTGGCAAGGCGCCCTTGACCGGGGGAGGGGGGGGGGGGAATTAATAGCGAAACCAGACTTGGGTGAAGCGATACAATAGCAGAGGCAAAAATTTTCGAGTAAATGAGCCGTTTGCGACGTTGTAGCGAATGTTTGATCACAAGTCGTAGCTGACATCAGTGTGAAATAATGTCCAAGTTACAACGAAGTAATTTTAAAAATAAGAGTTTTCGCTTAAGTTCCTACCTAATATATTCACATTTCATACGTAGCCCTAAGTTGGAGAATTTTGTACGTTCGTTACGGAGAACGAGGGCATTTTGCTGATGATTAAAGACATGTAACGCTCGAATATAGTACAAGATCGACAGCTCGAACAAGGCACGTACTTCAGCCTCCAATATCACTTGAGCTCACTCCCATGGATTTTCCTCCCTGTTGTCATATCAAAGAGAGAGTTGCGTAGCAATCTCATTGATAGAGGATCTTCTTTCCTAGGCGCCGCTTTGTAGCAATCTGCGCCTCATCAAAGCCGCATATGTATCTTCGCGGCCCGTATCATCGCCACATTGATTCCGCTTGTACATTTTCACTACCGCGTCACGTGTCCCCAACCCCACTAAGCGGCATTCAGAGCTGGGGCGAGCAGTGGTCATAAATTATAAGGGGCATGTACAGTTATACCTTCCATCATAAAGTGACGCCAGTTGTGAGGATTTTCCACAGTGTCAAACGTATACCTGTATTTACGGCTTTCACAAATGTCTGCAGGCTTCGTAGTTTGGGATAACTGGCAGCGTCGGTCGTAAACATTGAAATTATTTTATTCTACAGATTGATTTCGGTTGCTGTGTAACCATCTTCAGTGCAAATTATTCGAATCTTTTAGGCCCATATCATAATAGCACAAGATTTTCTATGAGGTGTAACATCTACTGTGATGATTACTTCCAACAGATAGCTTCACATTTACTCCATACAATAATTTTTAAATTTACAGCAGAGCCAATCCGACGTGCAGTAATCTTGTAGCTTACATAGCCAACTAACTAAAAAGACAGGCTTTCCTGTAAATTTAAAAGTTATTGTTTGCAGTAAAAGTGAAGATATCTTTTGAAAGTAATCACACAGTACATGTTAAACCTCATAGAAAATGTTGTGCTTTTGTGATATAGGCCTACAAGGTTCGAATAATTTGCACTGAAGATGTCACACAGTGACCGAAATCAGCCTGTAAAAAAAAAAAAAAAGAGAGAGAGAGAAAGAGAAGGATTTTAGTACTTAAGGCCTATGCAGCCATTTATTCAAAATATATTGACAATAATACGGACGTGGTGCACATGGCTCCCAACGGAATTAGACATCAATTCGTAGTGTTTGATAGATGGTTGTAGCGGTGTAATTGAAATAATTCGTGTTTATTGAAACCTTTGTTATCGTCTCTTGTTTCATAGGCGTTAACTTACGTTCCAGTTCTCACTGTTCCGTGCGTTTTGTCTGCTTTGTGTTGATTTTGTGTTCGAAATGTGCAATAAAGAGGAGAAACGTCTGGAGCGAATAAAGTCCTTGACGAGTCTGTAGATGCTGGGAACGAAATATTTTATGACTATTCAGATTACATATTTATCGTATTATTTTCGCAGATTGTGTTGCTATGAAGGATTTTCCTGTAGGTAATCAAGAAATCAGTCCGATCATACGACTCCAGTGAGTGTAATGTTTGACTTTGTCTCTGTCATGTTTCAATTTGTATCACACTGTACTCAACCATTAATGCTAAATGTTGCTTTGCTGTTGTGTTTTTCTTTAGATTTAAGTGTACTGTAAAAGAAATTTAAACAGAAAGATCACATGTTTGTTAACCGGGATACTTATTTGAATAGCAGAACTCCTTATCAATTTTCTTTCTGCGGTAATTATTATAGTACTGAAGTTTCATCTGTGGATTTAAATTTAACACTACCAGTGCAGGTGTATATATATATATATATATATATATATATATATATATATATATATAAATGCAATGAACCTACAAATGTTTTGAAATTATAAAAAAACACATATTGTACCCAGTCGAGAGATAGTGGCAAGTGCGTACTAGGCCGACACTGTAAGTGTTAAATATATATACTAAAGTTGGTTTGCGTATATATGTATGGCAGTACTTGCCTCATATCATTAAAATACTTTCCAGTGACACGAAGAAAAAAAATGGTTCAAATGGCTCTGAGCACTATGGGACTTAACATCTATAGTCATCAGTCCCCTAGAACTTAGAACTACTTAAACTTAACTAACCTAAGGACATCACACACATCCATGGCCGAGGCAGGATTCGAATCTGCGACCGTAGCGGTCACGCGGTTCCAGACTGACGCGCCTAGAACCGCACGGCCACACCGGCCGGCGACACGAAGAAGTCAGTAGAACAACGGAAACCTAACAAATATGACGGGCAGAGTGTAGTTGACTAGTGTTTCAATACTGTAAAGCATGCCCTACAATAGATTTCAGTGCGATTGACAGTAGTAATGTACTCAAGAATATTTACGTGTCGAAATGCTAGTAGCACGACACTTCATACACGATAATTGTGGTACCAAAAAGTATACCGTTAGGCGATGTATATACTGAAATGCAACTTTAAATCGTTCTAGGGTCGAAGACGACGTGGGGTCCCCAGCCGACCTGTGCCAATAAAGTTTTGAATAAATATTACTAGCCGTCCGATGTTGACATTTTAGTTATCAGGAATATTCAGTAATTATGCCAGCTGCGGAGCACTATACTTATAAAACCTGTGTCTTGAGTGCACCGAAATAGAGGAACATTTGAGTGAAGCTGCTAAAATCATTTCAGCCACCGGCATGTGGGTATGACTCAGGACTGCAAATGAGTGAATAAGTAAGTTACGAAATGATTCTGTTACATAAACGGATTGCAGACAGTGCGAAAATGTTCTCAGTTTTAGAAAGTTGATACAATAAGACACACGAAAATTTTACTGCGGTGAAGACGCCCAAAAATTTGCTCGTGATGTTATTTCTTTAGATCTAAAGAGTGCACACTGTCAATTCTTGAGCCACTGATCACAAAGGAAGAATACACGCAACCGTGTCAATGCGGCAGTTTGTTTTTTCTTTCTTTCCGTCTTTCAATAGCACAGCAAAAGTTGCAAGTGTATTTAACATTTCATGCTTTTACTTTAACCGTTAGAAACTGCCCAGCAGGAACTTTTTGCTAAGTAACCACTCGTATTCACATCACGGACGTCGCTTGAAATGAGGTGCGGTCTCGCGTCAGTTTTATTGCTGTCTCTAATGCGCCCGAAACGACCTTCGATGCTCTCCTTTTTTCCTTTAACAACGTATTCTGCGGGCCTGTTCTCTCCATTGACGGAAATAAACCGAATTTTTGTCACGAATTACCCGTCTCACCTTTCAGTTAACACAAAATGCTATTTATTGTTCTTACAATTATAACGTAATATGACGCTGTACAAATACCGAAATATTCACTCGTAAGCAATCAAAGAAAAGACGATATGGATTGTATAAAACGACCATAACTTTGCCGTAAAGAGAAAAGATGGAGAAGCTGCACCTGCAAGGCGGTAACAACTCTTGCACCTATTACATTTTCACTTAATGTTTAATCACGAATTGCTAATTAAGTTCGCTTACTTGTTATGTTCACAGTAACTACAAAGTATTAAGTATCTCATGAGTTTAAATCACCAGTTGCGAATATAAATAACCGATGGTGTCGCCATCTCAGAGACAAAAGTATGAAGTTTTTTATGGCGACTTTGGCACAGTCGATGAGATATTCGTGTTGTGCAAAAGGTGTTCAGCATTGTCATTCGTACCAGGTTACACGTCTGTTGTAATGTTCTCACTGGCTGTGGTAATGCGCCTTCGCAATACTGGTAAGGTCGCTGGAAAGGGTCAGGTATCCTCCTGTGTAGCTACTTACCAAAGGAAGAAAACTTACACTGAGAGATCCGGCTGTTTGCCGGCCGGTGTGGCCGAGCGGTTGTTCTAGGCGCTTCAATCTGGAACCGCGCGACCTCTACGGTCGCATGTTCGAATCCTGCCTCGGGCATGAATGTGTGTGATGTCCTTAGGTTAGTTAGGTTTAAGTAGTTCTAAGTTCTAGCGGATTGATGACCTCAGATGTCAAGTCCCATACTGCTCAGAGCCATTTGAACCATTTGATCCGGCTGTTTGCCTGCAGCCGATGCGAGACAATTCACCGTGTCACTTTGTCTGCTCTTGGACGCCGGCTTGGATATATCTTCTTCTTCCTAGGTTTATCCCATGTCTCCACGGGGTCGGCGTATAACTCCGAATTTGGCGTTTTTAGTGGTGCCCCACCACCTCTTTAGCCTGCGCGTAGTTTTATCTCTTGGTCACGTGTGAGAACTATTTTTAAGATGTTAGCGTAGTGTGTATCTGAGGCAGATAGTGGTTACGAGCCCGTCTAAAAACCACATCCAGGCCGGCCGGCCGGCATACCGGCTCACCTCATTAATTCACTGTGCTCATTCGATTCTGCTCCGGCGCGGTACCACGTGTGCTGGAAGCGGACACTTTAATTCGCTCAAATATCCAGTCGGCTCTCATAGGCCAATGTGTTGAGCTTGAAAAAGAACTGTTCCTCGCGAATGGACCTAACCTCCTTTAGAAACGGCAGGAAACACACACACACACACACACACACACACACACACACACACACACACTATCACGTTGAATTTCAATGACAACTCAAGGCTTCCCAAACACCATAACCAAACATTATCCCTAGAAAATTTCCATGTAAATGAAATATGATATAGGCATTCAGTTATTCATTCTGGCTAATCCTCGTCCGGATCGTTAATGGTTAAAAAATATACGCATTGCACATAGTCATTAATTGCAGTTCTTGTTCCAGTGTGTTTGGAATGTACTGCAGTCCTATCCGCAACATTATCTAACTTTTGGTGTTGGAACTTATGTGTCAGTAGTTGAGGTGGACAATAAGACATCTACAAAAAGATAACACATTAGTAAGTTTATTTACAATGTGGACAGTTAATAAGTGAAATACAGCTTTGAAGTCCTACTGTCCTGTTGTGCTCAGTTATACACAGTGAAATTAACAATAACAAATAATCTTGAATGCTCATAGCTAGTAACTAATAAATAGTAGTACCGTCGTGCTTTGTCGATGTCGTTTATCACAGTAGCCTTCCGACCTGAGACTGATAGGTCTGTAGATTCACTGAATCAAGCGGCGAAGTTGTGTGTGCGGATGCTTAAAAAGAAGCCCTGGCCAGAGTCTCAGGCAAAGAGGTCATGTGAAATTAGCGTCCTCTGGTGGCGCGTATGCGTGGCGCTCCCCATCGCAGACAGCGAACAATGGAAGAGCGAGCTCTCCTCCCTGCCGTGTAGCTGTGAGCAGCGGGGAGCGTACCTGGTGGCCCGATGAAGACGCAGCCGATACCGCAGTAACTACTGCTGTTACTATATAAATATTCTCTTGTTCTTTGAATTCGGTAACATTTTCACTTGTTTAGAAAAATGACAAACCTTAAATAATGTTATGTAAATACACTCCTGGAAATTGAAATAAGAACACCGTGAATTCATTGTCCCAGGAAGGGGAAACTTTATTGACACATTCCTGGGGTCAGATACATCACATGATCACACTGACAGAACCACAGGCACATAGACACAGGCAACAGAGCATGCACAATGTCAGCACTAGTACAGTGTATATCCACCTTTCGCAGCAATGCAGGCTGCTATTCTCTCATGGAGACGATCGTAGAGATGCTGGATGCAGTCCTGTGGAACGGCTTGCCATGCCATTTCCACCTGGCGCCTCAGTTGGACCAGCGTTCGTGCTGGACGTGCAGACCGCGTGAGATGACGCTTCATCCAGTCCCAAACATGCTCAATGGGGGACAGATCCGGAGATCTTGCTGGCCAGGGTAGTTGACTTACACCTTCTAGAGCACGTTGGGTGGCACGGGATACATGCGGACGTGCATTGTCCTGTTGGAACAGCAAGTTCCCTTGCCGGTCTAGGAATGGTAGAACGATGGGTTCGATGACGGTTTGGATGTACCGTGCACTATTCAGTGTCCCCTCGACGAGCACCAGTGGTGTACGGCCAGTGTAGGAGATTGCTCCCCACACCATGATGCCGGGTGTTGGCCCTGTGTGCCTCGGTCGTATGCAGTCCTGATTGTGGCGCTCACCTGCACGGCGCCAAACACGCATACGACCATCATTGGCACCAAGGCAGAAGCGACTCTCATCGCTGAAGACGACACGTCTCCATTCGTCCCTCCATTCACGCCTGTCGCGACACCACTGGAGGCGGGCTGCACGATGTTGGGGCGTGAGCGGAAGACGGCCTAACGGTGTGCGGGACCGTAGCCCAGCTTCATGGAGACGGTTGCGAATGGTCCTCGCCGATACCCCAGGAGCAACAGTGTCCCTAATTTGCTGGGAAGTGGCGGTGCGGTCCCCTACGGCACTGCGTAGGATCCTACGGTCTTGGCGTGCATCCGTGCGTCGCTGCGGTCCGGTCCCAGGTCGACGGGCACGTGCACCTTCCGCCGACCACTGGCGACAACATCGATGTACTGTGGAGACCTCACGCCCCACGTGTTGAGCAATTCGGCGGTACGTCCACCCGGCCTCCCGCATGCCCACTATACGCCCTCGCTCAAAGTCCGTCAACTGCACATACGGTTCACGTCCACGCTGTCGCGGCATGCTACCAGTGTTAAAGACTGCGATGGAGCTCCGTATGCCACGGCTGACACTGACGGCGGCGGAGCACAAATGCTGCGCAGCTAGCGCCATTCGACGGCCAACACCGCGGTTCCTGGTGTGTGCGCTGTGCCGTGCGTGTGATCATTGCTTGTACAGCCCTCTCGCAGTGTCCGGAGCAAGTATGGTGGGTCTGACAGACCGGTGTCAATGTGTTCTTTTTTCCATTTCCAGGAGTGTATATAATAATATTATGGCATACTTTTTCGAACATTAGATGCATGTTAAGCAATGAATTAAGAGTAACTTATTCAGTGAAGAAGGGACAGTGTCCATGAATTAGAAGTAGCATAAGCATTGTTTTATTCCTTTATTACTTGAAATAAGAATCAAACTATATTTCAAAAGCTGTGCAAGTTCGCGTATTCAGAGAAATTCAAGCAATATGTGCTTTTGAACCACAAAACTTTTTCAGAACTTGCAGATCCTGGTATTTCTTACGAGAGGTGGACAGGAGGTCTCAAAATATGAAGTAGAACATTTTTGAAACATGATCATAGTAAAAAATAAGATTTCAGATTATCGTACAATCTTACCTGAATAAGAAAACTCAGGTAAATCGAGCTCTAGTCCAGTGGATTCTCCGGTTGGATGAGCCGATTTCAAAGCTGCAATCTCCAATGCTTCATTATAAGTCGTCCTAAAATTGACAATTCTTTAGTGAGTTTTGTCTTTGACGAGTTCCCTGACTGGTCGAATAAGAAAGGGACACTTCTGGTTCTAGGAGGGCTTCAAGAAAGCTGTCCATTGACGAAAAGTTTCAGATGTAGCTTCAACAACAAAGAATTCTGAAGGCTTTTCTGGTGAATAAAGCCCCACGTTTCTATCACATTCCATATAAAATTGTTCTCTTACTGAAATGTTACTTTTGCAGTGTCAAATCTTCTCTCTACTGTAACCAAAGTATGCAAAAAATCGAATAAGGATGTAATACCTACTATCGCTGGGACATGAATCATAATCAGCCGGATTGTAGACAGCTTGCAGTCGGTGGACCAAACGCTCTCAAATGTTGGAGCTGGCTGCACACCAGCTTCACGCATTGATGAAGTTTCCAACTCCAGCAGCTGGTACACCATGGGTGTGGTGTGCCTCGGACCGGAACTTCACAAGTCGATCAGCGGGCAGGCAGCCAGCAGACCTTCATCACCAGTCTGTGTAAGCCGTGGTGTCTCTCCGGTTCAAGACGCAGATGCAGTGGCGGTATGACTGAATACCTTGAGCCACTAGGCTCTATTATTTATACATTTACTCTTATGCTCCTACCGTAGTCTTTCTAAGGTGGGGGACGAGTGGATGTGTTCCATATTACTCGTTGCCTCAGCTTCCCCTGGCTCGGGTGTTACGCACGGTAATATTTGCAACGTGTGGGTTTTCGGCAGCACTCGAGTGCTCCGAGTTACAAGATGTTACATCACAGTTGACCACACTGTGCTGCAGCGTTTGCTGTTCTGTGAGCTCCGCCTCTTGGTTTGTGTCGCAAGCCAGTCCAGCCAGAGTCTTTGACGTAATTTCAGCAGTACTACCCAGTAGCCTACTTGATTCCACATCGGCCCGAGCTGGCCTCTGTTGCCTTTTTTGGGGGCGGAGCAACACGTGTAAAATTTCTGAGGTTTGTTAAGGAATAAATTATTGCCTTCCTGTAGCCAATAAGATAACCAACCACTTTGGAAGCTATTCCGAATTCATGGGTGAAGAGACCGCTCTTTCGTTGATCCTGTGAGCATATTTACGTTCGCCTCTCGTGTACAGTATTCGTGGATACAACTGTTCTGTAGCTGCAGCAAAGGGAAAACTTAAACAGAGTAGGAGTACAATTTTCTCTCTTAAAATGTGTTAACAACAAATACCAGATATCGCACCACCTCGAAACCTTTGGCCGTCTTTGACTGTACCTTCTTTGTGCTAAACTTGTAGTTAAAAACTGTTCTCAGATATTTCTGAATCTAAAATCGCTTTGAGTTTGGCAATGTCGCAGCAAATGGTGCCTCAATACTGTTCGATGATGTGGATGGATATAGTGCGCTCAACAGAATCAGCTTCCTTCAGTGCTATGCGTCCTGGTTGGCTAACGTCACTGCATTCTCTCGCTTCCGTAACACAGTCTACCATCACGTTCTTGATTATGCTGTCGTCGTCTGATACGTAGCGACGACGTGTAGCTTGTTGGTACGTGATAGTTTCACTCATGCTTGATGCTGTAGCAACATACCCGACGTTTTGGTCTAGTCGTTTACTGTTTTCCAAGTTGTTGGTATTACTGTGGCAACTCGTTAATTGATGAAAACCAGTTTGGTTAAATTGATACTATGATGAGCTGTCTCTTTGCCGTAACAGAATAAAACTTTGCGTTTCACCGTCGGCCGGGGTGGCCGATCTGTTCTAGGTGCTACAGTCTGGAATCGCGCGACCGCTACGGTCGCAGGTTCGAATCCTGCCTCGGGCATGAATGTGTGTGATGTCCTTAGGTTAGTTCGGTTTAAGTAGTTCTAAGTCTAGGGGACTGATGACCTCAGAAGTTAAGTCCCATAGTGCGCAGAGCCATTTGAACCATTTTTTGTGTTTCACCAATGTTAGAAAGTAATATTAACCTTGGCTACGAAGTCTTTCGCGACGTATTTCTACAGGATTTGACGCGGCATGTACACCGAGAGATTTTTACTCAATATTAACCTTATCCAGAGTCAAATCGATGTGTGTCGTCGTGCGCCTGGAGCATTTTTCGCCTTAAGCTGACTGAGTGCTGAGAAACGTAGCACTTTGATGTGGAGTTTGTAGGGCGTTGGCAAAAACGGCGGTCGGAATGTGAGTGCCGGAAGTGGCGACTGCGTGGCGCGCGCCGGCGTGGCTGCAGGCTGCGGGCGGGCTCATTAAAACTACTTGGCGCTGTGTCGCTGCCCCGCTGCATATTCATGCGCGCCGCTCTGGGCTGCGGGCTGCGAGTGCCATCTGGCCGTGTTCGGTGGGGGCAAGCGCTGAAACACGCTGCCAAGGGGCTACTACAAATCTCAGAGTCGAGACCGCCGACCAGTACGAAAGAAAACCTGAAAATACTACTACAGTAGCAATACTGCAGATAGGTTGTACAGAGAAAATGTAACAGTGTTTTCGAACCGGAATGATTGAACTTACTTTCAACATTTTTATTTTGTCATATAGTTGAAACGAGGAACGATGGCTCTTCTGTCCGCAACGCAAGCGTGTAACAAAATTCTTGTGGAGACTTGTGTTACGTCTGTGTATTTTCGGATGATTGTGGAAATGTAATGAAGAACGCAAATGAAATGCAGTGGTGCCAGTAGTACTATTTCTCTGTAAGAACACCGCAGGGGCCTCCAAGTTTAACTTCTGTATCTGGTCGACAGACCAAGGTCAGTACTCAGTATGTCGTCACTTCAACGAGTACTGTCGAGAGGTTTAAATTTTGACTTAGAAAATCCTAATACAGCCTGGCGATCAGGTGCTAGACGCCACTGCTCCTATTCTTTCTGGTGAAATACTGTTAATAATAACACCTCCTTTCAAGAGCGCTCGACGAATCGGTTATCTCCTGAACCGTCGCACTCGTGTTGTTCAAATCGCCTGGAATAAAGAGGCAAGTTTCTGCATATTTAACATTCTCAGATTATGAAATGTACTTGACATGTGAACAGTCGCCTTCGTCTTTGGGAACAAAGTATTCAGCTGTCAAAATTACTGAGACGTCTCATGTATCTAAAAACCATAAAACCCATATTACCATTGCTCTTATGATGACATGGCAGGAGCAGCATTTGCGTGTACAGGTGTTAAACGCAGATGTAAAGAGTATAACGTTAAAATACTCTCCAACCTTAATGATATGCCTGCAAAACATGCGGACTACTGCGTGACCCACGATGTACGGTATAGGAGAAGAGCAGCTTGCATTGGACTTTTCGTAAGGTCCACTATGGGATATTGTTTATGTAGTGTTGGTTTTTTGTGCTGTCCAGAATGAGGAGCTAATTTACATTCATTACGTTTATTAATGATAAATAATGTACTTAATGAATAAAATTTGAATCAAATATAAATTAGTGAAATAAAAATGGATAATTTGCTACAGCTGCAGAAATTTAGTTAAGACACACGATAATTACTTCTATTATTAATTTTATCTGGTTTGGAGCACAGCTAACTGATTCTAGTTAACCTATAAAATAATTTTTTTGAAAACATAATCATTTCTCATCACAAACTAAGACTGTAAACAAAAGTATACTATACCCATTTTATTAATAATCATCTCAGAGTTGTTTCTCTGGGTGATACTTACTACTTTCAGACAAAAATAACATTACAGGCAGACTTTTATTGGACACAGATGATTGTCATGTGGTTCGTGGCGAGTGAGTTAACGTTGTGAGATTTGCGGTGCTGCATGCCTGATATGGAATCTCCATCTGACGATAGTTGCCGACACTAAGATGATGTCATGACGGAGCGACGCATTACTGGCAGATCAGGCCTACCACCGTTAGGAATATCATGCTAAGTCCTCTCTCCGTCCACCCACAGCCCACCCTTCCCCATACCCTCTCGTTCGGCAAACATCGCCGTGGGGCACTCAAAATCGTCATTTCATCAACCGAATTATTTATTAGCAACTTTCATTGCTGTAGCATGTGTTGCCACAGAAAAAGAAACAGACATGTGAAAAAAGTATTCATTGAGAAAGCTCTGTTGAGGTCTGCGTAGTTTATTTTTGAAGATTATGCAACACTGATGTCTCGTTGAGTCGTACATCTTGAAGAGCCCTTGGGTAGCATTTACATTGTGCATTGTGGCTGTAGACTTATTAACCGTAGTTCCTTCTGCAGGTACAGCGGCATGGGGATCGGTTGGAACGTAAATGTCTGCTGAGGTACATTCTCTCCTGCCCTTGTATTGACACACTAAAAGTTTCCATGCTCAACATGATTCTGATACTCCACAGTACTCCGTCACCGGAGGTACTCTGCTGTTGACATTTCTGAAGACGTGTAATTGCTGTGGTGAATGTTTCGTCTACAATTACATGACTACTCTGCAGTTCACACTTAGCGATTGGTAGAGGGTTCAGCGAGCCACCTTTAGGCTATATATCGTTGCACACTTGAACAGCACGAGGGAAAAAACAATCACGCTTTTCCATGCGTGTTATGATGTCTTATTTTATTACGATGTTCATTTCCCCGTACATAGGTGGCGTAAACAAAATATTTTCCCATATGGAGGAGAAAGTTGGTAATTGTAATTTTGTAAAAATATCTCGCCGCAACATAAAACGTCTTTGTTTTAATTATTGCCATCCCAACTCGCACGTCGTATCCGTGACACTTTCACCGCTACTTATCGATAATACTGAACGAGCTGCCATTCCTTGGAACGGCACAGGACTTAGAACACTTCCGTGGGGAACACCGGATATCACTTACCTTTTACTCTATGACTTCGTCAATTACTACGAACTCTGACTTTTGACAGGGAAAAAAGAATTCAGCCGCATAACTGACACGATACTCTACAAGCACGCACTTGATTTAGAACCCGCCTATGAAGAACGGAATCAGAAGCCTTCTGGAAACCCATAAATATAGGATGAATTTCAGATCCCCTGTCTGTATTGGTGTGAATAAGGAGCCAGTCGTGTCTGACAATAACGATATCTTCTGAATCCAATAGATCGTTTTCTTCTACATAATTCGTAAATTGGAATACAGTATACGTTCCAAAAACGTACTGCAAATCAGCATGAGTGATATGGGTCTGTAATTCAACAGATTGTTCCTACCTGCTTTGGTAAGTATAGGTGTGACTTCTGTAACTTACCAGTTTTTAGGTATGGATGTTTCGTCGAGCGAGCGGTTGTGTATGATTGCTGAGTATGAAGCTATTATATTAGCATGCTCTGAAAGTAGTCTAGTTGGTATACAGTCTGGATCGGAATATTTGCCTTTATTAAGCGATTTGAGTTGATTCGCTACACTAGGGATATCTTCTTCGAAGTTATTCATGTTGACAGCAGTTCTTGATTCGAATTCTGGAATATTTACTTCATCTTCCTTGGTGAAGGTATTTCAGAAAACCACATTTAATAACTCCGCTTTAGTGGCTATGCTATCTGTAACATTACCATCACTATTGCGCAGTGAAGGTATTGATTGTGTCTTGCCATTGATGTACTTCACATGCGACTAAAATCTCTTTGAATTTTCTACTTGATTTCCAGATAGAGTTTCGTTGTGAAAACTATTAAAAGCATCTCGCCTTTAAATCCGCGGTAAATTTAGAGTCTCAATAAAGTTCTCCAGTGTTGGATCTTTTTGCGTTCTTTTGAATCTGGGACTTTCTTCTGAGCTTCTGCGACAGTGTCTCGATGTGTTTTGTGTACCGTGGGGGGGGAGGGGGGGTCACTTCCGTCGCTTATTAATTTATTTGGTGTAAATCCCTCAACTGCCGTCGATACTGTTTCTTTGCATTTAAAGCATATCTGATCTACGTTTACATAGACAGACTAGAAGGAGTGGAAAGTGTCTCCGAGCGAATTTTTATCAACTTTTTTTTTGTTTTAATGGATGTATTTTACGTTTAGTTTGATGGGTTTGGATATTACGGTATTCTGTCTAGCTACAACAATCTTTTGGTCACTAATCCCTGTATCCGTCATGTTGTTCCCTATTTCTTTAGTATTATTTTATGGTAAGAGGTCAAGTATGTTTTCGCAACCATTTACAGTTCGGGTAGGCTCCTGAACTAATTTCAGAGAAAGCAATTAGTACGATTTCGCGCGATGTTTTATGCATGCCACGGACTTTAAACATTTTTGCCAACATATCGAACTCAGTTTGAAGTCACTATCAACTATAACTGTATGAGCGTATTACCTATTTGAAAGAAGGCTCAAGTTTTCCTTCAAACCTTCAACAACTGTATCATTTGAGTTGGGCGGTCGGTAAAAGTATAATTTCTACCCATACTAATTTGCAGAAACTATCTGCTTCAGTTTCACTGCAAAATAAATTACTTCTAACAGCAAAAACCATTCCACCACGAACTTTATTTAATCTATCCTTTCTGCACACCGGTAGGTTCTTTGTTAAAATTTTGGCCATACTTAAGTTGGACATTAACAAGCTTTCAGTGTCGTAAACGATTTGACTTTCGGTGCTTTCTATTAGCGCTTGGAGTCTGATTATTCCCCAATACAGCTACGACGATTTACTATCGTAATGCGGATTGTTCCTAGTCTACTCTCGTCCTGGGTTTGATCTATACCCTTTGAATGAAACCTTTTTTTTATGTACCCGACATCCTATAAGAGCCGCACGGAATGGCCGCGCGGTTAGAGGTGCCATGTCACTAATCGTGCGGCCCTTTCCGCCGGAGGTTCGAGTCCTCCCTCGGGCTGTGTATGAGTTTTGTCCTTAACGTTAAGTTAATTTAAGTAGTGTGTAAGTCTAGGGGCCGATGACCTCAGAAGTATACTCACGCACGAAAGCCACACGGATCAGTTACTGACAGATACACTTTTCCTGTGCCTTAGTGGTTCTGGTGTTACTTTTAATTAACGTTTACGCTGGTTCTGCTGGATGGCAGCACATACTACGAACTAATGCGGAGATTTGATTGATAATCTTTCAACATTGCAACGTTTGGCAGAGATCTGAGCGTCTGACATCTGGATATTTTGGTGTTAGAACTAGTGAGATTTGTTTTTTGAAGACTGTCTGTACAAATGCATTCGTCCGAGACGCAACGGTCCCAACCATGTAGTGCGGCGCATGATAACCTACAACCAACGGTCACCTTTGATATTCGTGAAGGTAACGCTGAGCAGGGCTCGATACGCGCTGGATGTTCTTCGAACAGACAGCTTTTTTTTTTTTTTTTTTTTTTTTTTTTTTTTTTTTTTTTTTTTCCCTGTCGTTCTTGAAACAGGAAGCTGATACGCGGTTCCAAAAGCATAATGCTCGACCACACGGTGGCCTGCACGATCGCCGAACTTGTCACAAATCGACCACGTGTGGGACATGGTGGGACTACAAGTGATTCGTGCGACAAGTCCACCCGCATTTCCTACATATGTACGCGAACAGATGTAGCAGATGCGGAATAACGAATCCCAAGACAGTATTTGTCACCTTTATGTTCCGCTGCGCGCCAGAGTCAGTGGCTGCGTTGCCGCCCCTACTAATACGGATGCTTCAGTATGCCCCCCCCCCCTCCTCCCCGCAGTACATGAGATCTGCTTGAGCTATTCATCTGTAAATTAAATAAGTCAGTGTATTCCACTTGTATACCTCATTTTCAATATGTATTCTATCAGAATACGTAGGACAGATGAAAAATATCAAATTTTAACAAAATGGTGGCGTGTCGAACAAAATGTAATTTCTACACGCAAAAAATTTGAGACCAAACGTGCACCAGAATAGATTTTTGAAGATGTCATGAAAAGGTTACGTAAGCTAATAGAGAATTTAGTTTACAATATCAGCATCAAATTCCGACTCAGGTCTTATGTTTAGTTCTGAAGTTATGTTCCCCGACAATATGAAAAAATGCGGTTCCCAGAAAAAGGTGATCCTCCTGCACCTTCTTCGTTGCCTTGAGGGGGGGGGGGGGGGGGAGGCGTTCTGTGGGCATCTTCTGTCATCGACTAGTCTGTTCGTTCCATACGATTTTCGTCCCTTTTTCTGAAGAAGAGGTAACAAGCCTGTCCGAACACAAGTCAGAGCATTTTCATAATCCTCATAATGCTAGTTAGGCGCCGTTGAAATTACGTGCTGCTACGTTGGCCGCGATATCGGCTACTTTTTTCCCGCTGTAAATGGTTTTCGGAGATGATATTCCACAAATTGCCTTGTAACTTGACAAAGGAGTTTCTGGCGCACTGGGGATGAACACTGGAATAAAGCAGAGTTCCCAGAGAACATTTTAAGCCAAAAACAAAAACGAAAAAATTTTTTTTTCAAATTTTCAGATAGAACTACTCGTTAAATATCAATACAATAACTTACACGTTATGGGGATCTTAACCGTCTCTATAGATATTTAATATTTTCCTACTGGAGTAAAATAAATGTTGTCGAAACAGAAGAGACCTAAACATTTAATTAAGTGAGAAAATCTGCATTAAAAGATTCGACCTGTATTTAGCCATCGTGAATGTCGTTTTCCGTTGTGGTTCGTTGAGAAAGTGCACGATCAGTTCCCGCCGTTGAAAGTGTCTGCACGCCAAGATTGTGCTTCACACCACCTCTGTGTCATCTGGCTACGCACCTCTTCACTGGCATAACGCGACAAAAGCAACACTCAGTGACATAATGCAACTGAGTTTACCGAAACAAACCGGAGAATGGTTCTGCTTGTAATGTACCATACAGGCGCCAGTGACGCCCGATATTTTTTGTTTGTAGCAGTTAGTCGTCACATTGCGAAATGCTATGCAAGACTGACCTTGTTTGACCCCAAAGAGAGCAGGGTCTGAGTGTAGATGCACTTTGAAAGAGTTGCGCAACCACGGCCCTGATACTCGGGTCTCACGTGCGGCGGGCCGGGTCGAGTAGCTGGCGGAGTGGGCCTCGCAGCGTGTGCGGAGCCCGCAAGTTGGCCCCACTTGTTTCGGCCGAGTTTGGGCTGCACCGCTAATCCTGGCAGGCGTGTTCCCTGCTGACGCCGACACCGGGAGGCAGGGGTAGGGAAGGGAAGGGAAGAGAAGAGACGCCTGATCGAGTTAGGCCCTCCTTCCTACCCTCAGCCCCCCCCCCCCCCCCCACCACCACATCCCTCCTGCCCCATTGCCGCTGTTCGCCATTACCTGCAGACTCCCAGCTAACTTCCTAACTCGTTTGCTTACATGCGTAGCCCTCGATTGCCCGTCTTTCGTCTGGTGCCTGTTCTCCTCTATGGCTCTTTCTTGCTCTTCGCAGAGAGCTGTTCCGTAATGCATGAGTCAGCGCTCAGGCGTAATAAGATGAAGAATCAACTGGATAGGGGGAGAAGAAGACTGCTAAATAGTGAACAAAAACAGTTTAGCGTAATTTTTTTTCCGTTTTCTTTGTCAGTTGCGTCAAAATTCATGGAAGTATGTTCCGTCTTTGCACCTAAATGAAAGGCAGTTTGATTTTTTTCCCCATTCGCCTTTCGCTTCTTATATTAGTGAAGCATCTTCGCTGGCCTGTAATACACGTTTACCTTTATACATATAATAAGTGCATTATCTAATATTTACAAACATATAACGTTGTCTCGCGTTTTCTCTTGTTTCTCGGATTAGAAACAACTTCCGTACCACAAGTTTAGCAAGCTTACATTATCGTTTGGTCCTACTTACGATTCCCAATGTTGCTAGTCCATGTGTACGGTCGTGGAGATGTGTTCATTTGGTCCCCATACTCCAGATGGCCGATTTCCAAATGAAGACTTCTCCAGGACCATGAATAACCACTGTTGTTGTTGTTGTGGTCTTCAGTCCTGAGACTGGTTTGATGTAGCTCTCCATGCTACCCTATCCTGTGCAAATTTCATCATCTCCCAGTACTTACTGCAGCCTACATCCTTCTGAATCTGCTTAGTGTATTCATCTCTTGGTCTCCCTCTACGATTTTTACCCTCCACACTGCCCTCCAATGCTAAACTGGTGATCGCTTTGAAACGTCCCCTTAGAAAAATTATACATAAGACTGTGCTTAAACTGACACACAATATTTTTTTAGCGCAACGCAATCTGACTTTCAAAAATCCCTACAAAAGAATGGCCCTGACTAACATTAAACTATACCTTTCACAAATCACTTACCTCACAAAAATCTTGGTTACTCGAACTACTGCAATACAGCGAGCGCCACTACTGCCAGCTAAATAAAAGATTCAAACTACGGAAAGCACTAACTACTGATAGGCATAGTTAGCAAATGAAAGATTTTAATAGAGAACAAACAATGTATTTACCTTAATAGTCATCAAAAGTCATAATATATATAACAGTTCATGACATCCAGTCTTACAAATTTCAAAACTCCGCCATTTCTCTCCCCACATCCACCACTGCTGGCGGCTCACCTGCAACTGCGCAACGCTACGCGCTGTTCACATCCAGCTGCCGCTGCCCAACACTACAATGGCAGACAACAATGCAAACTAGCCACAGACTGCACACAGCACAGCCAGTGATTTTCATACAGAGCGCTACGTAACGTTGCCAATAAGAAAACATAAAACAGCACAGCCAGTGATTTTCATACAGAGCGCTACGTAACGTTGCCAATAAGAAAACATTAACAGCCTCAGAACATGTCCTACCAACCGATTCCTTCTTCTAGTCAAGTTGTGCCACAAACTCCTCTTCTCCTCAATTCTCTTCAGTACCTCATTTGTTATGTGATCTACCCATCTAATCTTCAGCATTCTTCTGTAGCACCACATTTCGAAAGCTTCTATTCTCTTCTTGTCCAAACTATTTATCGTCCATGTTTCACTTCCATAGATGGCTACACTCCATACAAATACTTTCAGAAACGACTTCCTGACACTTACATCAATACTCAATGTTAACAAATTTCTCTTCTTCAGAAACGGTTTCCTTGCTATTGCCAGTCTACATTTTATATCTTCTCTACTTCGACCATTATCAGTTATTTTGCTCCCCAAATAGCAAAATTCCGTTACTACTTTAAGTGTCGCATTTCCTAATGTAATTCCCTCAGCATCACCCGACTTAATTCGACTACATTCCATATCTATACATCACTATACATTACATATTCATTCCGTATAGTGAGAACAACAAGTATTGCTGTAACACCGCGAGGAAGTAAAATACGAGGCCTACATGGAATGGAAGACCCGGGATTTTTATGTTAATTACATGCTTTTTCCTTCGGTCCTAAGGATATGAAAAGTGTAAATGTTGAGAATTATGTTGCCAGCAGTGATATATTTCGTTTTATCGCTGTATATTTTTACATATTTCACTGCAGTATATGACTTAGAATTACATGTAATTGCGTTTTTGCCCTTCTTCATATTTCCCCACGCCCTCAGCAGGCCTGTCTCATATAAAAATACACTAATCCGGCATACCGTCGGTGAAGAAAGGAAGTAAATTTTGCCATGGAGTTAGGCTGTAAACGACGTGTCTCTGCTTAATTTCCTAAAATTCAGAATTTCAGTTGTCAGAAGCAAAGCTGTGTCTAGCATTCCAATGTAGTAAAGGGCTGACGAGATTTTCGGTGTGGCAAACCATACACAAGTTAACAAAGAAACGTAGTAAGCCAGTAAGCAAATGATACTGAAGCAAGTCCAAAAGACTCCGAACTCCACAAATAAAATCTTCCGTGATATGTGCTCCGCTGTGATTGCTGCGAACATTCCGTGGTACAAACTTAAAGTGCCTGAATATCGCTTGTTTTTATGTACGTGCTATGGGCAACAGATGGCTGATGAATCGATATTAAGGAAAAACTGTTTAGATTTTTATTACCAGAAGTCTCTGACACTTGGACGGCGTTATACACTGAAGCGCCAAAGAAACTAGTATAGGCCTGCATATTCAAATACAGAGATATGTAAACAGGAAGAATACGGCATTGCATTGGGAAACACCTACATAAAACAAGTGTCTCGCGCAGTTGTTAGATCGGTTACTGCTGCTACAATGACAGGTTATCAAGATTTAAGTGAGTTTGAACGTGTTGTTGTAATCGGCGCACGAGCGATGGGAAACAGCATCTCTGAGGTAGCGATGAAGTGAGGATTTTTCCGTACGACCATATCATAGTTGTAGGGTGCAATATTTTTGGTTTACATACTCTAGGATTGAAGACAACTGTGTAAGTTGAAATGACATCTTTAATGTCGCAATATTAGCACAAAAATACACGCTTTTACACAGTTTTCAATGTGACAACAAAACACAGTGGTCAAGGTAACGCATCTCGTTAACATCGAAAAGTGAAACAATCCTAAACACAACAGTATTAAATATTAACTCTCAGAAGGTTAAATTATCTTAAACACGACAATATTAAAGCTTCACTGGAAGTTTCTATACAAAATTGTTCCTACACTTACGTTATGATGTTGGTCAGTACTACGAAAATCGTCCGATTCCGGTTCAAAGTTAGGTACTGTTTTTGGGATGACAATCAAGTCTATGATGGACGGTTAGTTATGTGACAAATTGAGCAAAAGATTACCCAATGTCGCTCGAGTTTGCAGTGGTCGCAAGCTGGTGAACCAATAACTTTACGCCCGTGCGTGTGGTATTTACCTTAACCTGCGATGAGCTGTCGCCTACTAGGCCGCTCTCTTCCGCTGAAATTCCTATATAAACTAATTACACCTTTGCTGAATTTTCCAGCAGAAACTTTCCCTATGTTTCTCGTTAGGTTCAAATGGTTCAAATGGTTCTGAGCACTATGGGACTCAACTGCTGAGGTCATAAGTCCCCTAGAACTTAGAACTACTTAAACCTAACTAACCTAAGGACAACACAAACATCCATGCCCGAGGCAGGATTCGAACCTGCGATCGTAGCGGTCGCGCGGTTCCAGACTGTAGCGCCAGAACCGCTCGGCCACCAGCGGCCGGCTCTCGTTAGGTGAAAGAACATGTACTCACCCATAGTCTTAGAATGTGGCGACATACATGCGCATGGTTGGAGCAGCGTCCATATTATAATGCCCTCTCAGTTCTCGCAAGAACAATTAACTAATTGAATGGTTCGTTTCTCCACAGTTGGAGCTAAACGATGCTACATCTAATTTCTAGCTGGATATTAGTCTCTGTGAACGCAGTGTTCACACAAACTGCTCCTCAGCGTCGTACAGAGCGTTATGTGCTCCGTTCTGCACTTGACGCCAGTTCAGAGAAGAGTCCACGAAAATTTCCGTCTTATAGCCGAACTGTCTCCCCACCTGGGTTCTTTCGTTCTCCACGTCACAGCTCTTTTCGACCAGTAGAAGCGTTCCTCTTATTTTGTGGAAACACTATCAGTCGCATGGTACCTACCAATAATTTGCGTCGAAACTTCAGCTTTTTTCTCCTTCCTAGCGCGTTTCCGCCAATCGGACGTTTTGTGCCCATTCCAGACGCCTAAATGCGTACATTGACTCTCTCACGTGTGTACCACTCGTTTGATAGTGATCGAAAATGCATCAATGGTCTTGTTTCATATCCATTTGGATTTCCTAAACGCAGTTTTCTAGAAGTTTTCTTTCCTGTCCTCCCTCAGATGGGCCGTTATACTCGTTCGCCTCGTCTGAGTCATCTGGTCAGTCGTTGACTTTCCACCTCTGACACCCCTTTAAGTGGTTTCCGTGGTACCCCCTGTAGTGCGGCCTTCTCTCTGCATCTTCTCTCTGAATTCCTCCAGCACTACTTCAGACATTAGTGAAGTCCTTGCCACGTCGTGTTGCGACACTTCTGCATGCTCTCGGAGTCCCTGCACGATATTAGGCAGGTGTACCAGTTTCTTTGGCTCTTCAGTATATAAGCAACCTCTACGTGTGGATAGCCATTGACAAAATAACGGGCGTATTTACATGTTTCATTGCCATCCTCAGTGTTGGCAAACTCGATGGAGAAGAACCCTGAAAGCTGTTATTGATTTCCTGCAAAATGTTGGAACATACGCGCCACACAATAGTAGCTCCTTTTGCGAATGTCCACCTTAAACTGCTATGGCCCGAGAGAATTCAATAAGAAAAAGTTCTTGTTATGTATTCGGATACTGCGACCTACTTGCTGTAGTCGGCTACTGCCCTACACGTATTCTTTCTGCATTTAATCCACTTTGCTGCCTGGCCCCTGCACTGCAACGTATCGCCGAAGAAATGCACAGCCGCTACCCAATGGTAAATAAAATAATTTCACACATCAAGTGAGCGTTTCTTAAAGTCCGGAGTCATGTGTGTCTCTGTGCCGAAGTTAACACTGCAACCTGAGCCTGTACTAACGAGGTAGGATACACAGATGGAAACAGTCGGCTTTTATAATGAACATTTTCAATCCGTGAAATCTGTGATTCGCGTATTTCCGAGAAAATATTTAGTTTCATTACGAGAGGCAAAATGCTTTCACCGAACCTGAAGCCGAAAATGCTGTGACGTACATTCATAGCAAGTTCGGTGTCCTTGCCAGCAGCATTGAAGAATTAGAAGCTATCAGGTTGCGTTTCCAGAAATCTTTGCAAATTGTTAAGACTGTGAAAAGTAAGCTAATGGACGTTAGAGGTGATATTTGGCAGAAGGTAGTGAATAATTTTGACGTTGCTATGCAGGCTACTCGGCTTTCGGTACTACGTGCAATATCATCACTGGACGACGAAAAGACACGCCAGCAGGCATCTCTCCAGGAACAAGTGATCTGAAATTTGCAGCGCCGACGTCCTCTGGTATGGAAATGCCTTTTCCTCCTACAAAAATGCTCTTTCTGGACAACAATATTATATCACAGCAGAGAATTTGGAGAGGTACCTGGTTGTTCGTTGCACTTGAGAATAAAAGGTGGTAGGGTACCAAAGTAATTTCAGTAAATTAGAGCATTTTGGCAAACAAACGTAACCAAAATTAGTTTTCTTGTAATAACAGATCAATGAAAATAAAAAATTAAGTAATTTAAAATGTACACATTTCGTGTTTCTGGTACGTTAACATGTATATGAAGCTAGTGTAATAAGTTATGTTGCAATTCAGAAGATAACTTCAGCTGAAGTTATTACTTTAAGTTAAATATTTAATAAAATGTGTTCGTGGTATTAAATATTGTCTGGAAATAATTAAATCAATTTCACTACATAAATATGTGCATATATTGAGCATTCATATTACATAAAAATCCGGGATCTATTGATCAGTTTTAGAACCTAATTTTTGTGTCTTGTCCTGTACCCATGTTTAGCTCGATATATAGTTTTAGTTTTTGTTTCCAGATTTTGTGATAGTCTAATCGGTTAACGCATACCACACACTCTAACCAAGTACAACAGCAAATCATAGCAGCATCCTACTTTTTGAATGTATATCAAAATGGTTCAAATGGCTCTGAGCACTACGGGACTTAACATCTGAGGTCATCAGTCCCCTAGAACTTAGAACTACTTAAACCTAACTAACCTAAGGACATCACACACATCCATGCCCGAGGCAGGATTCGAACTTGCGACCGTAGCGGTCGCGCGGTTCCGGACTGAAGCGCCTAGAACCGCACGGCCACAGCGGCCGGCTGAAAGTATATAACGAGTCTCTAAGGTGTATGAAAAACGAGTCACTATATAGGGACCTCCATGCCGGCCGCTGTGGCCGAGCGGTTCTAGGCGCTTCAGTCCGGAACCACGCTGCTGCTACGATCGCAGGTTCGAATCCTGCCTCGGGCATGGATGTGTGTGATGTCCTTAGGCTAGTTAGGTTTAAGTAGTTCTAAGTCTGACTGATGACCTCAGATGTTAAGTCCCATAGTGCTTAGAGCCATTTGAACCATTTTTGGACCTCTTCCTCGATTCAAATTCCAGACAATAATATGCAGTGTTGTATAAGTTGAGAACCTCATGCTACTTGATAATTTGAAAAGAAACGAATCTAACTAGTCATTTCAGGATTGTGTTCATTCTGAAGCTGGGTCGGTATTTCCCCGTACTGGACAGTATATTGTTCTGTAAGTAGATATAGGGAACCTAATGTGCATCGAGTAGATGAGCCGTAGCACCAGTATATCTAAAACGATCAGACTAGCGGCTGAAGAACAAGGCAAACACGATTTTTTGACAGATTTCGAGCCAGTAACGTGTCGCGAATACTTGACGAAATGGGTGCATCCCCTTTATGTTGAACACAGTTCCTTCGCCTGAATAAAGAGGCGAAGTAATTCTTCGTCCAAGTGACGAGAACTTCTGGGTCCTCTATATGTTAATGCCGTATGTCGTATGTTTGCAGCTACTCACCACACTGCTCACATGGAGTTGAGTTATCGAATGTGCCCAATTCTGATGTTATGTGTTTTATGAAGTCAATGAACTTCCGGCACATTCTGTTAAAAAATATTCCTCTAGTGCAAGGGAAGTGGTATGTAACGACTGTTGCGAATGGAGTACGTTTGTCCTTGAAGGGTATATTACCGTCAACTCTTGTAGTCCAATTACGTGTCACCTTTGTCGTGTGCTTGCGTAATGTAAGATCCGTAATGTACGATTAGCGTAACCAATATGCTCGAGATGAGTATTTAATGGTCCGCACCTAACATGAGTATCCAAGTGTTGTAGAAAGCCACCGTGTCGTTATTTGCCTTAACTCAATGAGGCACTCACAAATCTGTAAGAAGCTCATGGGTATTTTGCCGGCACCTGCACCGATTACTCCAAAATAAAACGGGAAACTACACTGAGGTGGCAAAAGTCACTGGGATACCCCCTAATATCGTGTCGGACCTGCTTTTTCCGGCGTAGAGCAGCAGCTCGACGTGGCATGGACTCAACAAGCCGTGGAGAATCCCCTGCAGAAATATTAAGCTGTACTGGTTCTGTAGCCGTCCATAATAGCGAAAGTGTTGCCAGTGCAGGGTGTTGTGCACGAAAAGACATCTTGATTATATCCCACAAATGTACGACAGGATTCATATTGGGCGAACTGGGTGGCCGAATTATCAAGTTCTGCTGAATGTTCTTCAAACATGGCGCATTGTCATCCACAAAAATTCCATCTTTGTTTGGGAGCATGAAGTCCATGCATGGATGCAAGTAGTCTCCATGTCGCCGAATAGAACCATTTCCAGTCAATGATCGGTTCCGTTGGACCAGAGGACTTGGTCCATTCCATGTGGACACAGCTTACACCGTTAAGGAGCCATCATTAGTCTGCACAGTTCAAATGGCTCTGAGCACTATGGCACTTAACATCTCAGGTCATCAGTCCCCTAGAACTTAGAACTACTTAAACCTAACTAACCTAAAGCCATCAAACACATCCATGCCCGAGGCAGGATTCGAACCTGCGACCGTAGCGGTCGCGCGGTTCCAGACTGAAGCGCCTAGAACCGCTCGGCCACCAGCGGCCGGCAGTTTGCACAGTGTCTTGTTGACAACTTGGGTCCATGGCTCCGTGGGGTCTGCGTCACACTCGAACCATACCATCAGCTCTTACCCGCTGAAATCAGGACTCATCTGAACTGGCTACGGTTTTTCAGTTGTCTTCGGTCCAACCGAAATAGTCACGAGCCCAGGAGAAGTGCTACAGGCGATGTCGATCTGTTAGCAAAGGCACTCGCGGCGGTCGCTTACTTCCATAGCCCATTAACGCCAAATTTCGCCTCTCTCTCGTAACCGATACGTTCGACGTACGTCCCATATTGATTTTTGCGATTATTTCAAGCAGTGTTGGTTCAAATGGCTCTGAGCACTATGGGACGCAACTGCTGAGGTCATTAGTCCCCTAGAACTTAGAACTAGTTAAACCTAACTAACCTAAGGACATCACAAACATCCATGCCCGAGGCAGGATTCGAACCTGCGACCGTAGCGGTCTTGCGGTTCCAGACTGCAGCGCCTTTAACCGCACGGCCACTTCGGCCGGCTCAAGCAGTGTTGCTTGTGTATTAGCAGCGACAGCTCTACACAAACGCCACTGCTCTCGACCGTTAAGTGAAGGCCGAGGACCGTTGCGTTGTTCGTGGTTAGAGTTAGTGCCTTAAATTTGGTATTGACTCTGGATCTCGGAATATTGAATTCCCTAACGACTTCTGAGATGAAAATTCTCGTGCGTCTAGCTCAACCTACCATGCCGCGTCCAAAGTCTGCTAATTCTCGTCGTGCTGCCAGAATCACATCGCACACGTTTTCGCACTATTCACCTGAACACAAATGTCAACTCCGCGAATGCATTGCCCTTTTATACCTTGTGTACGTGATACTACTGCCATTTGTATATGTGCGTGTTGGTATCCCATGACTTTGTTGCCTCAGTGTAAGTCAGGGCCGGCCAAACGCTGCACAGTGTGCAGACGTGCGGAAGTGCTGCACATGTGCGACAGCGAGCAACAGCGACATCTGTTATTAGACATGTGTCCTAAATGAACGGCGGCGGCTCCACTTCCCTGTTTATGTGGTACAAGCAAGAGCTTGTTTGTGAAAGATTTTTCTCGGTGATGAAAATGAATAAATCAAGGTTTCGATGAAGCATAAATGATGAAAATCTTCGCAACTGCTTGCGTTTGTCAATGAGCTGTGCTTTTGCGCACGATTTTAACTATATCATTTCTCATGACCAGTGATAAACGTGTTCGGATTTATTCCTTTCATAATTAAAAATTACTGTTAACTAATTGTGCATTATTGCCTCATTCTGCTCCATGTTACATTATTATAAGGAAAATTGGTCATTAAACCGATTGTTCCAGTGTATACTTACATTTAGGGGTTTTTATTAATGTGTGAAGGGCTACGCTCAACTGAAGTCGATAAAACATAACATTCATCTAATTGTCGGTTATTATGCACATTTCAGACGGAACTGATGAAAGATATAGCAATAATGGTACTGGAATAACAGGTCATCATCGAGAGGTCTGCGGTTAGCATTCTGTTCAAAGATCAGTGAGACAGAAATTGTGTGGGTGTAACTCAGGGCACCGAGAATTAGTTATAGGAGACCTTGCATTAGTTTAATGTTATTTAAAATCATGAATAAGGTTCGCTGGAAGTCGCTAAGTGCTCTCTTTCTTAAATACTAGCTCAAAAACATTACACGTATTTATGTGCCGTCAGTCAAGCTGCCTTAATAAAAACCCACGGTTGTTAACTGTATTGCTTGTCTTACTGGGTTAAACTGTTAACATAAAAGTAGACGTCTCAATGAGCAGTGACAGTAATGTTTAATACGCGAAATACCTTCCCATGGTTGGCTTGCAAGCTGTGGAAAGGGCACTAGAATTCGCCGGTACAGAGTATCCCAGCAAGTGGATAAAGCGACATCTGTGCGTAGAAACATGTACTACATGAACGCTGACGGCTGCGGCGTGCACGCTGTGACCCGGAAGTTGCACATGTGCAGGAGCACCGCACGCGTGCAGGATTTCTGGCCGGCCCTGGTGTAAGTTATGAGTGCAGATCACAGCAATGTATTGGCTGTCAAATATCGACGGACTACCCAGGTCATCAATTCCCAGTTGTGATCTAGCTTGTAGAAAGACGCGCATTAAATATCTTATTTTACCACGGAACAACTGGAAATGGAACGTCCGACGATTGCAGTTAAGCGGTTTCGGTGCGACCTTGAACTCCAATATGCTGCTCTCTGAAATTATATGAAAAATCGCGGGTATTCTAAATCATAAATATCGGACGCCAGTTTCAACTTGGCCAGCCGCAAATGTGAGCCCACGGGTAAAACACAGCGGCTCTCGCGTAGCGTTCCGAAAGGCGGCATGGGGGTTCGAACACACGTACGCTACCGAGTATCACAGTACCGCTTATTGCTGCTTTCTTATTTTTTCACTTTATTTTTTATTCTGCCTGCCATAAAACTGAGTGACATGGCGCAATGATAAGCTAGGGACTAGTGTTCGGAGGGATAGCGATTCAAATCCCAGTCCGGCCGTCCTAATTTAGGTTTTCTTCGATTTCCCTTAATCCCTTAAGGCAAATGCCAAAATTCTTCCTTTGAAAGTGTACAGTCTATTTCCTTATTGAAGACGTCCTGTGTTTCCTGAGAACGTTCCTTGAGTATGGTTTGCTGCACCGTATGCACTTACAAACTGTTTCGTATCAGTTTGATGAAGTTGCATTTCCTAGTTTCCAGTATGATAGGATTTGTAAGAGTGTTTACCTGTATTGTGTCACCGAAAGTTGTATTTTCGCCGTGTTGTACACTTGAAATGTAAAACTCACTTCTCTGTTGTGGAATTGAGTTCGCTGTTTATTTACAAAGAAATGGATGTAAAAATATCTGTTACTAGAAAAATATAAAATAATCCTACTTCCGCATGTAGCATTTCATTCGTAACTTTTTTCGCACTGTTCTGGAGATATACTGTATGCCATGTTGTAGTTCAATAGTAATCCACAGTGCATGTGGCTGAGCCTATCAGCTTCATGTTCACCTAGCAGACATAGCCGAGAAGCACAGTGGTCTTTGGGTAATAAAGTGAGTCCCAGGGTCAAGGTAGATAAATGTTGTCCATATCCAAGAAAGGGCGTTCACATCGTATGAACTTGACGCACGATTACACGGGAGCTCTGCTCGTTGCTTTCATACGACATACGTATGTGTTCTGCTGATGTCTCCTAATGCCTAACACTGTCCGTACATTGTTAGTGGTGTTAACTGGCATAATTCCGTAGTAAACTTTTTTCTTAAATCCAGTGAGATCCTGTTCAGAAGCCAAATACCAAATCCTCCATCGGCCCCGAGTGTACGAATTAGTGGCGGCAAATACGGTTGAGGTATAAAAGGAATCAAATGAAAACGTGGCAGATGGAAAAAATAATTAAGTAAACAGTTTCTTGTTTCAAAAGTAATCACCATATATGTTAATAAATTTACCCGGCTGTGAGACAAGATGGTGAGTGCCTTCATAGAAGAATCTTTGCTTCTGCCTGTGGAACTATGATTACCCAGGTGTGCACCTCTTCGTCCGTAGCAAATCAACGGTTACGAATGTCTTTCTTTAGGGATCCAAAAATATAGAAATCGCATGAGGAGAGATCGGAACTGAATGGAGTATGTACCAGAGTTTCCCAGCGAAACTTCTGTAGCATACTCGAAACAACCTCGACAGCAAGTGGGCGGACCGACTGGAAATGGGAGTGACTCCTGGGTCAGTTAGGAGGCAGTGCATCCCCCGCTTACATGTCAGAACAATTTGGTGGTAGGAAATGAATATTACCTTTTCCGATAGTGAATCGTTAACGCCTGTTTGATAAAGGCAGTTCGAGCTCAGGTAGAGTCATCCTCAGCCACTTTATGTAGCTATAGAGTGCGTTACCACCTGTTAGGAAAGGAGACTTGCAGTAGTGCCTGTTACCATATTCAGTAATATTGTACCCCTAGTATTTTTAGATGTGATCCTTACTTGTCTATTAATCAAGGTAAATTTAATTGGGTTCAAAATGGCTCTGAGCACTATGGGACTCAACTGCTGTGGTCATCAGTCCCCTAGAACTTAGAACTACTTAAACCTAACTAACCTAAGGACATCACACACATCCATGCCCGAGGCAGGATTCGAACCTGCGACCGTAGCAGTCGCACGGTTCCGGACTGCGCGCCTAGAACCGCGAGACCACCGCGGCCGGCGTAAATTTAATTAACTGCATTTTTCACATCTGGGGCTTCTGTGTCACTATCGGATCAAAAGTATGCGGACACCCCTTTGTAGTGCGAAGTTGACCACTAGATGTCTGAAGACGCAGACCTGCCAGTATCAAGGCGACGGGGAACATCCCGTTGTCAGTAGAAAGAGCAGTAACATGAGAATGGATCTGTCAGGAGAGCTTAGCCACTTTGAACATGGATTAACCATTGTATGTCCCCGAGTAAAAAATCCATCAGGGACGTTTCAGATCGTCTGTTGTTGTTGTGGTCTTCAGTCCTGAGACTGGTTTGATGCAGCTCTCCATGCTACTCTATCCTGTGCAAGCTGCTTCATCTCTCACTATCTATTGAAACCTACATCCTTCTGAATCTGCTTAGTGCATTCATCTCTTGGTCTCCCTCTGCGATTTTTACCCTCCACACTGCCCTCTAGTACTAAATTGGTGATCCCTTCATGCCTCAGAACATGTCCTACCAACCGATCCCTTCTTCTAGTCAAGTTGTGCCACAAACTTCTCTTCTCCCCAGTCCTATTCAATACCTCCTCATTAGTTATGTTATCTACCCATCTAATCTTCAGCATTCTTCTGTAGCACCACATTTCAAAAGCTTCTATTCTCTTCTTGTCCAAACTATTTATCATCCATGTTTCACTTCCATACATGGCTACTCTCCATACAAATACTTTCAGAAACGACTTCATGACACTTAAATCTATACTCGATGTTAACAAATTTATTTTCTTCAGAAACGGTTTCCTTGCTATTGCCAGTCTACATTTTATATCTTCTCTACTTCGACCATCATCAGTTATTTTGCTCCCCAAATAGCAAAATTCCTTTACTACTTTAAGTGTCGCATTTCCTAATCAGCATCACCGAACTTAATTCGACTACATTCCATTATCCATTAAAGCTGCCGAAATCCACTGTTGGTACTGTGACTGTGAAGTGGAAACGTGAAGGAACAACCACAATTACAACAAGACCACGCAAACCACCTATACTGACGGACGTGACTATCAATCATTACGGACGGTGGTTGTAAAAAATCGCATGATATCAGAGGCAACCCAATACATGGGTCTGAGTTTGGCGAAAGCCTGAACAACGTTATAAGTTGGGGTTGTTTGTGGGAGGAGACCAAAACGTTATGAGCCATTATGTGTATTGCCAACAGTGAATTACGCACGGAATGATTTTACGGTATACCCGTGTTTTTCGTTGTGACGACGTGGCCCCTTATTGCGTTTACGAAAATGCTAAATGCAGAAAAACATTAAATCATTTTACAGCATTTTGTGCGCCCTTTAGTAGAATAACAGGTCGGAAACGATGATTGTATCAACATGGCAGTGCGGCATGTCATAAATCCGTATCTATGATGCAGCTGATCGTGGACAATAACATTCCTGAAAAGGACTGGCCTGCCCAGAGACTCGACCTGAACCCAGTGAAACACCTTTGGGGTGAGTTAGAACGTCGATGCCGCTCTAGACCCATGTCTCCATCACCTTCTTTAGTTTTGGCACTTGAGACAGAATGGAGTCCCATTCCTTCACAGACATTCAAACAGCTCATTGAAGTTGTTCCCAGGGAAGTCCACTCTTCATAAACACAAAGTGTGGACACACCCCATGTTAGTATCCAATAATGTGTGTCCGGATACGCACCGTCATTGTAATATTCCACTTGCTGTTATTGCAAAAGCTATCATTTGCACGATTGTTTAGGCCTGAACGTCTGCTTCAGACGAAATACCGGGTGATGAAAAAGTCAGTATAAATTTGAAAACTTAATAAACCACGGATTAATGTAGATAGAGAGGTTTTGGAATGACATCGGGTTTTATTAGAACAAAAAAAAGCACCCCATATTGCTAGGCGCGTGAAAGATCTCTTGCGCGCGTCGTTTGGTGATGATCGTGTGCTCAGCCGCTACTTTCGTCATGCTTGGCCTCGCAGATCCCCAGACCTCAGTCCGTGCGATTATTGGCTTTGAGGTTATCTGAAGTCGCAAGTGTATCGTGATCAACCGACATTTCTAGAGATGCGGAAAGACAACACCCGACGCCACTGCCTCACGATAACTCCGGACATGCTTTACAGTTCTGTTCACAACTTAATTCCTCGACTACAGCTATTGTTGAGGAATGATGGTGGACGTATTGAGCATTTCCTGTAAAAAACATCATGTTTGCTTTGTCTTACTTTGTTATGCTAATTACTGCTATTCTGATCAGATGAAGCGCCATCTGTCGGACATTTAACGTTTGTATGTTTTGGTTGTAATAAAACCCCATGTCATTCCAAGCATGTGTGTCAATTTGTACCTCTCTATCTACATTATTCCGTGATTTATTCAGTTTTCAAATTTATACTGATTTTTTGATCACCCGGTACTTGACCTTAAAACCAACTAAATGTGCTGAACGTAGTAATTTGTCCAAAAAAACTCACAGAATAACCTTTCGAGTACACATCAAGAAAATCTAGAAAGCGATTTGAAATGTAAGGACCACATAAAATTATCGCGAGTAAAGTAGATGTTAGACTGAGAGTAGTTGAAAGAATTCTCAAGAAACATAGTCCATCAACAAATGCGGTATCTTAGAAAACACTCGTTCGAGCAGTACTTGAATACTGCTCATCAATATGGGATCCGTAACGGATCGGACTGATGGAGGAAATACAGGAGGTCCAAAGAAGAACAGCATATTTCGTTACAGTTTCATTCAGGCAGTGCGAAGAGGTCACAGGGATGCTCAGCCAACTCTAGTGGCAGACGCTGCAAGAGAGGTGTTCTGCTTCACGGTGAGGATTAGTGTTCAAAATCCGAGAGCGCATGTTCCTCGAAGAGTCAACAGTTTTACTGCATCCTCCTACGTATATCTCGGGAAAATATCATGAAGATAAAATTAAGGAAATTCGAGATGACACTGAGGCTTACCAACAGTCGTTCTTCCCGCGAACTATTCTCGATTGGAACAGGGAACAGGAAAGGTGAGGAGGGGGCGCGGGCAAGTGACAGTGGTGCCCAAAGTACCCTCCGCAACATACCGCATAGTGGCTTGCAGACTATAGAAGTAGATCTAGAAAAATATAGTTGGATTTGCAGTAGATGTCTGAACTGAAGCCAAAGGAAAATAACTGAAGCCAAAGGAAAATATGTCCACAAATGTGATATGAAGAATAATTAAAAATACAACAGCGTAGATGACAGGGAAAGACTTTAAATATTGTCAAATACCCTTACTGGGAAGAGAGTGGAATGCTGCAACCTTGGAAGTTTCTTACAACAAAAGCCTTAAGCAGAAATGTTTAGTTAGAATGTACTCTGATCGGGTATGTTAATTATCTGACTGTGCGCTAACGAAATTTTTATCATTTTCGGTAATTTTTCATCAGTAAAGGAGCTTTTATGTCATAAGTCTTCTCGAAAAGAAAAGACATATAATTAAAAACTATTTAGTGACTTTTAGAGCGTAGGATCTAAGTAAATCAAGGAGAATCCAAGGAATCGTTGTGGCAGTGACGAATTTCTTTTTCATACAAGAACACGGAATTGTTTCAGGTAGGCAAGGGACGTTTTCTCTAAACTGAAGTCGAAAACTATATTAGGAACAGACTTACTAGACAACTTAAAAAACGTTATAAAGGTGAACATGACAACACACGAAATATGTTTTATAAGACGGAAAATTCTTGAAACAGAATATAAGTTGCAAACGTCGTTCCAGATAACATGATTATGCTGTGTACTCGTAATACATTCTGCATTAACTCTTTAAGTGATTATCTTTTCTCTCTTCAACGAGAAGCTAAGAAAAACTTTTAAAAAATTTCGCTGGGATTTCATTAATTTGCTTTTGATGGAAGTAGCTTCTTGAAATGAAAATATGGCCATTGAGTTAAAATGTTGCACATCCATTTATGCCAACTCAGCGGAATGAGATATCGGGCCGCGTTTGCGCCGCGCACCGTTTTAGCTTGCCAGCTGGCGAGACGAGAAAGCCTCTTGTAATTTGCTGCAAGCCTGTGATCTCTCGAGTGGTATCTTTGATGTCTGCAGACCGACATTCCGGAGACTGTTGCAGCGGACGGGTATGAAGCCCCCTTGGCAAAATATCTCACTATACTGCCGACGCTTGGCGTTCAGCTCAATCTCTGGCGAGATTCAGTTTCTTTAGTGTTGCTGAAATGATTGCGTGTAATAGCTAACGTACACAGACGTGATCGCAGAGAGATGTTATGTTTCTGGATCACGGATACGTTTCTACGTTAAGGAGCAGCCTTACAAGAAGTCTTTTTTAATAATTTTCTTTGTTTGCTGTGCAAAGTGGCAACTGCGAAAACTCACTCACGTGCTACTGACTTTCTTATCTTGTGAATGTTGATGTAGTTTTTTTTGTTGAAATTAAACTAACTTGAGACTACAAGTTTAGAAGATAAGGCATATACAAGGGAAAGAGGAACAGATACTGCATTGGTTGGAACGTTGTACGATTGTCTTTCTTCATATTCTAAGCCGGCCGCAGTGGCCTAGCGGTTCTAGGCGCTTCAGTCTGGAACCGCGCAACCGCAACGGTCGCAGGTTTGAATCCTGCCTCGGGCATGGATGTGTGTGATGTCCTTAGGTTAGTTAGGTTTAAGTAGTTCTAAGTTCTAGGGGACTGGTGACCTCAGTTGTTAAGTCCCATAGTGCTCAGAGCCATTTGAACCATTTTTGATATTCTAAGATTCCCCGCCAGTTTTATTGGCCTCTAGTGGCTCTTAAGAAGGGAATGTCTACTCTGAACTGAAAAAGTGTGAAAATATTTTGTTGGCACACACCTGTGTAGGGAGAAATGATCATCACAATACAATAAGAGAAATCAGAGCTCTCACGGAAAGATTTAAGCGTTCGTTTCTCCCGCACTGTTCGAGAATGGAACGGTAGAGAAGTACCTTAAAGGTGGTTCGATTAGCCCTCTACCAGGCACTTAATTGTAAATTGCAGAGTATTGATGTAGTTGTATATGTAGACATGTGTTTAACCACTACTAATAGTTTTCCTTTTGTTCGTTTGAGTATCTTACCTTCACTGTTGTTTCTCACAGCGAAATCTGTATGTACTAAAATTTTTTTCGTATTTTGATTCACCGTCACAATAATAACTACGAAAAAAGGAACTTAAAAACAGATATTATACTACTTAAAATAAACAGCAACCGCAGCTGAACGCTCACCAAGAAAATATCTGTATGTAAAAGCCATACACGAACGCTTAGCGGAAAGGAAAAGATCGGCAGTCTTACTTTAGTTGGACTGACAAAAGACAGATAACTGAGACCTCAAAATATCACATCTTCCCCTTCATACAGATACACACAGGAAGATACGAGAAAGTAGGAGACACGAAAGCACGCAGCGGAGACCCAAGAAGATTCATAAGTTTCCAACACTTCACGTCGCTTTATGCTAACAAATAAGTTCAGTAAATGTTGGATACCATAGAATGACAAGAGACAAAGAAACTGACCACATATCAGCCATTTCCCCCCGTAAAAGAACGGTCAGACTACGTTATTTGCAGGCATGTGCACAGAAGAATCGATACATATTCCTACAAATTGGTGCTCGTCCACGTACATTCTACTACTACATTGATCCTGTTGTAAATTTTAGAGCGATACGTCTCTTGCTATACCTTTATACAAAGGGTTGGTCCACACCAGTGTAACAGATTTTGGAACTCCAAAGGGAAGCGCCATCTACTAATGATTGTTAGACTTTCTCTATAGTTTGGCACTTGTATCAAGTCTAGGGACATGCAACAGAGTGCCAAGAACACAGTAGCATTAAAAAACACGTTTTGTGAAAAAATGGGACTTCGAAGGTTTTCTGTTTCCGCTCTTCGTATGGGAGAGAAAACTAAAAATGTTTAACCCAAATGTCAGCTATGTACACATGATGCTCTGTGACCCCCAGTAAGAGACACTCCCTCCACTCAACGTTAGTTTTACTGAGACGTGAAAACTCGAAACCTGTACGTACTTCAGTACCACCTTGACAGAATCAGTTACAAGATGTAATTTTTGTGATCACTCTACAATATACTATCATAAATTATGAGTAATAGTTGAAAAATCAATTTTTTACAACTGGCTGAATAAAAACCATTAGCCTAATAAGACTAATTAATTAAAAAGGAACTATAGGAAGTAATTAGAACTCTTACATGGTAGATTACTGCTCTGTGTTCAGCACACAACACACTGTAACGGAGTCAGGGTGGTCAGAATATTTTGTTCACCTTGGTGCACGTTGCATTGACGATGGAGAATGGTAGGGATGCAGCGCGTGCGTAGAGCCTAGTAGACGGCCGTCCTAGTCACGGAAGCAGTGTGTGTTTGTTCATCTCATTCAATACGAAACTTCGTCTCGCTGCAGTCACTGCCCACTTGCGCTGCCTAGCCGTGGGTGCTGGTGAGAGCTTAGCTTAACAGACGGTCTCAGGATGTCGCCGGCTCATGGTGTCGACAAGCTGAGCGGCGGCAGTAGTGGCGAAGCGATATCACAGAGGCAGGAGCACAGAGACGTCGAACACTGTAGTAAGTCGGTCAGGCCGAGTAGTGCATTTTGTATCACCCCACAGTTTCTGCCAATTCACTATCATCTCTCTGTGTATTGTGAAAAACATTGTATTTGCTGTAGCGCCACCTAGGTAAGTCACTCATGCCCACTTAAATACTTCATATTGTTGCATTACTGGTAAAAGTCCATCATATGTTTTCTGCCATCAGAGATAATGACACAAGGTGTTCAGTAGTTCAAAACGCTGTCTTCTGCAAGTAACTTTGTAATTTTTGGTTGTAGAGTAGACTTGGAGAAAATTTTGGAAGCATAAGCTATTACCTTCGCAGCACCTACCTAAATTTGCATTAGACCTGCACCTATCCCATAACCACTAGTCCCAATGTGTTCAGTCCCGGCATTCTTTCATACAATGCTAGAATCAGAGACATTAGTGCCTCCCTAAGAACAACGAAGGAGTTTTCGTGTGCCTCTTCGCAGGAAAATTTGGCATCTCCCCTCAGTTGTTCTTGCAAGGGACTGAGCTGATTACAGAAGTCCTTCATGACTCGTCGACAGTATGAGGACATTCCGAGAAAACTTCTCGTATTATAAATGGTGCGAGGAATTGAAAATCTGTGACTGCTCTTGTTTTCTCTGGAGCAGGCCATCTTTTTCCCAACATTTTTAGTTCTTGGGTGGCGAAGAGGCTCTTTTTCAGACTCAGTCAGAGACCTGCTTTCTGACAAGGGAACCTCCCCATCGCACCCCCCTCAGATTTAGTTATAAGTTGGCACAGTGGATAGGCCTTGAAAAACTGAACACAGATCAATCGAGAAAACAGGAAGAAGTTATGTGGAACCGTGAAAAAAATTAGTAAAATATACAAACTGAGTAGTCCATAGGCAAGATAGGCAACATCAAGGAAAGTGCGAGCTCTGCAGCGCCGTGGTCCCGTGGTTAGCGTGAGTAGCTGCAGACCGAGAGGTCTTCCCTCGACTGAAAATTTTACTTGCTTTATTTTCGCAAAGTTATGATCTGTCCGTTCGTTCATTGACGTTTCTGTTCACTGCAATAAGTTTAGCGTCTGTGTTTTGCGACCGCACCGCAAAACCGTGCGATTAGTAGACGAAAGGACGTGCCTCTCCAATGGGAACCGAAAACATTTGATCGCAAGGTCATAGGTCAACCGATTCCTCCACGGGAAAACACGTCTGATACATGCTACACGACACTGGTGACGGCATGTGCGTCACATGACAGGAATATGTTGTCGACCCACCTAACTTGTACACTTAGCGAATGGGTAAAAAGATTCTTCTACCTTGCCCGATTTAGGTTTTCTTGTAGATGTGATAATCACTCCCAAAATAGTGATGAAAACGTAAGAGTTTGTCATATAAACTGAAAATAAAAAATTAAAATTTTCTCTCGACGGAAGACTTGAACCTAGGACCTCTCGTTCCGTAGCTGCTCTCGCTGACCACGAGACCACGGAGCAGCTTGCCTTCCAGTGTCCCTGATGTTGCCTATCTTCGCATGGACTACTCAGTTTGTATATTTTACTAATTTTTTTCATAGTTCCACACAACTTCTTCCTGTTTTCTCGATTGATCTGTGTTCAGTTTTTCAAGGTCTATCCACTGTGCCAACTTAGAACTAAATCTGAGGGGGGTGCGATGGGGAGGTTCCCTTGTGAGCACACTTCGATATGATTGTCAGGTTGCTCAGATGTTCTTCAAATTTCTTCTAAAAAACAGCAGTGTCATGCAGACAAATAGTCCATTTAAGGTATCAAAACAGGTTATCTGTCATATGTTCAAAGATGATGGACCGCAACTTTGAACTCACAGAGGTCTTCAGCAGTTACGAAGGTAGTCCTTTACCAGTAAGCCTTTTCAGCCTCGATTTGTCTATAGTTGACAAGTATATAGTTGAGAAATACTTCATTCTTTTCAGTCACTCTAGTGTGTCACAAATAATGGCAATGGATAGACATCTTTCTTTGTGATTTTATTCAGAAATGATATGTACCATCCTCCTTCAAAAGGAGCACAAAAAAGGACCAACGACCTTCTGAAGGTTCAATAATGTCTTCTTGCAGCATCTTCTCCACTTCCTCCTGGATTATCCATCGTTTAGCCGGCGACACTGCATATGAGCGCTGTTTAATTGATAAATGGCATCTAGTGTTGATATGGCGTTTTACCGTGGGCCACTTGTTCTCTCTCTCCCCCACTCCTGATCTGAAAGCGTTCGAAAATTGATGCAGAATGTCTAGCATTTGCTGAGGTTGTTCCTCGGTTAGCCAGATGGTATTGGCATTTCGTTAGTAGCTTCCTCCCCTTCGCTGTCTGTGGTGGTAATGAAGCATGATTCTTTGTCAATGACATTAAGCTGCCCTACCTAGGCTAGTCCTTAAGTGCATACCTTTAGGTAAGTTGTGCCCGCTTGTAACAGTTAGTGTTCCAGAATAGTCTTTGACCACCTACAGTGCCTACGATTGTCGCTGGCATGCAGATCTTTTTTCTGAATTTGACTAACTTTTTACAGTCTACAAAATATTTGCATTTTAACTGAACATCTCGAGTGACTTCTGGAACTCGTCTCGTTGAGGCTGGCGGCATAAAAACATCTTCAACAGCAAACATTGACCCATAGCAGTCTTTGTTATATGTGCTTGTTGGAATAGTTTCGGCAGTTTGTAGCTCTGATCTTCCACTGTCTATGATGGCTTGTGATGACAGCAAGAAGTCCCATCTGAGAATAGCACCATGACTACAATCTGTTGAAACGACAAATTCCAAGGTCTGTGGTTTGTCATTGATAGTTATTCTTGTAATACATGTTCCTGTTGGCTGGACGCATTTCCCACTTGCGACAATCAGCACGACTGCTCTCATATCATGGAACATAGTCTTCTTTAGCTGGTAGTGACAATCATTCAACGTTACATAAAAAGATGCCCTGAGGCGACTTGCGCCCGGACTGGTTGGCCGTGGATAATGACATCGATAAGATTTCTTGTTATTTTGGTAAATGTCATCCATGGAAGATTTTCATCTGTGCAGGCCTCACGTCCATAGATGGCCAACTCCCTTAGTTTTCCTGTTTTCTGCGGCCGGGCGAGCGGCTGGTACCTGTGTACGGCAATTGGGAATGGGTCGGCATGTTGGTGAGACACTTCGTTTAGGGTACGGTGATAAGCTTCGGCCCACAGGTCGACTATCGTTGTCTACAGTTGACTACCATGAATAAGACGTGTTGTGGTGTAATAGTCCTCGAACTCTCGTCTTCTTTCTCTGCAGTAGCACACGACGTCTTTAGGGAGTCCACAGTGAAAACAGACCGGCTTGTTCTCCGTCCTCCAAATTCCTGTCCTTCCATGGGGCATTTTACTTGGCGTAGGAGCTGGTTGTATCTGCGTTGGTCGCATGCAGGATGGTCGTTCAACGGAGGCGGTGTAAGTCCGAGTTTGCCGAGTCCATTTTTCATGGCACATGGAGGTCGTTGCCGAAGATCGATTCACATCTTCTTCAAGATCGTCTATTATTTCCTAACGTACGGTATCGGTATTCATTGCTGCTATCTCTGGTGAAGTCGGTCCAACACATCTAGCTGCCATACACTGCCATACCTCTTCTTTTACTATCTAAGGTATGAGAGAAACGAGGTCTTCCAGATCTGTCGTAGGGACCACATTACGGAGTCGATCATAACTCATTCGACTGTTTTTCTGTTGCTTTTCGTTTGTGCTCTGGCTGCACTTGATGAATTCTTCTGTTGTTGTGGTGCCCTTTACCAAAAGAATTTGGTACGTTTTACGTGCTATTCTTTTCATCACGTGTGAAGTTTCGTTGGCTTCTGTCTTATGCGGATTCACGATGTTGCAAAGTTCTAATTCTCTCTGTTTGTATGTAATTTGTCCCAACTGTTGGGCTTCTATTTGTTATGCTAGCGCCACTTCCAGGCTGTACCGTTTAAGTAAAAATACGCGTATGAAAATACTTCATGTAATCCCATCTGTTGTATTTGGCGAATCGGTCGAATCATTTCAGCCATTTCGTCGGGTCCTGACCAGCGTCTCTGGAAAACGCTGATGGATTCTCGAAGTGTAGCTGACACTACTGGCTTGGAATTCAATGTCTCCTCAATATAAGAACCACGATAGGAACAATGTACTCCTTATATTCCCGTCCTAGTCAGTTTAGGCGACGGCGTTTACGTCGCCTAAATGAAGCCATGATGATGTATATGCCTTAAGGAACCAGCGTCTCCACCAAGCAGTGTCACGTCGGAACCACTTTCAAGTCGAATTCTGAACGCAGAGTCGTCAATGAAGTGCAAAACTTAGAACTGAAAGCACGTTTATTACGAACGCTGACGTACAAATATTGCAGAATGCTGGTTTTTACACGTACATGGAATATTCTAGAAGATACAAACGTTACAAACATGAGATAATTCAAGAAGCGAAATACTAAGTAACAAATAATTATTGGTGTTGGGGCTTGAACCGGTATTGCACAGCACGCTACCTCAAGTTAACTATTACACAACAAGCTGTGTACCACAGCTCGCCAGAAAGTATGTACTGACTCAACAGGTACATCTACACTGAATAGGCCTATACGCAGTCAAGGTGGAACATTAACATGTCGTGTATGTTTCAAAAATCCTTCATCCTCCCACCATACACCCGCCGACCCACCCATTGGTTTAGGGGTTGATATATTATGAAATTTTTTTTCTATAGAATGGTATAAAAATTGCAGTGAAATAATTTTTTTTATTATGTTATATAGTTAACCTATACTGATTTCTTAATGAACCGTCAAAACTGCTCACGTTTATGTGATGGTATACGTTTTCTTTAGATACAACAAATGAGGTTAGTCACTGAGGTCAGCATGTGTAAAACATAATGTCGGAAGCAACAGATTGAACATATTTAATGTCACCATAACAATAATACTCGCCCATTCCAACCAATGTCCCACTGACGGCGCATTACTGCTCGTTCTCCCACCTGACTCAAACTTAATTTTGTTTTTACTTTTGCGTCTGTATTTTCTGCACAGTCGCACACTACCACTAGTGCGTTCTTCACTCTTGCAGCAACATATCCCACTTACTTCTTCTGAGTGTATACTGTGGTGTTCTTTGACATTTTCATGAGGATATTATTCTTTCGTAACACTTTTACACTGCAAGAAAGACGGTAATTTTGGCTAATTATTGAACCGGGGGACACACCTCGAAAATTGCTTAAATGTTAAACTAAAAGACGTGGCATACAAATAAAACGTATACTGCAGTGCGAGTCATGAGCATAGCCAAAATTTTCCTCTGTACACACCAACGTGCGTTGGCTTGGCTCCTAAACGTACTCCCATACGCCACTTCATAATCGACGAAGCGCCACCATCGTTTGTGAGACGTGAACCCGACGCGGTTGCGAGCTGGGGCTAGTGCTGTGCGTGGTTCCCCGTTCTGTACGGTAGTCGGAAGGTGGGGTGAGGTCGCACCCAGACCCTAGCAGCGAGTCCCACGCCAGCCATTGTTTTGCTTACACGCCGTGTGTGCCCCCGCCTCCTGCGCCCCACAGGCACAGGAATTTCATATCGGTGTTGTTTGCCTACTTTATCCTCGCCGCCGCTGCCGGCGCCCTGTTTTCCCGAGCCAGGAGCTCAGACAAACACGGCAGCACGGTTTATTAAGACTGCTGCCATCCGCGCCGCGCTGTTCGCTTTCAGGTTTATCGCTGACCTCCTCCTCCTCCATCATCCGCACGTCTATCAACCCACTGAGACATTTCCACGCTCAGCGAATGTCTGGCCCAATCCTTTGGCCACATGTGTATCAATGCCAATGAAGCGCTCACAACTTTGAAGCGCTGATTAAAGATAAATAGTAACATGTTTCCAACTGAAACATGTAGATGCTCTTTCATCATAATCTAAATTTTGAAATTGACTTATTATTGATTTTGACGTCACTCCTTACGCCATGGTTTCCCAGACGATGCTATGCGTGCCACTGGTGGTATACAAGGATAATTTAGGTGGAACGCGTACAAGTAAACAAAACTTTCATCGACATCACTATCAACAGTTCAATGTAAGATAACTTCAAAAAGAAAACTCAGCTTCTTTCTGCATGGGACAAAAAACATATTACCCTTCTCTTTTCGAATAAGTAACCAGATTTCCGGTGCCGTTTGTTACTACTTTCATGTGTGAAATTGCCGTTTCTGAGATTTCGTACATTAAAAATGTTACTTAACTTTGGAGTTAAGTTGAGCTCAATAGAAGCAGACTTTGAAGCGCTGGTTAAATATAAACAGTAACATGTTTCCAACTAAAACATGTGGATGTTCTTTTATCATAATCTAAATTTGGAAATTGACTAATTATTGATTTTGATGTCTGGTGTACCATCAAAGCCTGATTTGATTCTGATTTTTTTCTTGCTTTATGGACTCTAATGTATTATACTCCCTGTTGGGTTTATTATTCTGTTGCACAAAAAAATCAAAAATGTTCAACTGTGTGTGAAATCTTATGGGACTTAACTGCTAAGGTCCTCAGTCTCTAAGCTTACACACTACTTAGCCTAAATTATCCTAAGGACAAACACACACACACACCCATGCCCGAGGGAGGACTCGAACCTCCGCCGGGACCAGCCGTACAGTCCATGACTGCAGCGCCTCAGCTAATCCCCGCGGCCTATTGCACAACTAATTTATATTATTTGTAACGTAAAAGTATTTTAAATGTCATTCCTCTCTTACTCATTTATTATTTGTATCAGGACCGGCTTAATTTAGTTTAATATTACTTGCTACAAATAAGTACCACATATGAACATGAACGACTCAGTAACGTAGTACTCCTACGAAACAGTATTACTTTTGTATATCTGATTTTTACCAATATAGTAGTTGATCGGTCAGACGCAAAAACGGTATGTGTGCTGTCAGTACTGAGCAAGATAGCGGAAGTTATTCCCACGGGTACCATGCGTCACTCTTGAGGCAGTTGTCGCTCAAGCTTCCACACTAACCCCCTCCCACACTTACCCCTACCTCAGGGCTCGTTAAAAAGTGAACAAACTGTAGTGGTACGCAAAAATTTCTAAAAATTCTGGGTGGTACGCAGTGACAAAAAGTCTGAATACCTATGCTCTACGCAATTAGAGCGTCAGTCACTCACTGTTTTGCCTTTGATGGAGGAACAAACTGTTGCTTCATTCATTTGTAGTCCATTCCAGCGTGCTCAATGTTGAAATGTATTTCAGAGCACCGAGGTAGAAATCACACCCTTGATAAAATATCTCTTGGTTCTGTCTCAGGTTCGTATTGGATGAAACAATGTATGAAATACACTGCAAGAAAAAAAAAACACACACACACACATCACATCACGAAGGAATTGAATTATTCAAATGGAATGCAAATCGGTAGATGTGATGTGGATATACAGACAAACAAATCATTACAGTTTTACAAACTGAGCAAATCAGTAACTCGTTGGTCCACCTCTGGCCGTTATGCGAAAAGTTATTCGGCGTGGAATTAATTAATGGAGTTGTTAGATGTGATCGTGGGGGATGTCGTACCAAATTCTGCCCAATTGGCACGTTAGCTCGTCTAAATCCCTAGTTGGTTGCAGGACCCTGCGCACAATATTCCAAACGTTCTCAATTGGGGAGAGATCCGGCGACCTTTCTGGTCAAGGTAGGGATTGGTAAGCACGAAGACAAGCAATAGAAACTCGCGCTGTTTGCTGGCGGGCATATCTTGCTGAAGTGTAAGCCCAGGATGACTTGCCATGAAGGGCAATAATATTGACTTACCGCTCTGCTGTAAGGGTACTGCAGATTTCAGTCAAAGGGGTCCTGCTATGAAAAGAAATGACACCCCAGAGAATCACTGGTTGTCGGGCCCTACTGCGAGCGACAGTCAGGCTCGTATCCCACCGCTGTCTGAGGCGTCTCCAAATACGTACATCTTTCCTGGTCGTCAGTAGTGGGGCTAGGAGAGCGTCGCCCCTAGGTACCGTTATCCAAAATGGCGGCCATGACGAAAGTATGTGACGTCAGCTGATGACGCGATTGACGTCAGCTGATGACGCGAGTACCGTTATCCAAGATGGCGGCTTTTGGAGGGAAGATAGCTCAATTGTGCTACCTCTACTAACCTAAGAAAGTGCCACGCCCCCCTAAGCGCAAGTTTGAATTTTGGAGGGAAGATAGCTCAATTGCCCTACATCTACCAACCTAAGAAAATGGCGGGAAAGAAAGGGCTACCTCCACTAACCTAAGTCACCTCTTCCTAGGAACTGGACATAAGTCTTTATCTAAACAATTAGAGGCAGTACCGCTATCAAGTGTGTTCGCCATCCTCTTCGAATTTCCCTCTAACAGCTTACTCATGCAGCTGAGGCCAGTTAATATGGTATTGCCGTTCAATTCGAATATAACTTTTATAAATTTGTCGATATTTGCTTAAATTTCTTTAAATTTGTGTACATTTCTTTAAATTTGTTTACATGAGATTAAATTTATTATCTACCTACAGCATTAGTGTCGCGTTACCGCCACAAGAGGCTGAGATATCAATAGCTGTATTACATGCACTCATTCAGCTCTGGACATAACTCTTTATTTAAACAATTATACTCACTACCACCATCAAATGTGTTCGCCATTATCTTTTAAAATGCTCATCAATTTCACTCTAAGAGCTTACTCCTGCAGCTGACGGGTGTTAGTATCGTGTTGCTGTTCAATTCGAATATAATTCATAAAAATCTATTGTCTATCTACATCATTAGTTTCGTGTTACCACCACAAAGGGCTTAGATATCAAGTCTTTATTTAAACAATTAGACCCACTACCACCATCAAGTGTCTTCACCATCCTCTTTGAAAAAGTGTGTTATTTTTGCCCTAGAGCTTGCTCCTACAGTTGAGGTGGTTAGTATTGTCTTGGTTCCACTAGACGCTGCTCTTTCAATTGGAATATAATATCTTTAAAATTGTTTAAATTTCTATAAATTTGTTTAAATTTGTTATCTCCCTACAGCATTAGTTTAGTGCTACCGCCACACTTGTTGGTGTTTTTAATACATGTATTACATGCACTCATTAATGCTTGAACATATGAAGAGGAAGAGAACGGTCCAGCAAATAAATTTTTTGCATGGAAACACCTGTCACAGGCCTTCGACCGAAGAACTGACCTAGTTCTCCGCTCAACGCATCCGGCTCACTCGCGGAATCATCTCGGGCGCGTTGATATCCATTAATAATAAGAACGACTAGCCTACTTTCAGACTCACTGCCAGACACAAACACTCGCTTTCTCTAAGAACACTCACATCGAGGCACCGACTGCAACTAGTGCATTTATTACGCTGATACAAAACACTCACCAGACCCACTGTCTGGAGGCTGGGAAAATTGGTTCTGAAAGAGGAATCAGCCTGTTCTGGGCTGCTGCAGAGAGGAAGTAGTTTACCTTATTTATTTTTCAACAATTTATTTAGCTACCTATTTCATCTAATTTATTTATTACGATGATGCAAAACGGTCACCCTGACTTAATTGGACTCAAAATGTATAGTTTACAGACCTCGAAACTGCTCTTAAATAATCCATTACGCTGTTTTGCAGAGATGGAAACAACTCCTAAATTACTCAAATATTCCATTACACACCATGCAGACATGCAGACTACTCACAGATCACCCCAATAATCACACGCTCACAACGCTTAAACATCCGAAAATAAGTCAATCCACAAACTCTCTGTCCAAATCAACTTTTCATCCACTCCAACCCCAATTCTAGTCCATTGAAAGCCTAAGTCCACCCCCTAACACAGGGAAATTGTTGACATGGGGTATACAAGTATTTATTTAGTTACTTTGTTTATTTTGCTCGGGAAACTGACTCAATTATCTATCCTAATTACCTAATTAATCACAAACATCCGTCCTAATTTCACAACTATATGCATTGCGCTGCACAAGAACGGCTTAAAGTCGCAAAAACTAACTATACAGCTTGACTTATTCTGCTGGGAGAACAAAAAATTTCGCAATACCACACCAAACTTACCCACATGTCTATCCTAATCACAAAGATCGACCCTAATTGCACAACTACATGCCTAGCAGTGCACAAGAACGGAAATACTCCGCAAAAACTGACAACTCATGTTATCCTGTTTCGGGAAAAAAATTATACCACTCGAAACCAGTGACAGAAACACTGAAACTCTACCCTACACCTACAAGCTAGGGGGAAAAACGTTCAACTCACTAGATCCTGCTGTTCTTTTAGCTCCAAGAATATACCCTCTTTTCCTGTTTGATATCAGAGATCACTACACACGCCTACTAAAAAATCATCCTAACTGAAGCCAGTGGGAAATCCTCATCCTAAAAGACTGCCTTCTCATCCATATACAATCACAAACTACGAGATCGAACTACTGCGCCAACAGTCTCGCCGCACCTGCCTCGCCAAAATGCCTTGCCGCGAAGGTCCCGCTCTTCCTCCAAATGCATTCTGTTCGCCCCTAATGGCTACGAAGCACCGCTGTCACAGCCCCACAACGCCTCTCGATCCTGGACTTTGTTTGACGTCACGTAGTACGCACAAGCACAAGAGCTATTGTTCAGCACTCGATTATTATTTATTTAACATCAACTTCGCTCCTATAATAAAGCAAAACATTTCCGACCACAATAAATGTCCTATTTTTCACGAAAATAGACAAAGTCCAGTTTTATGCAATTTAGAAAATTATTGCACTAAGTAACGTGTTATGAAACCGGTATTTTCAGCCCCCTCAAGCCACCGCGGCTAGATATTTCTCCAGTATTTGTAAAGCATTTTCTCTCTATGCCATGCCAGAGGTTCGGTGATATATCAACTGTACTATAGGCGAGGCTTGATTGAGAAGGATCGTAAACAGTGGATAATGTGCTGATTGAGGTCATAAGAAATTTACACTAGCTTTTCAGATCTCTTGTGCTGCACTAGAAATGCTGTATCGGATTTGGAATCAAGTCCTCCCATTCAAGGACATACCTGCGTAGGATCGTATGGAGAAGTACCTTATTTATTACAACAACTAATGAATCATATTTCTAGCACACTCGTATCTCGAAACAAGTCACCTTTCTCGAGCTGATCTGCTAAAGTAAAATTCCAACCTCGTTTTAGTTAGCCCCCATTCATTTTACAACTGCTGCCATTTCTCCAACTTTACTTATGTCATCGTTCCAATTTAAATTGCAACTGAGTAGAAGTCAGGGGAAAATATATCTACCACCTTCTGCAACCCATGTAGAATCAGACTAAGCTGCGTTCCTGCAACAGGACTGTGTTTTTACCATTCGATGAAAATCGGAACTGCTAGAAGGGCAATGATTTTTTCTACCGTACTGCGGTGCGCCTCCAAACTACATACAAGTACTACAGATGTGCGTCCATTCACATCTATTTCGTTATTCTGTACCATCCAACAGAGAAATATTACCAACTATAAAAGCTCCACTAACTTCATCCAATAGAGAAGTCAATAAGATTTTCACCTCATCTCTCTCCTACCATATATCGAAAACAAAATACCACATGTGTGCAGGCATCGAGCACATTTGACGATCCTACTAAATATACACGTTTTGATCAACTGCACACCCCAGTTTAAAGTTACATCACCTACTGTAGGAGGACGATCGTATCCCGAGGACTATACTGTAAGTCGCAACAGAAGCGCCCTGTGACTCTGTCTCGTTGTTTGAAACATTGATTTTTTTATGCTGCTCTGACATGCTTTGAACACTGTCAAACATTTTTTTTTTTTTTTTTTTTTTTTTTTCTGTCATGACTTCGAGGTCTGTGCCAGGTTCTAAACTGACATTAACACAGCATCTCGCAGAAAACTAGACCACACACAGTGACGTGATTGACGTCAGTTGATGACGTGAGTACCACTACCCAAGTTCGCGGGAGAGGGCTGCGCCTCCCTGCCAAGCCCCCCTTTGTGGGAAGTTTGAATTTTGGAAGCAAGATAGGTCAGTTGGGATACTTCTAGACTTCGCACGGTGTAAATCAATTTGTTACTGCTGTTACCATAACACACACCACACACACTTGATGATTTTAAATAAAAGTCAGTTACAAGATAAGGAAACTGGCATAGTTTTGCCGCGTTTGCGTGGGTTTCAAAACTACAGTCCGAAACTGATGGCTATGCGTTCCATTTCGACTGATTCCTCATGTTGCAGTCATGTACACGATCACTGTTTTGGTGCCAGCATCCCCAGAAGAGGTCGCCCCTCCACAAAACTCTTTCTCCAACTCAAACAAGCGATGTCAGTCAATCATTATGTGGTAACCAACAGCACGCCAGTGGACGGGAAAGACACTGCCAATCTACTAAAACAATAAGCATTACAATTGATTATACGAACAATTTTACCAATTCCAAATTAATTTCAACACCAACCAATGATGTGAGAGCATGTTTCCCAGTTTCAGTGATAGCTAAACCACCCCTTCTCCACTTTGCGAATTTGGATAGATGACTGTGCAGTGCGTCCATTCGTTGTTAATTATCGAACACACACATCATCAAAGTATATCAGACAGCGCTCTACATATTTCTAACACCTAGACCATATTGCTTAATTTACGGTCTATCTCTATGCTGATTGGAGTCACAGAGCATCCACGCAGTCTTTGGCTAAAAATTAGAGACTGAAAGGCCCCACTCACATTGTCATGGACTAACCCGCTCTGCAGCACTGGTACCTATTTAGTCTGTAACCTACAAGAAGTAGACCACTACATTTCACATCCAAGTGTACAAGATTTCTGGAGATGCACCCATATCGAGGAGTTTAGCACTCCGTATCTATGTATAGTAACAGATTTGAGAGTGTTGTGATCTAATAGCAGACGGTTAAGAAGAAGAAGAAGAAGAAGAACAAGAAAAGGGTGATTTTTGTATGTGTGATGGAGCTCCAGACGGATGGAGTTTGAGGCATTTTTATGTTAATCAACCAAGCCATCAATTTTAAACTATTATTTGAGAGTCTAGAATCAGGAGTTGGAAGGTACTGTTAAGAGAGAGAAAATAAACACATGGACTCCTTAGGCTAAAACGTTCCTCACTTAAAGCGGGCTGTAATGTTAGATCGCTTAAGTTTCCAACCTATCACTCGTATGGAATGTAGCCCTGTTAATATTCCAGTTTAAGAAAATATATTTCAAGCACATGACATACATCCTTCTTCCCGGTTTCTCTAGGATAAACTATGTTATCGAACCATAAAACGAAAAACTATTTTCTTAAAAACATTTGCTCTGTGTGATACGAGCACAATATAGCTTTCCAGAGATGTATAGCGTCCACTGTGCACATCTGATCACGGTTCATAAATTATACTATGCGTGCATCTGCTCTATATAAAATAACCGTTACTAATAGGGAAAACCTCTTACAAGGAATGAGATAAACGCATACGAGCAGCGCCCGACATGCAGAAATTGCAAGTAATTGTGGCACTAACTCTGTAAAAAGCACACGTATGCACGGCGGGGTTGCAGTGCCTCACAAGCACCTATCGCTAACTTAGTTATGAAGCTGAAGTCTCGATTTTACACCCAAGATGCGACAGGGGGATGGAGTACATCGCATAATCATAGTTCGTTTAGGGGAATGTGTCACGTTTCATCACACATGAGATGGAAGTCCTCTGATGAAGGAGAGGTTTGCAATTAACGATCGCAAGTAGACAGTGCTTTAAATCATGTACAGAACACGTGACTGTATGCGAGTCTAAAGCAGGCTATGTCACGCGACCGCAGATGCATTTAAGACGGATGGTTCTCTGTCTTCCTGAAAAGCGTCAAATACAGTAGTCAACTCGCGTGTATCACTGATCCCTCAATAGACATACAGTATAAAGCTGCCTCAACGGACAAAAAAAGGACTGCTTCCCAGTTCCCTTCGCTTTCATGTCGACGTTTTCTCGGATTCCTCTTGCTGCCGCATACATGTTCCCATTGCCAGGCAAAGCGGCATAGACGTTTCTCGTGAAGCATTTTATCGCAAAGAAATAACAATGGATGTTAGAAACAGTTCAGCTAATCAGTTATAGTAAAATATGACAGTGACGTAATTAATTTACAGGAACGGGAAGGGTAAGTTGTCGAGTTGGGAGACTGAGGGTGTTTGTCTCGCACTGTTAACAAAATGCCTGAAAGTAATGAATTACGGTAATCGAGCAAGTAACTACAGTTTGCCTTTTATAAAGTACGGGTATATATTTCATTGTCAAAAACTAGAAACTTAGAAAATATCTAATATTAGCAGGTCTGATATTTGAGGATTTGTCACATCTGTCCACGAGCTGTGGAATTATCCTATCGTAGTTCAGTTGCCGCTACCCATAAGTCAATTGTTCACTGCCTTCTTCACCTCGGCATCCCATTCAAAATGTTTCCCGCCGAATAACTCCTTGAGTTTTGTGGAAAAAGCGTATTACACTAATTCATTGGCCCTACCAGTCATGTACGAAGATAGACGGATGTCCAGGTCAAGTCTTATGCTGGACATTTGTCCGTCCATTATTGAGCATTTCGCACAGTTTTCTCGCATTAATTCGTTCATTAGTGTATCACAAGACACTCCTTTAGTTAACAGTAAATTGTCGCAGGTTTTAACTTTCGAACATAAAAAATCTAAAGACACCTGTAACTTCATAGTGGGCGGAACTTTGTATATGACAGTTGTAAACAATTCCAGAATATATAGTGATAATTTGTTTCGATTGCTTCTCGGACGTCGAGGCGTAGAGGACACCATCTCGGATGTGAATCTTGCTAATGGGAATCTGAATAGATAAGTCTTCGTCGGCTGATGCTCCTATCAGAGTTCTCATTTTTCTACTGCACTTGCGTTATTGCATCGCAGGTCAGATATGAATATGCCCTTGATGGTACTGAGCGAGGTGGCGCAGTGGTTAGCTCACTGGACTCGCATTCGGGAAGACGACTGTTAAAACCCGCGTCTGGCAGTCCAGATTTAAATTTTCCGTGATTTCCGTAACTTGCTCCAGGCAAATGGCGCGATGGTTCCTTCGAAAGAGCGCGGCCCATTTCCTTCACCATCCTTGACACAATCCGAGCTTTTCTCCGTCTCTAATGACGTCGAGGGGCCGTTAAACCCAGCCTTCCTTCTTCCTTGCCTATGATGGCTTAGCAGACTAACCCTGGCTTGAAACATGCGGCGACATAAAATACACATAAAGAAGGTGGAGGGCGCGGCTGGGCCTGGCGAAGTCTGCATCACTGTCGTTTCCCATTTTCCTGCCTCCGATGTTCCTGCTGAGCATGTGAGACAGCAGCTTAAGTAGCTGTACACTAGTGTTTATGATCTTCTGATGCGGCACAGCAGTTACGTGGGTCAGTATTTAGACTCTTTAGATTCTTCTTGAATTGGCCCTTACAGCGCTTCAGTTACATAATTAAATCTTGGAGTACGTCGTTCGTGTTTCACAAAGCACTGCTTATGTTGTATACTGTTTCTTCTTTTGCTGAAAATGCACCAGTGATGCAGCTTGAAAAGTCTTGACTGGTTGCAGCGTTAGAAACTGTATTACGCGGGAAGTACACGCGGCAGGAACCGGTTATGCGCGGAACGATCGTGTGGCAGTTATCAACAGGGAAGAGAGCAAGTTTATTGTACACTTTCATACCTTAGAATGGGATTCAAATTCCTTACATTTCGATGTATGGTGCCTCTGAATATTTTTATACAGAATGTTGTTGCTCGGGTTTTCAATCATTTCAGTGTCCCCTCAGATGTCATCTAAGAAAAACACTCTTGTTTTTTAGTGAAATCCGTCTTGTGCCAGATGCGTGAGCGAGACAACCAGCGATTTGTAAAATAATGGGGTGAGCGTAGCGTACTGCGCATATTTTCATTATCAAACCAGACTAGTCACGTGATTTTGGGACGACGCTGTTTGTCTACTATTTGCGGTAATAGCGAAACATGAAACATGTGTACACGTATTCTCCTTGTTTTATGTACGTTTGTGCACATCTGAGTTTTAGTAACACCTATGGTGCAGTACTGTCGTTGCTGCGGATGTAACGTGAAATATGTGAAAGGTGGACCAGTTACTTTTTGTAGGTACGCACAACAGACGTATACTCGTAAATGTCATATTGATGTGAGGCACTTTATTTGTTGGAAAAAATCGAGGCATGGTATTATATAAGGTCTTGTAGTGCACATATAATGTCTGCGATTTTATGGCCGTGTGTTTACGAGAAAACTGCTAATTAAATTTGCAAGTGTGTTCGTGTAAGCTAACAGTCAGTGGCGACGCATTGGTGCTATATTCATATGGAGATGAAATTTACCCACTACGGTCAGATACACCACTACTGATAGTCTAATTTATGTAGGTTCTCAAACCATTGTGTGCATCTAAGTATTTCTGTACGAGATAGTTTCCTGTATAGTGTTATTGTAATGTATTTAATTAGAACAGGTTTAACAATATGAATCAGTCCAATAGAAAAATATTCTTGCCTGTCACTATTTTTATTACTCGAAAATTAGAGCATTTATCTTGTATTTTTATTTTTTTGTGCATAATGTTGTACTTTTCTGATGAGATGATTAAAATGTTACAAAAAATGGTTCAAATGGCTCTGAGCACTATGGGACTCAACTGTGGTTATCAGTCCCCTAGAACTTAGAACTACTTAAACCTAACTAACCTAAGGACATCACACAACACCCAGCCATCACGAGGCAGAGAAAATCCCTGACTCCGCCGGGAATCGAACCCGGGAACCCGGGCGTGGGAAGCGAGAACGCTACCGCACGACCACGAGATGCGGGCATATAGTAGGGACGTTTGCATTAGGAGAATCTGAAGTACTTCACAAAAGACGAAACACACATGAAAGCTACCTTCTCAAAACAAGCCGCTTATTACAAACTGCAAAACATGTGAATACTTCCATACACAATACGTTTTTGCACTTCAACATTTCCTGTTCAGTTAAAAGCACATTGTAGACACCACTGCCTTGCATTTTTCGTAGTTCATCTAATATGCAGGAAAATACCTGAAAAATGTCTGATATAATTTTGTTCTCTGAATTTTCCTCGCAGTTCTCGGTTTCATGACGAAAGGTTCGTCATATATGGCAAAATGCGTTCTATATAGCGCGAACATAAACATTAGGTAACGTAACAGGTCAGTCTGTTACCACAACCTTTATTTAGCATTCACATTCGTTGGCTTCACCAATTCACAACCAAAAGTATCAGTTCCCGACCTACCCTGTAATTCGGGCTGGGCTACACATCAGTCTGTCAGCACCACCAAAACTTCAGTAGGGAGTCCAATACCACACGCTAGCCTCTTTTAATTCATCACAGCATCATTTAATTTTTTTCATTTATTGTCATTTCATCCCCCTCGCCCCATACGGGCTGTCAGAAATACAATTCTCCGCTCTTCAGCGAAGCGAATGTAAAAAAAATCTTACAATGAGAAATATAAACAATTTGAGTTTTTTCTATTTTAAATTAAAAATCAAAGACGCACAGATAAAAAAAATAAAAATACATACATTTTAAAAACACATCGCAGGAAGGTGAAATTCTTTTGATAAACACATCGAAGCACCGCACTTTCACTTAAAAACTGAAGGAGCTGCACTAGGGTGAGAGGTATTGCCGGAGGAGAAAGTATGTTCCCTACAGCTGAAAGGTATGAGTGGAAAGATAGGGGCCTGTTAGATAGAAAAAACTATGGAGATGAGTAGAAGGAGCTGAGGTGAATAGTGGGGTATACGGTAGGTGGGAAGACAGATGGTGAGGAGTAGTTTGTTGTGTGGGTGGTGCCAATGGTTGCAAGAGGAAAGGGATGGCAATGAATGGAGAGAAAAAGGAGACGGGAGCGCTGATGTTAATTCCATTTAAAACCGGAAAGCCGATTTTGTACGAATTGCTTTCCAAAACCTTCCTGTGACAACGGCATTCATTTGCAGTAGCGAGCTATTCGACTGAGTTTTCTAACTCTATGCTTATGTATTCTACAGAAAAAGCCACATTTCGGAAATCTGAACGGCCTAACCTGTTTACTTAAGCTGTTGATCTAAGTAATCGGTAAGGAACCGCGATAGCATGACCGTAGCGACATGTATCGGTTTGCTCGGTAGATGAGTCCCTTACGATGCTGGCTCCAGAAGCCTGTCCCTGACTGGCAGGGCGGAGCGCAGCCCCAGGTGTGCCTGCGCTCGCCTGCGCCGGCCTGCCCTCGCCGCTCCCTGCCCTGGCCTGGCCTAGCCCCGCCTCCACAGTGGCGCCGTTTAATTAATCGAGCGCGGCGCTTCCTCTGGCGGCTCGGCGTGGCCCGCCTCCCGCCTCCCGCTGAATATTTATTCTCCGCCCGCTTCCTAACGAGCAGCCGCGGGGCCGCCGCTTTCCGACAGCAGCGTCGCGATTTAGCGCCACCTTCCCCTACTGGAAGCTTCCTTACAACCGGCCCGAAACCGACGTCCTACACTGGTGCCACAAAGATTCTAGACGGCGTTCGTGTGCCGTTGTAATAAAAATATTTTTTTCACTCGCCTAGCGAGAGTGGAACGTCATGAACCATGTACTACCCCGTCGGCAGTCGTGGTACGTCGGAGGGTATCTCTCAACGATATCATGTTTCCTACCCTACTCCATTCGCGCACTGAGCGAGACAGAAATGCCTATACCGGGTGATTCAAAATTCGTATTACAGGATTCTAGAGATTGCAGACGGGACTTAGTAGACGAAATTTTGACAAGTAGTCCATATTCGCAAATGTACAGTTCGGATATAAAATATGCTTGAATATTATAGCACTTTCAAATCTACCACTTCACGGTTTGCACACAAGCTGAGAGTACGCCGTCGTCAGTCCCTGTTGTAATTTTAACATCACACTGCCCCTTCGCCCGGCTACAACAACGGCTACGAGAAACTGGAACGTTCTCAACTAGCACGTTTGACTGTGGTGCTCCACGGACGCGCTGCACTCTCGGCTTTGAAGACGATGTCCTACGTCTCGTAGAAGAGAACCCGAGGACAAATGCTCGAAACATTGCCCATGTCATCTGCTCTCTACACCACACAGGTCAGAGCTCACTGTCTCCGCTGTGTGCACGCAGTGGGGAGAGAGATTTGAAAGTGGTCCGATCCTCACACAGATTTTACATCCAAACGGTACGTTTCGGGACGCGGCTTCCTTATCAAAACTTCATCTGCTAAGTCCCATCTGCAATATATAGAAGCCTAAGATGGGAATTTTGACTTCATACGTGCCCTGATCTCTCTAATCTTATTCTCATGATCCTTACGCGAGATATCTCAGGCGATGGTGGTTGCATAATGGTTCAAATGGCTCTGAGCACTATGGGGCTCAACATCTTAGATCATCAGTCCCCTACACTTAGAACTACTTAAACTAACCAACCTAAGGACATGACACACATCCATGCCCGAGGCAGGATTCGAACCTGCGATCGTAGCAGCACCGCGGTTCCAGACTGAAGCGCCTAGAACCGCTCGACCACAGCGGCCTGCTGCATAATTGTCACACCGTCTTTTTCGAATACACCTTCGTGACATTTACCCAGTAGAGGGCTGACAGGGGGCGATAAATCAATTTTGACTTCGTACGTGCCCTGATCTCTCTAATCTTATTCTCATGATCCTTACGCGAGATATCTCAGGCGATGGTGGTTGCATAATGGTTCAAATGGCTCTGAGCACTATGGGGCTCAACATCTTAGATCATCAGTCCCCTACACTTAGAACTACTTAAACTAACCAACCTAAGGACATGACACACATCCATGCCCGAGGCAGGATTCGAACCTGCGATCGTAGCAGCACCGCGGTTCCAGACTGAAGCGCCTAGAACCGCTCGACCACAGCGGCCTGCTGCATAATTGTCACACCGTCTTTTTCGAATACACCTTCGTGACATTTACCCAGTAGAGGGCTGACAGGGGGCGTTAAATCAATAAGGCAACACATCTTTTTTTTTCCTGAAAGCAGTCTGGTTTTATTCTGAATTCCAGTACACCATATTATTTCTCACTCTCGTGGCTTCAAAACCCTGTTTTTCAACATAATCTCCCTTGAAACTTCCTGGCAGATTAAAACTGTGTGCCGGACCGAGACTCGAACTCGGGACCTTTGCCTTTCGCGGGCAAGTGCTCTACGAACTGAGTTACCCAAGCACGACTCTCGCCACGTCCTCACAGCTGCCAGTACCTCGTCTCCTACCTTCTTCTATAATCTCCCTTCATTGCGACGGCGTTACGCCACCTTCCTGTGGATGCCTGTATGCCCGCAAGGTACCACTCTACTGGTAGACGTCGGAGCCAACGTCTTGCTGCGTCAATAACTTCCTCGTCATCCACATACTGCTTCCCGCACAGCGCATCCTCCATTCTGCCAAACAGATGGAAGTCTAAAGGTGCGAGATCCGAGCTGTAGGGTAGATGAGGAAGAACAATCCAATGAAATTTTCTGAACTCTTCACAGGTGCGCAAACTTGTTTGAGGCCTTGTGTTATCGTGGACAAGGAGAAGTTCGCTTGCATTTTTGTGGCGACGAACACGCTCAAAGACATTTCTTCAGTTTCCTGAGGGAAGCACAATATTCGCTTCATTGCTGAACGTTGCACCATGAGGGACGACATAAAACAGAATAACCTCTTCGTCACCATGACTTTACCGGCTGAGGGTGCGGCTTTCAACTTTTTCTTCCAACACTGCAGCAGTCACAGTTGTGTATGGCCGACCGGCACGCGGGAGAACGAACAGCTTTGTACGGACTTGTTGTAGTGATTATAGGGGCTTCGTCCAACGACTCACCCTGCTTTTTTTCACTGCCAAGCCTCCTTTAACATTCTGCAAGTGCCTATCAGTATCTGCGATGCTCTGGTTTTCAGCCAAAAGAAAGTCAGGGACAGCTCTCTATCTGGAACCGTTTTCCATTACAGACACCATTTTGAAGGCTATGCATAGCGCCTTCACTTACCAGAACTTTGAGAAACTATAGGGGCTGCATCGGGAATATTCCATGATCTCCCACAACAAATTATGACATTTCAACTAAAATTGCGTAAGGAAAAAATATGTTGCCCCTCGTAGCTGCGCGTCTCTGAATTCGTTCGACGTCTGTCGTCACGCGAAACAGTGAAAAAATACTCTAGAATTAGTCACATTAGCATCTTGCATGCGACTTCCTTTACAGATGTATTGTGCATTCCCAGAATTCTTGCAACAGTGTTAAATATCTCCAATTCACGCTTCCACAGTCGTGATGTTGCGTCATCGGTCTTAGTACGGCCTCTGAAAATGTACGCACTTTGAGATGCTCAACACGTTCACCACTAAAATTCTAATCAGAAATGTCGGTCTTCTTCTCCATGTTACAGACGTTACCTTTCATTTAGCCACATTTAAAGGGATGTGCCATTCGTTACACCTAGCGGAAATTTTGCGTGCAGCACTGCATGATATCTCACAAACAAAAGAAATAAGATTAGGGTTTAACAACCCGTCAACATCGAGGTCATTAGAAACGGAGTACCAGTTCAGAGCGTTTCAAGGGTCGGAAAAGAAATTAGCCGTACCCTTTGAAAGGAACCATCCCGGCATTTGCCTTGAGCGATTTTTGGATATCACGGAAAACCTAAATCTGGATGGTCCGAAACGGATATGAACCGTCATCGTCCCGAAAGCGAGTCCAGTGTACCAACCACAGCGCCACCTCGCCCAGTTCCCACAAACATCAATCTTGTGGATCAACATCTCAATCATTCTGACTTACCATGTATCCTCTGCTAGATTCAGACCGTGCACCTTCGTGTCTCTTCGGGTAAGCAACTTAAAATCCAAATTTTCGGGATACGAGACATCACTGGTTCTTGGCTGGTAGGTAGTACGGTGTTTAAACGACTCTTTTTGTAATGCGATTTCCCACAGAGCCTTACAGGACTCCACCGTGGCCATGTGTAAGAAACTATCTGTGCATGTGCCCCACTCGATGTACGAAAGATGTCTGTAGTCTAAATCGGTATTACTCGATGCGGCTTCGAACAAAAAAATGGCTCTGAGCACTATGGGACTTAACATCTATGGTCATCAGTCTGCTTCGAACACTGCGAGCCTTTTTTGCTTCGCCTGGTCTAACACACTTCACTCAGTCTCGAACTCCAGCTCCCAAACTGGCTCACATAGAAACATGTGTCGATATTGACAAACTGCCTATTGGCTTCTGTCTCGGGTTCTTCGGCCGAAGAACCCGAGACAGAAGCCAATAGGCAGTTTGTCAGCAAGTGGCCACGAAAGCCTCAACAATTTTGTATGTGTCGATATTGTTAAGCTGCTGTATTTCGATACGTCGACGAACACTTTTAAAACTGCAGACAACCTTGTAAGTGGGGCAACCACATCTATGAGTATTCATCTTGGGTATTAATAATTGCTTCAGGCCGGCCGCGGTGGTCTAGCGGTTCTAGGCGCTACAGTCTGGAACTGAGCGACCGCTACGGTCGCAGGTTCGAATCCTGCCTCGGGCATGGACGTGTGTGCTGTCCTTAGGTTAGTTAGGTTTAATTAGTTCTAAGTTCTAGGCGACTAATGACCTCAGAAGTTAAGTCGCATAGTGCTCAGAGCCATTTGAACCATTTGAGCCAATAATTGCTTCAGCTGTATTTTCGTCCTTTATTACTGTACCACTACCGGTTTCGTGGCGTTAAAGCTACCTCTTCAAGTGCCATATGATTAAAACATTAGAGCGGAAAAGCTCGAAATATTTTTTTCCAACATTCGTTGTCTGTCAAGTACAAAACACCGCTACTGTCTTAAGCTGCTGTCTTGTAGCGGTGATTTGTATTTGACAGACAACGAACGTTGGGAAAAAAGATTCCGAGCTTTCCCGCTCTAATGTTTTAATCGCATGTCACTTGAAGAGATGGCTTTAAAACCACGAAACCGGTAGTGGTACAGTAATACAGGACCAAAATACAGCTGAAGCGATTATTAATACCCAAGACTTTTAAAACTGTGATGTAAAATGACAACTAGTGTTCCTTTTCCTTAACTCTCCAGTGCGGCTTCAATCTGCGTGCAACAGCTAAATTGCGTGAAAAGTACAGTATCACATAAAATTTTCCAAGACATTGCTGCTTAGTAAACTACAGCTTAATAATCTTGCTAACCGTCGTGATGTGGCATCACAAGCGCATGTTATGTGGTATTTTTAATGAGGGCAAGAATCAGTGTTGAAGTTTTGCCAGGGCAAGCAACTGTTGTACAAAAATACATTAAACTCCAGTGGGGGCGAATCATTCTGTCAATCTACGGCAAATAAATATTTTTGGTGTCAGAATAATTTGTTTCGAGTGAATTCTTCTGTTGCCTAATGCTAGTTTCGTTTTATTAGTAATTCCTTCTGCCGTAGGTTATTTGTAACAATTGTCTTCATTCCACATACGTCATCGCGTACACAGTACAGCAATTTCTGTTTCGTCGTCGATTTGGTAATTTGTAGCGAATCTCCGAAATTTTCTGTATGTTAAATTATCAACAGTTGATTTCGGAGTGGAACCTATATCAACAGACAGTTTTTGTAATAAATTATCTTAAAAATGAGTCCTCTTGTTTGTGTATTGGAGCGTCTCTTTCGCACGCTGCTATAAGGATCGCCTTCTGTAAATGTTTCTATGAAAGGCATCATCTTATCCAGTCTATCATCGTCTCCTACAGCAACTTAATACTGCATTCATCTACCGTAGCGATACAACCCGTGGATAACCACAAGTGCACTACATTTCATTTTCCTTGTACAAGTACAAACCTTGTATACTAGAAGATAAACCGTAAGCAAACAGAAATTCACTTTTGGAATATGCTGACTTTACTTTTGATGGATGATGTTACCAGCCGATGGTGATATAATCGGAGTCAGTAGGCGGAAGTTGAAGCAAGAAATGCAGACACACCTTAAGACAAGAATTTCAGACTGGCGACGCAGGCGAGCAGCCATATCGGCAATGTGTTACAGCGCCTGTAGCTTACTTAATTAATTTTAGCAGTACAATGCACAGGCGCCGAGACACTGTTAATTAAAACACTCCTCCCTCCAGCATTACTCTTCCAGGCAGCTCGCGGTAGACAGTGAAATACGTGCCACTGGTATTAAATAATTAGCAGCAATCAGCTGGTCTCGTTTCAGGAAATTATTAATGTGGCCCCGCAAGACGTCATGTGCGGCTTACGGGAGGCCTTGTTCCATGGGCGGAAGGACGGAAATTTCCTTCCACTCTCTTCGCAATTTCTGTTGTATTCGCAAAGTTTCCAACGCTCACATTCATTTCGACGTAACTGTACTTTCTTCTGCAATATTTCTTGCTCCCTATCCAATCTTCAATCCCCCTTCTTCTTCTTTTTTATGCAACGCTGTGTTGTTTTTCTAGTCTTTTCGTTATTTTCTGCGGCAATTACTGAACATTCACTTTCCTCAGGCATACATTCCCCACACCCAGCCCCATCATATCAACTGCGACCTTAACATTTTTTGACTGTATGCTGCAAACTAGACTTGATTACGCATCAACAGTTACATGAAAAGCATGAATGTGTACTAACATTCGCGCTCAGTTATTAAGACGCTATCGCACACGATACTGAGACACATTTGTCTTTAGACTGGGGGCTGGGGGGAGGGGAGCGTAGGTTGAAGCTTCCTGTAACCGCCATGTTACTCTTTACTGTGCGTATCACACTTTCCTAACAATGAAACTAAAATGTTATGTTTAGACCTGTCTAATTTAGGATAACTACCTTATGCGGATACAAAAGATATGCGCTTTTAAAAATACTACCTTTTGGGTATGGAACTTTTTTGAGTTTTGCTAACAGACCGCTCTTTCGGGCTAGAAACGTTGTTGGTATCTGTCTTCATCAGTTTCTGAAAGCTAAAAGTATACTTTTATCTGAAATAAAAGACAAACTCTTGTCGGTAGTACTGTCAACTTACTTTATTGTACATACTCCACTCCCCGTGAACGTTAGAATACTACAGAAACGGCTTAATCGGGTAGAAACTATTGTAATCCTAGTGAGTAAACGAGCTTATATTTAATTAGTTGTCTGCATATCACAAAAGATGTCGAATCATTTAGGAGTCAAATATATTAATTTTCATATTCTGAATAAAAATCTTAATTTACTTTATCCTTTGTATCCGTATTCACTGAAACCTTCAGGCTGCACACACTCTGATATAATCACGAAAATGCAAGGGATGTTGTAGGTCCTAAGCTTAAGGCACAGGTAGTAATTAAGTTACATTTGGTGTGGTGACATGGCTGCGGATCTTGGGCACAGTCTTCCTGTTGGGCTAATTTTCATGAGGAATACAAGTGAAAGCATGATATTAAAAATAGTTTTTTAGCTGTAAGTTATTAAGAAAGCTATAGAAGGTACTGATAAGTAATTAAGGGAATCCTTACCGCTCATCTTCTCTGCTCAGTGCTCTATATAAATTCTAATTAAGACTCGTACGTAACGGCGCAACGTAATATGTATGATTACCATGTCTAATGTGGTTTAATAAAGTACCAATGGCCACATCATCCCTAAATCTGTTAGTATGCGAGAAATTGTTAAACAACGAACAAATGTAAATGCTCTACTCGAAACCATCTTGAGTCGGACTTTGGGCCTTGGAAAGTAGCAGGTATCTGTATATTGTGGCTCTCTATACGCAAGGATGAATATTTGTTTCATTTGTGTAGTGGATATCCCAAAGATCAGTTTTAGTCAGCGTGAATAATTTTGGTTAATTGAAACTTTAATGAAATACGCGGTAAATTATTTTCTTGAATCCGGTATCAAGCCAGATGAAAAGTAAAGCTCTGTTCAAATGGTTCAAATGGCTCTGAGCACTATGGGACTCAACTGCTGAGGTCATTAGTCCCCTAGAACTTAGAACTAGTTAAACCTAACTAACCTAAGGACATCACAAACATCCATGCCCGAGGCAGGATTCGAACCTGCGACCGTAGCGGTCTTGCGGTTCCAGACTGCAGCGCCTTTAACCGCACGGCCACTTCGGCCGGCGGTAAAGCTCTGTCGTTATTTTGACTGTTATGAGTTGTTCTTATAAGCAGAGTGACTCCAGGTTTCGCTACTTCATGACCAACATTCCCATCAGTAATAAAGAGCGAGACGTTAATGCTTATTGTTATAGACCGACGATCATGAACTGTAACTTGCACTATAAAGCCTATTCATCCACTCTATTCATAAAGCGAGGGCTGCACGGCAGCAGTAGAGAGATGAGTGTGGAATAATAAGGAGAGGCGGGAAAATGCATCGATCAGGGGGCGCACTGGAGTGGAATTTAAATTATAATATTGCGGAATACGACGAGACATGCAGATGGGGGAATAGATGGTCGATGGGCCAACAAGTATTTTGCTGGATTCAAATGAATAAGAAATAACAAGAGAAAATCTGTTTATCTTCCGTTGCCTTAAATTTTGGGTAAAACATTTAGTCTGTACCTTTTTTTTACGTGTTCCTCATGTACCAGGATTTCCACACTGTAACTTGGTGGAACGAAGAACGTATCTGACGTAAATGACAACTTGTACCTTGCCGTACCACAATTTAGCACCTGTTTGCGCTGTACCATTTGCGCAATAGCTGTTGTGTGCATCACTTAGGAAAAAATCACATTCAACGTTACTGGGAGGCAATCCGCGTAAGATCTTAGTGACTGAGGGGACAGCTATGAAAGTGAGAAACGAAAAAGGAGATAGCCAAGTCCGTTTGAATGGCTAGGAGCATCATTTACACACAAACTGCAATAGGTTCAAATGGTTCAAATGGCTCTGAGCACTATGGGACTTAACATCTGTGGTCATCAGTCCCCTAGAACTTAGAACTACTTAAACCTAACTAACCTAAGGACATCAAACAACACCCAGTCATCACGAGGTAGAGAAAATCCCTAACCCCGCCGGGAATAACTGCAATAGGGATCGATTGACTTATTGAATACAGGTAAAACGCAGACGTGGTCAGATGGTTAAATACTACTTGAGAAACTTTATCCATGAACGTCAAGACATACTACTATCTCGGACGAGTGTAATGTACTGTGATAGACACAACGGAATAGGTGTGAAACCTCTTATTAACCGCGCTTTGCCCCTGTGGAACCACTGGATGGGTAATTTCATTACCTTCTGCTCGCACAGTGCATCATTAAGGGATTAAGTATGGGAGGCGACCGGCCGTCAACTGCTCGTGACAGGAAGCAGTGTGTGCAGAGGACATGGGTGCTCGCCTGTTCAATGAAGAACCGGTGTCTTCACGGACGACAGGTGTAGCAGCTGGCAAGGCGGGAGTTCACGTGTTAAAGATCTGACAAGAAACTGTAACTCGTTATCATCCAGCAAGATGTGCGAATAGCATGATTCTCGACGAGCAGTGTCTGATGTGGAGGTGATGTGTCTTTGAGGCTCACACACCGATTTGCGTAGCTTACTACATAGTATTGTAAATGCACCGAACTTTAGAGACGACGTAGTTGGTGCTCATAACAGTTTTACACCAGCATTGAAATTGTTGTTTTCGTCGTACAAGAAGACTGTGTTCGTTTACAAAGGTTTAGTCTTGCGCACAAATACATTATCTGATCAAAAGTACCTGGCCACGTATCAGAGGACGTTAATATGGAGTGTGCCCGCCACTCGCGTTTATGATTGCTTGAACTCCTCTGAGAACTCTCAGTTACGTGTATAAATGTCTCTGGAGGAATGGCAGATTATTCTGCTTCAAGAGCCGAAACCAGTTAAGGCGACCATGTCGGACGCTGTGGGTTTGGAACGAATTCGACGTTCTGTCTCATCTCAAAGCTGTTCCATTTGGTTCAGGGCGGCACTCTGGGCAGGCCAGCCTATTTCAGGAATGTTATTGTCCACATAGCACTGTATCGCAAGTGCTGCTTTATGACAGGGTGCATCAACTTGCTGATACAATGATCGTCTCCGAAACGTTCCTCTACTGTATTCGTACACAATGGTGTAAAATGTGTTCATATCCTTCCGCATTACCGTTTTACTAACCGAAACAAGGAGATCGCACTCTGATCACGAAAACACCCCCCATGCTGTAACACCACTACCTCTGTACTTCACTGTTGGCACTACACATGATCGCAGATAACGTTCTGCAGGCATTCCCTCCCATCGGATTTCTACATGGTATAGTGTGATTCATCACTCCAAATCACTTGTTTCCAGTCATAATGTGTGGTTTGTGAGGGGCTGCTCAACTTATCTATTCCATTCTTTTGAACTTCCCTACGCTAAATTCGTGCGATTTTTTACAACCACCTGCCCGCATCTCGTGGTCGTGCGGTAACGTTCTCGCTTCCCACGCCCGGGTTCCCGGGTTCGATTCCCGGCGGGGTCAGGGATTTTATCTGCCTCGTGATGGCTGGGTGTTGTGTGCTGTCCTTAGGTTAGTTAGGTTCAAGTAGTTCTAAGTTCTAGGGGACTTATGACCACAGCAGTTGAGTCCCATAGTGCTCAGAGCCATTTTTTTTACAACCACCGTCCGCAATGCTCGATGTTCGCTGTCCATCAGGACATAGGTTTAGCTGCAGGTGTTCCTTCGTATTTCCTCTTACAATCACATCGCCAACAGTGGACTTGGGAAGTCTTGGAAGTGTTGAAATATCCGTAATGGATTTGTTCCTTAGGTGACATCCAGTGAGTAGTTCACGTCCGAAGTCATTGTGCTCTCCTGACCGAACCTTCTGCAGTTACTGCTTCTATGCTGACAACACAGTAATCCCTGCCTTCATTTATACTGGCGGGTTCGCCTCACGTGATACCGAGCGATTAATTGCACATTACGTAGGAGTGGCCAGATACGTCTCACAGTTGTTGTTGTTGTGGTCTTCAGTCCTGAGACTGGTTTGATGCAGCTCTCCATGCTACTCTATCCTGTGCAAGCTTCTTCATCTCCCAGTACCTACTGCAACCTACATCCTTCTGAATCTGCTTAGTGTATACATCTCTTGGTCTCCCTCTACGATTTTTACCCTCCACGCTGCCCTCCAATGCTAAATTTGTGATCCCTTGATGCCTCAAAACATGTCCTACCAACCGATCCCTTCTTCTAGTCAAGTTGTGCCACAAACTTCTCTTCTCCCCAATCCTATTCAGTACCTCCTCATTAGTTACGTGATCTACCCACCTTACCTTCAGCATTCTTCTGTAGCACCACATTTCGAAAGCTTCTATTCTCTTCTTGTCCAAACTAGTTATCGTCCATGTTTCACTTCCATACGTGGCTACACTCCAAACAAATACTTTCAGAAACGACTTCCTGACACTTAAATCTATACTCGACGTTAACAAATTTCTCTTCTTCAGAAACGATTTCCTTGCCATTGCCAGTCTACATTTTATATGTTGTGTCTAGACAAGACAGCCTAGACACAATGAGAGGAAGCCGAAAGGCACGCGCTTAAACTCACGCAGGCTGGCGTAAGGTCTGAAACAGGATACGTAATGAATGCTATAAAGAAAAGTACCTAGCTTCTGGAATACTTAACTTTAATCCACATTTGTAGAACATCGCTCTTGATGATACATTAATAGAATCTCAATATCAATTGAATACGGCGCCTTGCTAGGTCGTAGCAAATGTAGCTGAAGGCTATGCTAACTATCGTCTCGGCAAATGAGAGCGTATTTGTCAGTAATCCATCTCAGGCAAAGTCGGCTGTACAACTGGGGCGAGTGCCAGGACGTCTCACTAGACCTGCCGTGTGGTGGCGCTCGGTCTGCAATTACTGACAGTGGCGACACGCGGGTCCGACGTATACTAATGGACCGCGGCCGATTTAAAAGGCTACCACGTAGCAAGTGTGGTGTCTGGCGGTGACACCACATTATATCCTCTCTACTTCGACCATCATCAGTTATTTTGCTCACTAAATAGCAAAACTCCTTTACTACTTTAAGTGTCTCATTTCCTAATTTAATTCCCTCAGCATCATCCGATTTAATTTGACTACATTCCATTATCCTCGTTTTGCTTTTGGTGATGTTCATCTTATATCCTCCTTTCAAGACACTGTCCATTCCGTTCAACTGCTCTTCCAAGTCCTTTGCTGTCTCTGACAGAATTACAATGTCATCGGCGAACCTCAAAGTTTTTACTTCTTCTCTCACAGTATGCCTTGCAAAAAACAATTTTGTACATAGGCTGGCCAGAAACAGTCCTCAGTATTGAACAGAGCTAACGAGAGACGTGTTGGTGCTCGGAGTCCTCTTGTATAACCTGGCAGAGAAAATACTTAAAAACAGAAAAGGAAAAGAAGTCATAAACATGGTATAAGTTAGAGTATGCATTTTTCGTCTACGAGTTTGTTTTGATGTTCTACTTGCGACGTAGCATGCGAACTACATTTGAGTGGCTTCACCGCATTTGGTCTTAACATTCCGAGACACTATTTTTGTACGTTTTTATGATTTATGCAGAGTAGTGTAAATACTGATTGACGACTTGATAAGGAGAGGGAGAACGTACAGTATTAAAACGCTAGGTGTATAGATCCAGATTTTCGTCGCACTTTTGTCTCTTTTAGCCAATGGCCTTGCCGCAGTGGTCTCACCGGTTCCCTTCAGATCACCGAAGTTAAGCGCTGTAGGGCTGGGATAGCACTTGGGTGGGTGACCAAACGGTTTGTTGGCAAGCGGGGTGCACTTGTGAGGCAAACTGAGGAGTTACTTGATAGAGAAGTAGCGGCTCCGGTCTCGTAAACTGCGGTGCGCTGACCACTTGCCCTTCCATATCCATATCCAGTGGCGCCTGTCGGCTGAGGATGACACGGCGGCATGTCGGTACCGTTGGGCCTTCCAAGGCCTGTTCGGACGGCGTTTATTGTAGTTTAGTTTAGTTGTCTCTTTTAGCTCAAAGATAATCACATTCTGGGATTCTGCGTTTCCTGTTCGCATCTTCAATGCATTATTGCGGAAGTATTCTGAATTTCAGGATAATGCCACCTTGTGTTTGTGCGGCATAGAAATATTTCCAGAAATCTTACCCTCTTCACCTGTGTCAACTGGCAACGTGAAACATAAACCGTTTATGTCGAATTTATCACTTCCGCCCATGCACGCAGATCAACACTCCAGCGATCCATCGCACCAAATCACGACAAACGTGTAATGTTATGAAACTGGGTCGTCCCATACAAAACCGGATATTTTCATCCTCTCTCTCTCTCTCTCTCTCTCTCTCTCTCTCTCTCTCTCTCTCACACACACACACACACACACACACACACACACACGTGCGCGCGCGATCTGTGTGTGTGCGTGCGTAACTGACCGCCATGTCCAGAGCATATTTGTTTGTAGTCAATAAGCTGTGCGGAGCTGTGCTGATGTTTTACACGGCCATGGTTCTGTTTATAACACAGTTTCTAACAAACAAGAAAACTTAGCTTTTAACAATAATTCAGGTGTCTGTCATTCCACCTAATAGCCTGTGCACGGTTTCATTTTAATTTCCTTGGTGAATATTCATCTTTGAAAAGATTTTCTGAAGAAGAGGCATATGTAAGCGTGTAATATTAACACCAATAAAAAAAAGTATGGTGTTGTCATATATTTACTGAGAAAGTGTTTCATAATTGTAAAACTGACTACAATGGGAGGTCGCAAATGTGACCCACGAAACACGCAACTAACTAACTAGCGGTAAGCTCTTTTGTACGAGTAATTCGGCGCTAGAGTTGTATTTTTTTAAGAAACTGCTTTTCGAGACTTAGTATCGTTACCTGTTTAACTAAAATAAGTTAATAATCACATACATACCGGACATAACAAACGACATATTGTTATTTGCGTCTGAAAACGACATATTGTTATATGCGTCTGTCAACATGGGATTCTGCTAATTACCAAATTACAGCCTTGGTTATTTTGATCACAATGTGTCGTTCAGTGAAATCTACGATTTACATTTCTTACTTTTTCTGGCGCAACCCACGGGGCGCCACGTTTTCCTCGTTGCGGAGCAATGTGCAGTACAAAAGCGCTATCTTGTGTACAGGACGTTGTGATCGATTTCCAAGGAAACTTCGAAATTCAAAGCACCTTAATATACTGTCATCTCTAGATGATTGATGGCCAGGGATTGAGTGCCTGCAGAGACATATAAGCGAAAACCAATAACTATGCGACGGAGACCGCCGCTTTAAGCATTTATCGTGCCAGATTCACTTCTTTCTGCTCTTGCCCGCAACTAGAGGAAGGAATACTTGCAGATTGCCCTCATCCTACCCAGCGCTTGCTAATTACATACAGTAACACGGGTTTTCGTAGTGTACTCTTCATTATCGTGAGCGACTAAAGCCCAAATGGGCTACGTCGGCTGTCGATTATATTTTTCACTGAGAAAAAGCATTACTTTATGGAAGAAAAACTTCTGTTAACCACAGACTCTTTACTTAAAATTAATTAAAAAATCAGAAGTTTTAGATTGCTAATTGTAAAACAGATATATAGTACAGTTTTGCTGTTGAATAAGACTGACGCTGTGGTAAAAGAATATTGATGATACAAGCTTTACTTATTTATACATTAACCGAAATACTACGGTAGAAATGAAGTACAGGCATCAAGTACGGTATGCATAGTATTTGCAGTATTTTGTGAAATATAGTCTATCGTTACGGCTGAAAGCAAGGGGAAACTACGGCCGTAATTTTTCCCGAGGGCATGCAGCTTTACTGTATGGTTAAATGATGATGGCGTCCTCTTGGGTAAAATATTCCGGAGGTAAAATAGTCCCCCATTCCGATCTCCGGGCGGGGACTACTCAAGAGGATGTCGTTATCAGGAGAAAGAAAACTGGCGTTCTACGGATCGTAGCGTGGAATGTCAGATCCCTTAATCGGGCAGGTAGGTTAGAAAATTTAAAAAGGGAAATGGATAGGTTAAAGTTAGATATAGTGGGAATTAGTAGTGAAGTTCGGTGGCAGGAGGAACAAGACTTCTGGTCAGGTGACTACAGGGTTATAAACACAAAATCAAATAGGGGTAATGCAGGAGGAGTAGGTTTAATAATGAGTAGGAAAATAGGAATGCGGGTAAACTACTACAAACAGCATAGTGAACGCATTATTGTGGCCAAGATAGATACGAAGCCCACGCCTACCACAGTAGTACAAGTTTATATGACAACTAGCTCTGCAGATGACGAAGAAATTGATGAAATGTATGATGAAATAAAAGAAATTATTCAGATAGTGAATGGAGACGAAAATTTAATAGTGATGGGTGACTGGAATTCGTCAGTAGGAAAAGGGAGAGAAGGAAACGTAGTAGGTGAATATGGATTGGGCGTAAGAAACGAAAGAGAAAACCGCCTGGTAGAATTTTGCGCAGAGCACAACTTAATCATAGCTAACACTTGGTTCAAGAATCATAAAAGAAGACTGTATACATGGAAGTAGCCTGGAGAAACTGACAGGTTTCAGATAGATTATGTAATGGTAAGACAGAGATTTAGGAACCAGGTTTTAAATCTTAAGACATTCCCAGGGGCAGATGTGGACTCTGACCACAATCTATTGGTTATGAACTGTAGATTAAAACTGAAGAAACTGCAAAAAGGTGGGAATTTAAGGAGATGGGACCTGGATAAACTGAAAGAACCAGAGGTTGTAGAGAGTTTCAGGGAGAGCATAAGGGAACAATTGACAAGAATGGGGGAAAGAAATACAGTAGAAGAAGAATGGGTAACTTTGAGAGATGAAGTAGTGAAGGCAGCAGAGGGTCAAGTAGGAAAAAAGACAAGGGCTAGTAGAAATCCTTGGGTAACAGAAGAAATATTGAATTTAATTGATGAAAGGAGAAAATATAATAGTGAAGGCAGCAGAGGGTCAAGTAGGAAAAAAGACAAGGGCTAGTAGAAATCCTTGGGTAACAGAAGAAATATTGAATTTAATTGATGAAAGGAGAAAATATAAAAATGCAGTAAATGTAGCAGGCAAAAAGGAATACAAACGTCTCAAAAATGAGATCGACAGGAAGTGCAAAATGGCTAAGCTGGGATGGGTAGAGGACAAATCAAGGATGTAGAGGCTTATCTCACTAGGGGTCAGATAGATACTGCCTACAGGAAAATTAAAAAGACCTTTGGAGAAAAGAGAACCACTTGTATGAATATCAAGAGCTCAGATGGAAACCCAGTTCTAAGCAAAGAAGGGAAAGCAGAAAGTTGGAAGGAGTATATAGAGCGTCTATACAAGGGCGATGTACTTGAGGACAATATTATGGAAATGAAAGAGGATGTAGATGAAGATGATATGGGAGATATAATACTGCGTGAAGAGTTCGACAGAGCACTGAAAGACCTGAGTCGAAACAAAGCCCCGGGAGTAGACAACATTCCATTAGAACTACTGACAGCCTTGGGAGAGCCAGTCCTGACAAAACTCTACCATCTGATGAGCAAGATGTATGAGACAGGCGAAGTACCCTCAGACTTCAAGAAGAATATAATAATTCCAATCCCAAAGAAAGCAGGTATTGACAGATGTGAAAAGTACCGAACTATCAGTATAATAAGTCATGGCTGCAAAATACTAACACGAATTCTTTACAGACGAATGGAAAAACTAGTAGAAGGCGACCTCGGGGAAAATCAGTTTGGATTCCGTAGAAATATCGGAACACGTGAGGAAATACTGGCCCTATGACTTATCTTAGAAGCTAGATTAAGGAAAGGCAAAACTACGTTTCTAGCATTTGTAGACTTAGAGAAAGCTTTTGACAATGTTGACTGAAATACTCTCTTTCAAATTCTAAAGGTGGCAGGGGTAAAATACAGGGAGCGAAGAGCTATTTACAATTTGTACAGAAACCAGATGGCAGTTATAAGAATCGAGGAGTATGAAAGGGAAGCAGTGGTTGGGAAAGGAGTGAGACAGGGTTGTAGCCTCTCCCCGATGTTATTAAATCTGTATATTGAGCAAGCAGTAAAGAAAACAAAAGAAAAATTCGGAGTAGGTATTAAAATCCATGGAGAAGAAATAAAAACTTTGAGGTTCGCCGATGACATTGTAATTCTGTCAGAGACAGCAAAGGACTTGGAAGAGCAGTTGAACGGAATGGACAGTGTCTTGAAAGGAGGATATAAGAAGAACATCAACAAAAGCAAAACAAGGATAGTGGAATGTAGTCGAATTAAATCGGGTGATGCTGAGGGAATTAGATAAGGAAATGAGGCACTTAAAGTAGTAAAGGAGTTTTGCTATTTGGGGAGCAAAATAACTGATGATGGTCGAAGTAGAGAGGATATAAAATGTAGACTGGCAATGGCAAGGAAAGCATTTCTGAAGAAGAGAAATTTGTTAACATCGAGTATAGATTTAAGTGTCAGGAAGTCGTTTCTGAAAGTATTCGTATTGAGTGTAGCCATATATAGAAGTGAAACATGGACGGTTAACAGTTTGGACAAGAAGAGAATAGAAGCTTTCGAAATGTGGTGCTACAGAAGAATGTTAAAGATTAGATGGGTAGCTCACATAACTAATGAGGAGGTATTGAATAGGATTGGGGAGAAGAGGAGTTTGTGGCACAACTTGACTAGAAGAAGGGATCGGTTGGTATGGCATATTCTGAGGTACCAAGGGATCACCAGTTTAGTATTGGAGGGCAGTGTGGAGGGTAAAAATCGTAGAGGGGGACCAAGAGACGAATACAATAAGCACATTCAGAAGGATGTAGGTTGCAGTAGGTACTGGGAGATGAAGAAGCTTGCACAGGATAGAGTAGCATGGAGAGCTGCATCATACCAGTCTCAGGACTGAAGACCACAACAACAGTCAGCGTTCATGGTGCTGCCCAGAACTGAAACTATTTTCAGTGTCATAATAATTCCACCTCAACCGAATAATAAACGTTTTGACAATATGTACTACGGATGATAGCAATTCTGAAACAGAGCCAAGTGTTGATGGGGGTCTGAGACGCGAAAGTAGGCCACGAGACTGCTGATGGTCTGATGACTGAAAAGCTAGATGTCTGTGTTGGCCAGCGGATTATACCGACATATGCCTAAAAGGGCAGCACATCGTTTCCTGCTGTGAACGAGGCAGAAAATTAAAGGTCACTTCTGTTTCATACGTTACTGATCGGCTGAAATAGCTCATGTTAGGGGAAATAATCTGTAAAACGGATACCAAGCAGCTGCTAATAATACCTGCATAGTTTGGAGGTAATTTACTATAATAATTATTATTCTTGACATTCCGCTAGTCAGCCTTTGAGTCAGCATGTCGGTTTTTGAATCTCTGTCATTTTATAGATGTCTTAGCACCTTGTGATTTGCTCATTACGACTGGTTTTAACATTTTTATTCTGTTGCGTATGTAAAAAGACACACACAGTAACGAAGCATTTAAACCGACGGCCATGTCTGAAGTCGTGTAAACCGAGGAGGTCATATGTTCCAGAAAACGGTGCTAGTTGTGTAAGTCGGTGTAGTCGTGGTGTAGCGCGCAGGCCGAAGGCATATTTGCTCTCAGGGTGAGAAACGAGATGGGAGTAAGGACTTTAAATCTCAGCGCTGTATTTCCCATAGCCAGGGGTCGTATCCGTCTGATTTTAAGTGAAGGGAATCGTTACCCGTGTCCTGTAATGAGTAGTTACATATGCTAAAACAGGCGTATCGTGTAGAGAAGAGTAGCATGAAGATTTCATATAATCGATTCGATAAAAATTGTGGAAGCTGTAACTGTTTAAGTAATGCGTGATTCCGATAAAATACACTGAATTTTGATACTGCATATGTGTAGCAGCCAAATATATGCGTCAGTTGGACGGCAGTGAGTAACCAGTATTGTCATTCAAAAGCGGTGCGTCGTAAATACTGAGAGCCACACCACGTAGCCCATAAAAAATCACACTAAATACATATCCCATTTTGGTAGATAGTATAACTGTATGACTTCTTTTTGACTTCCGCTTTTCGCGCGATATTGTCATCTGTTTATTATTATTATGTTATTGATTTATTGAGAACTAACAGATGGACAGTTATTTGTGAGGGCCCTAAATAACAACCAGCGTGAAATTGCGCATCCTTCCATGTATGATGTATTACAGCTATATTTGTCAAATCTGAGTGCTTGCTCATTTCGTTATTCACAAAATCACATTTGATTTGGGTCAGGAGAGGGGGAGAGAGAGAGAGAGAGAGAGAGCGCCCTCTGATAACTGCGACCGGGGGTCGCGCGCACGGCCCCGGTACAGCTGAACGCTGCACGGCGGGATCACGGGGCGTGGGCGCCGGCGTTACAACCAAACCAAACACCGCTCAGCAGTCCGTCACTGCCATTAAGATGTTGTGATGTCGTTAATTTTTGAGTGAATGCAAGGTTGCCTGCGTCCGTGTCAGCCATTATCGACTACTGGCAATTATGTGCACAGTTAGGCTACAGTAATCAATGTTATCAGTGTATTGAGAGGTTGTCAGAGTAAGTTTCCAGTTAAACATAACGGCCTTCCGTGGGATCCCGTGTTATACAAGCCACTGCAGACAACGAAATAAAGTTAGGAATGAAGTTTTATAGGTAATAAAATCCAGATTGCTGCAATGGTGTATTTACTGTGATGGATCCATTTCGGCTAGATTGGAATCTTCAGATCAGAGACGAAACCAAAATGGATAAATGCTTGTAAAGGTGCCGATTCGTTTTCAGTTGCCAATGCGTATTATGTGTGGTAAATATTTTTTCTGACCGTGGTCTGAAGATAGCAGTCTCACCCAAATGGATCCATCACGATAAAGACATCATTAAACTATTACGGTAGCAATGTGGATTTAATAACGTAATGTCTCTAAAAGAGATTTTCCACGCTGCTGGCCCATTGGATAGTAAATTATTGACTTGAAGTTTTATATGTTCCCAAAGACCAACGAGACAAAACAAAAATGGATAAACGCTTGTAAACGTGCGATTCGTTTTCGGTTGTTAATGCTTGTGTGGTCAATACATTTTGCTGATTCGGATTAGGAAATGGATTCGAAAAGTGACCTTTGAATATTTCTGCGAAACTCAAGTTGATGCCTGATTCTGTTCCAGCTCTCTCTCTCCCATTCTCTGAAGGTAATTTAGGAAGTAGTATTATTCCTAAGTATGAGAGCAAAATTCAGCCTCAAAAACGAAGCTCTCATAAAGAAGTGGAAGAGATTTTGCAAGTAAATACATTACCAACTAATGGAGGAACTACTACAGAAATTATTAACTACTCTTCTTCTATGTGTTACAACTGCAACACCCGAAGAAATTGTGTGATTTCTTCGAAATCGGAGGATGTGTAGAACAATGTAACAGTACTAAGTGATTAAGATTGTAGAGAGATGGCGTGCACTTAGGCCCAGCAGCGCTCTCCTTTTGTGACCGGACAAGCCAGTGTTGCTCCACGTTCAGACGGTGCAGAGCTGCCAAACAAAACTGAAACGTGCAAGCAAGTCTCAGTATCCCTCATCGACGTCAAAGAGGCGTGAGCTGCAACGGGGCAGAATCACTGGTTTCTGGGACATAGGTTTGCGTATGGTGACAACGTGGCACGTAAAGGACACGCTGCTACGACAATGGTGTGTATGTGGAACCAGTGGATATAAAATGCTCGTGCACAGCAACAAGTGGTTACTGTAGTACAGAACGTAACAACAGCGTCGATGACTGCTGTCTCATCCGTATCGTCGTAACAGACAGAAAAACTTAGTTCTTATTGTTGGGTCTATGTTGCAGGAATACAACGGATGAGGATGTGTCTGCGTCGACGGATCGACGCCGGCTGCTGACACTGATGGCACGCATATCATTGAGTCGGCTTTCAGTCCCCAGAAACCATCAGCACATCATACTGCACTGGGGACGTCCTGAGTGACAAAATGTAGTGTTTCGGAGCGAGTCCCGCTTCCAATTGTTCTACAGTAGGTCTTAGACGCAGTCTTGGTGAACGCAATCTGGCACAGTGCACTGTTTAGGGGCATAAAGAACGATAGTCATGTGTAATGGGTTGGGGCGCCATGGGCTATTAAAAGGTTACTAGGAAAGTTTTGCAATACGACGCAACAATAAGTCGCAGGAGACTGACTGATTGTTGCTGTGTTCTGAGAATACTTCATACTTGCGTTGCAGCCGCTGTGCCGAGTCTGTGGACGTAGTCGTTCTTTAGCAGGGTTAGTTCAAAGTGCTTGCTATGGAATCGTGGTCACGAAGTGAGATTCTGGCAGTTTTGCGGTGCAACTTCGCCCGTGGTTTAATCATAGACCAGTGCTTTGAAGAAATGACTCCTTCACACGGTGGTGTGTCCACATCGTATAACTATATTCAGCTCACAGAGAGAATTCCAAAGAGGAAATTTCACTCTGGAGGACGCTAAGAGGACGCAAAGGGCAAGATCATCAGTTACGGAGGAAAACATCGATGCTGTGAGGAAAATGCTAGACGAAGACAGGCGAGTGACCTATAAGCAGGTAGAGGATAGCTTGGGGCTAAATACACTAACAATTCGTTGGATTCTGCATTGATCATTTGCATGTAAAGAAACTTTGTTGTCTGTGGGTGCCGCATAGACTGACGGAAGGGCAGATGTCACAACGTCTGACATGGTGCCGGGAGATGTTAAAGAAGTTTTCTAAGGGACAATCTCAGTAAGTGAATAACATCGTGACAGGCGACGAGACTTGGCTTTCTGTTGTGACGTGCCGACTAAGAACCAACCCCCAACTCTCAGCTAGGCAATTGCAGTCCAACGTGATTTACGTACAGCTGATGTCCAGTACCTATCTGTGGCTCGTAGAAACCCTGGGCTGAATGCAAAATATCTACGCACTGCCTGCCTTGCGGTAACGAGGAGGGCTGTGTCGACCTGGACACCGAGCAACTGTCTTTACACGATCAATGTGATTCTAGGCGTCCACTGCGAACAGCACTACAAGCCCCTTAGCACCTTGATGTGCGAAGACGGTGAGCAAGGAGATAGCCGGAATGGAACGCGGACTACAGGCATAGAGTTCTCTTCACTGACGAGTGCAAGGATTTTTGACCACTGATGATCGTCGTCAAAGAGTGTGGACGCAGGCAGGTATCAGTGCACGTCTCACACATGCAGTCCGTTTGTTTCAGCAGGGAAGTGACTGTCTTGTTTTTGGTCAGCATCTTGTGCGGACGTCGGAAATTCTCATTGTTATTGAGAGTCGTTTGATGGCTTTTCAGTATCGGAACAGTCCGTCTAGCTCATTTACAGCCTTGTAGTCGAAATGTGAGTGAGAAGTTCGTTGAGGACCCTAATACACGGACATACTTCGACCATCTCGGAACCATCTTCCTTCAGGAGCCAGTAATCAGCCGAATACAACGGCCTGCAGTAATTGCTAACTTCGATGCAATTGAGCGTGCTTCAGACCAGTCGAAACTTCCGTGTGTCGTTTCAGGCATCCTCCTCACGCAGTAGATGAGCACGGAAGAGTCACCGTTGAAGAGTGGTCTTGAGCAACAACGTATCTCGTCTTATTACCTTGTTTGACAGTATGATGAGGAGGATCCAAGCATGTTAAGGTGGAGTAGCACGGTATAATAGATTCAGTAGAATTTGACTGCGCAGATGACAATTTCGGACACGTTCATTTTGGTTATTGTAACGTCTCTATTTCAAAATAGACCCATTTTTAGCACCATAAGACTTGTTCTTTGATTTACTGTCTCGCTTGAATTTACGGCCACAGATATTCGCAGACATGCCGATGTTGGAAAACGTTCTGTAGCAGTTTATTTGCACCGAACGACCTCTGGAGTCTGTCGCAGGTGTTAGATGTGTAAGAGGCGACTGTTGGAAGGGCGGAGATGGTTCTGTGACAGGAAACACACTGTCAGTTTGCCCCTTGCCTGTTTCCCTCGGAAGAAAGGTGATGACCTGTTTCCGCCGGTAGGCGCAGTGAAAGAAGACTCAGGATTAGTTATTTATTTCCATAAGTTAAAATCAGTATCTTGACTCACTGTTGGCATTCCCCGTCGAATTTTCGCGTCTTAAACAGCCTGTAGCGCGCTAGCCGTTCCTGCTGGTTGCTGCTATGGCCGTTTGTCGCCCGCGGTGCGTCCTATGCTGGCCGTAGTGCGATGCCGCGGCAGTGATGAAGGTGGCGTTTGTGTTGGACTTGCATACGCCGACTGGGAAAGTGCTCAGTCCCCTCCAGCTCACCGCTGTTCGTCTTCATTGTGGAACAGCAATGACAGTTGCCGTTAAGCCGCATAATACGACGATTTTGGCTTGCCGTTCAGATAGACTCCAGTGAGTCTGCCGAAGTATCAGGAAGGCTTGTGTCCTGACCCGGGACCATAGAGAAGACCTTTGGTCTACCCATCTGCGATAGCGACAGGCTGTGGTGTTGAACTCCGCGACTGGTCATTATGGAGAGGTAGCCATCTCTCCCAGTAGCAGTTGTTGCTCAATAGCGTGCAGGAAATCTACAACAGATGTGTGCCACACGAGCTAAAATGATGAGCTATTTACGGAGCGAAGTAGTGGCTAATGTTTACACGACGTCACTTGTCATGACTGCATACGTCATGGTATTACGAAAGTATCAACGGTACTTTCACTGCCGTGCGCTTAACAAGTACGTTACAATATAGGACTGGTTCATAAGAGATCTTGGCGCATATTGCTACCTGCAACAAATTTCGAATGTCTGCCACTGACTAGCAAAGAAGCTGTGGAGTCCGACCAGGACTGCCCGTTCTGTGCACACCATTGCTGCAGATACCAGCCGCCAGCCAGAAACTAGCAGATACACGGCGGCCGTGTTCATTAAGATGCGCGCGGCCGCCTTGTCGGATTAATTCTGCGCGGCCGCCTGGCCGCTGTTTACGCCCTCCGGCCGCTCTCGTGGGCGCGCTGCCGCACTCGTTGCGCCGGCGCGGCCATCACTCAGGCCGCGGCCGCCACCGCCGCCGTGCACCTGACAGCCAGCGGCCGCGCTGCCTGCCCCTGACAGATGGGCAGCCCGCGCATTGGCCTATCCGCTGCGCTCCACCCCCGCGCATTTGTTTGTACCTCCTAATTGGCAAACTTGTTCAGCGTCCCAAATTCAGGCGACAGTGCCGTACGTACGGCATTGTTCCCTCTCTTAAGTTCCCCCAAGGACAAGCGTCACGACCGAGTTTGTACAGCTACACACATGGGGCGGACAGTTATGTGGAAACACTATCGATTCATCTGATTATCACGCCTAATACGTTGTAGAAAATCCGTTCTCATTCAAAACAGCTTCCAGCCGTCTCAGAATGGATAAATACGGGTCCTGTATGATAGTTACTCTTCTAAAAAACAGGAGTAAGTTCAGGTAACGACGAGGAAAAAGGAAGGAAGATTGGGTGTAACGTCCCGTCCACATTGAGGTCATTAGAGACGGAGAACAAACCCGGACTGTGTCAGGGATGGGGAAGGAAAGCGGTTGTCCCCTTTCAAACATACCATCCCTGCATTTGCCTAGAGCGATTTAGGGAAAACCTAAAACTGAGTGACCGCACGTGGGTTTGAACTGCCGCCTTCCGGAATGCGAGTCCAGTGTGCTGACCACTGCGCCACCTCGCTTTGTAGGGTGATGGAGGCGGATAGCGAACAAGCATCCTTCCCTCCAGCGTAGTGCGCAAAGGCCCAATAACACATAACTGGTGACTGTGCTGTCCAAAGGGAATGCGACAATTTATCATCGTGTTCGCGCAACCAGTCCTGTACGATACGAGCTCTTTGAACAGAGACGTTGTCGTCTTCGCACACAGCATCACCATTGGGGAACAAACATTCTACCGTGGGATGGATCTGATCAGCCAAATTGGTCACATCCTTGGGGGAATGTGACCTTACAGTTTAACCAAGAACCCGTGGAATAACTGGTTTCATGTTGCACTCCACGAATTCCTCTCCATCTAAGAGTAGCACTTGCACGCTACGTCCTCATTTATTTGCTGGATGTATTCCAAACTGTGGCTTTCTCTACGGTTTTTAACTTCCACATCTCCCTCTAGTACCATGGAGATTATGTTGTGATCTCTTAACACATGTCCTTTTTATGTCCTCCTTGCTTCATCTATCATGGGTTATGTTGCTTCCAAGGTATCAGAGTTCTTAACATCGTCTACTACACGAGTTAAGTTTCTCGCTATTCTCATTTTGCTACTTCTGACGAAGTACCTCTTTCTTCAGTTTACTCTAAATACGTATTCTGTACGCATTAGACTGTTCATTCCATCCAACAGATCCAGTAATTCCTCACCCTAACTAAGGTTAACAATGTCATCTCCGAATCTTATTACTGATATCCTTAATTTTAATCCCACTCTCGAAACTTTCTTTAGTAAACGTCATTACTTCTTTGATGTATTGATTGAAAAGTAGGGGAGGGGGATAAAGACTGCATCCCTGTGTTAGCCCCGTTTCAATCCGAAGTCGTTACTGGGCTTCCAATATTATTGTTGTACCGCGATGTGGGTGCCAGAGTCATCACCGAAACCCTGTCGTGTTAGTTACCCCATGTTCGAATTCACTTAGCTCCAACATAATAGCTCGGACCTACACAGAAAACCGATCCGGCCACGACTGATGCTTGCGACATATTAACCACATTGAACAGGTCCCGCTCGTGGCGAAGTGTGACGCCGCAAGCTGAAGACTTGCCTATCATCGTCATTTATGTTCAAGCATGCATTACTGGCAGTGTTTCCATGCTTTTGGTTGGTTCGTTGGCTAGGGGGAGGGGACCAAACAGCGAGGAGGTGGTTGGTCCCATCGGATGAGGGAAGGATGGGGAAGGAAACCGGTCGTGCCCTTTCAAAGGAACTATCCCGGCATTTGCGTGAAGCTGTAACGCCGGAAATGCATATCCTCCTATTTCCATCTATTGTACTATAAAATTTTTCCTTGTTTTGTTACCCGAATATATAACATTTCTGTGTCTTTGTATATTGTAATTGTTTTACTATTTGTATATATATGCATTTATGTCGATGTATAATTGGTTTTTTTTGTCAATATTATTTGTATTTATACGCTGGGTGTGGCCTAGGGAAAACTATACTATCGAACGAATACATCGATAGGTCGTGTGGAGAACGAAAGTGTTTAGGATCTTTGGTAGTGTTAACTCTGCCGCGTGGAGCGCGGGCTGAGCAGAGAGAGTCTGGCTGGAGTAGGGCGGTGGAGAGGTGTGTTGTGTGACGCTCCCACGAGTTGCCGCTCTTTCGGGGTTTGGCAGCATGTAATTGCGCTCGACTTGCTATGATAGTTTCTGACATGGTGTCGCGGACGGGAAGCATTAGCTGGCGCACATCAAGAACCCGTTTCGCCTGGTGACCGTGTCGAGAAGGGGTGACTGTCGCCACCTCCTCGATCGACGGCTTCAGACCTTCAATCAATCAACAAGGGAGACTGGAAGCACGTAAAGTTTTAGAACTGTATGGCAGACCTCAGCTTTAAAACTGTTCCATTCACAAAATTACAGCAACTTAGCATGAACCTTTGTTGCTCATTGTCCCAATTGCATTGCCAAGCAGGATCCCTTCCTTTTCCGAAATGAACCCGAGTGTCGTTGAAATTCAGACGCCAGCATTAAAATAATATAATTCGATTTCACTGCTTTAATTTCAAAGTTCAGTTAAAGTATTCATAGCTGGCTACAATATTTAGATTACACGAGCACAAATTAAGAGTGCGAGTTTTGTTAGCATATTTTAGCTTACCTGTGACTGCAGCTCAGCTTGGTACGTACTAAATTTTACTATTGTTAATTGTTCAGAATCATTTAATTCAAGTTCGAAGTTAAATCTCTTACTTCTAAATTGCGTAGATTCAAGTAGCTTTTGAAATGATTGTTGAGGTAGCCCAAGACTAACTGTATTTTACTGAATTTCGATATGCTTCAGAAACAAAGTTCACTATTAATCTCAGTCACTAAATTAACTTTCAATTTTCCGGTTTTATTAATTATTTTGCTAAATTAAGTCAGAGTGTAGCGAAATTTATTACTTCTGACAAACTTTCAGTTTTCACACTACACGTGTCAACCTTCAGTTGCCACGCTTCTAGTGCTAATTATATGTGTAATAACCTTTCTTTTTCAGTTACTATAGTAATTGTCCTTAGGACTGGCGACCGTAATTTCCCCCAAATCTCAAATATCTAATTACCGCTAGTTAATTGTTGACGTAACGGCCGCACATTTACTTTCTGTATTAACTTTACCACTTTTCAAAATTAATTTCCACCAGTTTCATTTGCATTTTTCCTTTCATTTAGATGTAACCCTTTCCTCCCCCTTTACCGACAGATTAACTTCGGTGACGATTGCTTTTCCCAGATTTCCATTAGGTACACGCGGTTTAATTTTTCACTGTCATTAAGGTCGATAAGTGAGGGGGAGGTTACAAAGCGATTCAGGGAAATCACAGAAAACGTAAATCAGGACGGCCAGTCGCGGGTTTGAACCGTGGTCCTCCCGAAAGTGAGTCCAGTGAGCTAACCACTGCGCCTCCTCGCTCGGTCCATACTTTTGTACAACTTCTGTACATGCTCTGCAAATCACTGTGAACTACGCGGCAGTGGGTACTTTTCATAATGTCATTTATAAAGGCTTTTTCCCGTTTCATTCAGGTTGGAACGCAGAACTAATGATTGCTTGAACACCTCTCTCCACGCTGTAATTAGTATAATCCTGTTTTCGCGGCACCAGCGGCAGTGATACGTAAGGAGCACAATAATAATTCTAGATTCTTCACTTAGTACCGGTTCTTCGAATTTTGTAAATAGGCTTTCACGGGATAGTTTGCGTCTATCTTCAAGCGTCCACTAGATCATGTGTTTCAATCTTCTTTATGCTCTCTCGTGGATCGAATACACCTTTGACCATACTTGCTGACCTCCTGTGTATACTTTCAATATCCCCTGTTAGCCCCATTTGATTTGGCTCCCAAACACTTGGCCAATATTCTAGGATGATTCGTACGAGTGTTCTGAATGCAGTCTCCTTTGCAGATTGCCTGCTTTTTCCCAGTATCTACCGAGTAAACGAAGTCGACCACCTCCTTATCTACGTCTGAGCCCACGTGGTCGTTTCGTTACATATCCCTACAAATTATCACATCTGAGGTGACTGATTCCAGTTGCAACACATTAATGTTGTGGCCACTACTTTTCTGTTTTTTGAACTGCATAGTTTTACGTTTAAAGCAAGTTACCACTCTTTGCACTAAAAAATCTTATCAAGACCTTTCAGGTCATAAATATACAACATGAACAATAATATTCCCACCACACTTCCGGGGAACACCCGTGAAACTATTTCGTTAACTGTTGATGACTCTCCATCCCACATGAGATAATATACTGCACACTCCGTACCCATAAATCCTCAGTCCAGTCACTAATTTCGTTTTATACCCCTCGTGATTGTTCTTTTGTAACCAATTTCCTGCCAGGAATAAAAGCGAAACCTTCAGAATTAACGTCCTTTCACGTCAGAGGCCGCCTGAACACTTGTGACGTAATGGAGAACAACGGGTACGACAGCCTGTCTTATACTGCCGTCACTGGACAGAGATGTTCAACTACCACAGTCAAAGAATTTCCTTGCTACAGCAGAGGGACCCAGACGTCCCGACTGGACGCAGATGCACGACTTCAATTACATACTTTTTATGACACTAAAGAGAGGAAAGGGACTTTTAAGTTCCGATTGGCAGGAGAGAGTTAATAAGCGCTGATATAATACTGAGTCAAATGGTTATCTGAAATCTGGTAATACAGCAGCCGCCTGCCTGTGCTGATCATGGCTTACAGGATATCGCGTGACAAAATCGGGAGCTGGATTTTACAGTTTCGTAGTTTCGTTAACTAACATCGCCATTTCAGATTCAGTAATCATAAAAACTCGATAAGCAATCAAATCACGAGATGCAAAGCTTACCAATCTTGTACCTAGTAAATGTAATGCAGAATCACGGCAACATTAAGCCGTGCTGTCCCAGGAACAACTTCAAGGTTAGTCAACACAAAATCCAAACGTGCACCACGAAACACAGTCTGACCATGTAGGCCATCAATAACCTTTGCGGTATCAATATTCATATTTTAGTCCGTCTCCACATCTAAAACAATCTTAGAGATTTTGAAACGATTTCGTCTTGCTTTCAGCTGTTGGTATTTTATTTTACGATTGTAGTTTCGACATTATGCCATTTTAAGGCATCTACAAAACTTAATACAATGTATTGAGAACATTGTGAAGTGGTATTAATAGTACGTACAACCAATTTTATAGTTTGTTGACCTTCATATATTTACACTGTTTTGACATGTACTTTAGGCAGAGATCACAACGTAATATGCACATCGGAGAACTAGTCAGCGACACAATATTCCATTATATTTAACGCAGGTTTGATTGGATTGTGTATGACACGACAGGATGATTCATATAAAAGTGTGCATTTCTAATACATTCGAGTGAAGGTCTAAAACAATCAAGAAAATTTTTATTTCTGAGGCGTGTTAACTAACTGAATTTGTTTTGCGGTAATTTTGTTCTGTTCTAAGGAAATTACATTATTATGTTAGTCATGGAGTGATAGAAGGCTTCCGTGTATATATATATATACAGGAAAAAAACAAATTGGCCGGCGACTGACGGTAGGTCTTCGTGAAACAGAAGTCAGGAACATTAGGGAGTCAAAGACTCGGTCGTTAAAGATGGCGCACAGGCTCGCGCTGGGAAGGAATCGGGAAGGACGTCGGCCGTGCCCTTTCACCTGAATCATCGTTCTCCCGAATACATGTCCAGTGTTTTCCCACTGCTCCACCACGTCTGGATTTTGGGGACTGCATTGAAGAATGGTCGAAGCATCCGGACGTAAAATCGTCACTTTATGAATTGTTTACTGTACCTGCTAAAGGTCTCTACTCACTCACAGAAGAGTATAGCGGTTTCTTTTCTAATGCAGCCAACATGACAGATGGGGTGATGCCAAAAAAGGACACCAAACTTCGTGCAGCAAACGGACATAAATATAAAAACACCAAAAACACCAATCTTACTCAATGATGCACTCAAACCCATTCCGCAATAATTGTTACCGCACTATGTGTTACCGCCACACTGGTAGCCATTTACTGGAAGTTAGTTCTTAGTTACGTTACTGTATCATGTTCGTAAACTAGTCTCTGTTAATGACACGCCGAATAATTGATCGCATAGGGGTCACAGGTAGATCAACGTATTATTATTAACTTAATTTGTGAAGCTCTTTATCTTGAATAAATCATCCAATTTTCCGTAAATGGTAACCTTTTGTTTGTCTATACATGTACGTTACATCTACCGACCTCAGTCCCATTCGAATAATTCCTTCGTGGTGCGACGGTCTTTTTTTTTTTTTTTTTTCTGAGAGTGTATGTTCACTCCTCAGGAAACGGTGTCTGCACTAGCTGGAAACTGTACGTATCTTGAGCCACAAAGCACTGACTGCGTGCAGAAAATGTAACTTACAAGTCACCATGCTGCCTCTGTGGATGTTACGCATGGGAGAGCGATTCCTTTGAGTTTAAAACATTTTATAACGGTACTGGGAAAGTTCCGTGGCAAGACAGTTACATTTCGTAACAAAATATAAAAAAATGCACCTACGTCAATAACATCCGACTCTCAATGTTGCCGATACTTTCATCGCCCGTGGTGGATGGCTCCAATAATTTTAAAAGTGGGCACTTGTACACTTGCTCAAATAAATTGGACAGAAGACATTTGACAAAAGTTCCCTTTTACACTACCTCAAATATATTTGACAAACAAACTTGGTGTCAGAAATTTGATTGTGTAATATCGGCCTTCGGATGACTTTTTTGTTCTTTCGAGGTTGTTATATCTGTACAATTGAAATCGAATTGGCGCACTGAATTAACCTATCACAGTTGGCGTAGACAGATATTTTTATTAACATGTATATATTTCCAGTTTTCAAGAGGGAATAAGATCGCCATCTTTGACTCCTTCTCCGTTGCAGGATTCAGAAGAATCATAATGATTATTAGTGCGAAGCTACAACATACGCGAGAAACATTGAGCAATTTCACACTAGCAGCAAGTGATGTAAATCGTTCATACAAATGAAACGTTCGGCAATTATGTGCTGTTTATTTCATTCACAACAGTGTCCTGAAGTTTCTGTGCTTTTGCGAAGTTATGTGTGTGCATTGTGGCCCAAAATTGTGTATAAACTACGCTGTGATTTAAAGTGGTAATGAGTACCGCAAACTGTCACAAATAATTTTTATTGCAACGTCGGATTTCGGCTACTGTGTGCCCACATTCAGTGCTAAAAGGCATATACAAACTAGTTAAATAATGTAACATGGCATGCCTTACTACCCGTACAGTTGTATAAGCTTAAGAGTCAGTAGTAACATTCATAGTAGAAAATGTAAGTTAAATATTACAACCACTTTTATATACATATAGTTTCAACTGGACTGTCTATGTCAAAGGCTGAGTTTTCACTGAGAGAGCTTTTTACAGTAATTACCCAGCTGGCTTCAGTGTGTGTCATACCAGTCTACACCACCGTGTACATGTGTGGTGAGTTGACAGCCTATATTACTTTACTTTACAATTGGCGTATTTTATCATTTTGTTATTTTTTTTTACTCCTAAAAACTTACGCAGATAAAGTAAATAAGCTGGCTCTAACTAAAAACAGTGTTTAATGTTTTATTGTAGTACATACGCGATGGTGATTGTGTGAAGTAATCAGTGGGATCAGTTACTGCTGCACCATCTACAGTTGCATGTAGTTTAAAAAATATAGTAAATCTTATCCAAAAGACCTAAATTAATAAATTTATTAAAACATTGTTAAATTCCGAGTACATTTGAAGGAACTAGAAAAGACAAAAATGGTGTTATAAGCTATCGTACCAGCAGCGTTATTGCACTGTCAGTGTTTCCATTCTCGTCATTGGCCGTACGCAGCTGATGGTTATTCGTATTCGCAGCTGCAAATATATTTCATGTTTTTATTTATTTTTTTGCCTTTTGTTCGCTATGATGTTATAAATGTTGTTGACGTAATTATGGGGGTAGTTAGTAACCATGTCGATACATTTTATTGTATTCAGTTCAGTGGGTTAGTCTTGTTGATTCGTAGTTGCTCGTTGTGGCTGTTTTTTCTCTTTTATCATATTCAGTAGTCACAGGTTACTGGTTTGGAAGCTTGCATATAACACAGATTACTATGTTTCCCCGAATAGAATCATCATGTACCAACTGATGTCCATTCATGTATTACATGTACTTTTTCCTGTTTCAGGTAAGCAGATTCACATCGTTGTGTCGAAGGCCCTCCGAAAGGTCACTATTCGTGCACCTTTCAGCACATCAAATGTGAGTCCACAAATTACAAAATCTACATATTCCAATATTAATCATGTGTTGTTTCATGTATAAACTGAATTTATATTTAAAACCCGAATTATTGACGTATTTATTCTGTTTTACGTGGCCTTGTGCTGCCTTCCGGAACGAAACTATAAATGTCAGTATTATCAAAAGTTACATGGTAATGACAATGCAGAGCTATTTTACACGGTGTTTCCAAAAACTTCATCCGATATGACACGAATATATCTTGTACATTAATGTAGACGGAAACTTGGGGTGGACTTCAATCCACACATCCGAATTAAACACAGCAGAAAATAGCGGTCTGCGTTCTCTGTTTCAACAAGTCCATTTCATCTTCAACTGTGATTGTGATTTTCTTAACAACAAGCTACCTCAATGATGGATCTGTGCTAATGGGCGTACGGGTCTCGCATCACACCATTGGTCTCGAAGAACGCATGAACGCACAGTTTTTTTTCATTTTTGTTTGTACTGGATGTTGATGAAATGCTCAGTCTACGTACCACAACTTGTAACAAATTTGAGTGAATAGTTACCCATCATAACATAGAAAGTAGCGCCAGACGTGCTTGAAAATGTATTGGACCAGCTTCATTATTGTCAGGACGTTTGTCGTCCATCTGCTGGCGGACCCACTGAAAATTTGTGAATACTAAAAATTATAACTTTTATCTTTAATGTAGTAGCAAAACGTCCCCCTGAGTTTGCACGTTCATTAATGTATAAGGGTGATCAAAAAGTCCCCTTTCGAATGCCGTACGGTCCAGAATCGGTATTCCAATCAGCCAAAATCACCGTGAACATTGAGGCAATCATTCCATCGACGCACCAGGTTGAAGATATCCGTTTGGTAGAACACCGTGAAGAAGTCCATAACTGCCTGCTGCACATCCTCATCCGACAGGAATCGTGGAGCCCTCAAGGCCTTTTCTTAAGGGACGAAGGTTGGATACCATCGTGGGGAGAGATAAGGGCTACATGGCGGGTGTTCGGGTGTCCCCCACTTGTCCGTAATTGATGAGACTGGCCTCCCAGGTCGACCGGCGTTTTGTATCGAATGGTGACCAGCAGAATTTGGCGCACCATTCGACAACGGTGGTTTTCGGCAGACATTTTCCTCATTCACCGATGAATGTCCACCAACGTTTGTCCATCGACACCAAAGAAACGAATAACAGCACGTTGATTCTGTTTGGACGCATTTGCTAATAACGTCGCCATACATCAGTTTCCTCATTTACCGCACGCACATCCGAGAGACCCGAATGTCACATTAATCCGTTGCCTACACATCGGAGTCGCGCTTCGTTGCACACAAGCTGCAGCAATGCTCTCAAACTGACACTTTTTGATCGCCCCTCATAAAAATTATCCCTTTGTAATACAGGATAGTTCTTTTTTGAATAAAAGCTTTGTAATCCCATGCGCAAGTTAACAAATATTGAACCCGAATGAAGCTTTTTGAAACAGCGTATGGGATGTGATTTCAATTGCATTCATTTACCGCAGCCATATTTTTTGCCATCGTATTGTTAACCTTAGCATTCTTACAGAAATCACTTGCTTTTAAGCTGTAATTTTCTTCGTTCAAAGCGCAGGAAATTCTATTTTGCACCGATGCCTAGAGATGGGAGATGGTAAATTTTATGCTTGAAGACTCGCATCCATCTGTTAACACTGCGCTTCATAACAATGTTTCGCACAGGTGGATCAAGTTGGAACTACAAAGGGATACCTCTCACTATCGTGTCGGGCGTCCTTTTGCTCGGCATGGTGCTGCAGCCCGACGTGGCGTGGGCTCAACAAGTCGTTGGAAGACCCCTGCAGAAATACCCAGCCACGTTACGTCTATACCCGAACATAATTGCGTAACTGTTGGCAGTACAGAATTTTGTGTACGAACTGACCTCTCGATTAATCCCATAAATGTTCTATGTGACTCATATCGGGCGATCTGGGCGGCCTAACCACTCGTTCGAGTTACGCAGAATGTTATTCCAACTAATGACTGTGGCTCGGTGATATGGTGGATTGTCATCCACAAAAATTCCATCGTTGTTTGTGCATATGAAGTCCATGAGTGGCTGCAAGTTATCCCAGAGCACCCGATCATAACGATTTCTAGTCAATGATCGGTTCAGTTGGACCAGAGAACGCAGTACATTCCATGCAAACGCAGAATACATCATTGTGGTGCCACCGCCAGCTTGCATAGTGCCATGTTGACAACTTGGGTCCACGGTTTCGCTGAGGTTGGGCGACACTCGAACCCTACCATCAGGTCTTACAAACTGAAATCGGGACTCATCTGACCTCGCCACAGATTTCCATCCGTCAAGGGTCTAACAGATACGGTCACAAGCTCAGGGGACTCGCCAAAGGCGATGTCGTACTGTTAGCAAAGGCACTCGCGTCTGTCGTCTGCTACCATAGCCCATTAAATTTCGCCCCATTGTCGTAAAGGATACGATCCTCGTACGTCACACTTTGATTTCTGCGGTTAATTCACGGAGTGTTTCTTGTCTGTTAGCACTGACAACTACGCAAACGCCGGTGCTCTCGGTCGTTAAATGAAGGCTGTCGGCCTCTGCTATTATCCGTGGTGAGAAGCAATGCCTGAAATTTGGTATTCTCGACACACTCCTGACACCGTAAATTTCGGAATATTGAATTCCCTAACTATTTACGAAATGGGGTGTCCCATGCGTCCCCAAAATCTGTTAATTCCCATCGTGCGGTCATAATAGCGTCGGAAACTTTTTCACGTGAATCACCTGAGTACAAATGACAGCTCCGCCAATGCACTGCCCTTTGATACCTTGTGTACGCGATAATACCGCCACATCTGTATACTTGAGTATCGGTATCCCTTGACTTTTGTCGCATTAGCGTATACGAAGAGGAGAAAGTTGACCATTTCGTAACATGCGTCACCCTACTCCCACATAAGTGTCTGTGAATTCTGAAACACGACGCTGGGAAATAGATGATTCGGTCTTAGTGGGCACAATGATAAAAATGATCCTGACATCGCCCTATACTCTTCGGTGGAAGTCGGACGCCTTGGCTGTCTGCAGCTTCACTTTTGGCTTCCTGTTCCGCGCCGTGTCGTCGCCTGTGGCAGCGCGTGTGCGGGCGGGAGGCGGCGCGACTCATCTGTATGCGCGCGGCCCGAGCCGCCGCCTCCCCCTGGGAAGCCCCAGGGCAGACCTCTTTGGACCAAAGCTGCGGCTGGGCCCGCAGCCTGCCGGCTCGCTCTTCATGCAAATGCTGGCCCGATACTCTGGGGGCTATCAACTCTCTGCGCTTCATAAGCTTCCCATAAAACTGTGCTTTTATTTCCCTGTAGCATTATTATTAGGTCTCCTGTTGACAGCGATTAAGTCTTTAGTCACTGCTGCAGATTTCGGTATCCAATTAAAGAAAGAGTGGCTGAACCTTGTCGAGTCTGCCTGGCCGTCATCATGCGACGTACTTTTAGACTGCGAATCCTCAGCTTTTTATCGGATAGGCTTAAGTTACTACGTGACACCACATGCGCTATTAATAAAAAGGGCCTGTGAGAGCATAATTTCTTTGCCCTGATTGCTTTACTCCCAGAAACAAACGATGGATAACAGTATTGCATGGAACACGGACTAAATGTTGCAGCTCTGTCGTCCACTAAAGCAGTTGGAGAACAACTGTAATGAGTAGGTTGCTTGACGCAAACATAAGCATAAAATACTTTACCTGATGGTATTTTGTTACGTTTCCTTTCGAACTGTCAGCTGATAGTTATACTGTGTCACGCCTATTTCAGTTCCTCAAACAGAAGTAGATGAATTAAACATCTGAACTGAAACTATCGTAGAACTGTATGTTTCCGCACGTGGGATACTACTCAAAATATTATGTTTTCACTTCCCTCTACAAGTCCTAGAAGGTTGTTACTGGAATTTCCGAACACCCTGTATACACATAAAACCTATGCGTAAACCGACTGACAGCGAAAAAAAAAAGCATAGAGTGTTTTGCTGTCTCTTCATCTTTCAAACAGAGTAGCGTCAAATTGACGTTGCTGTATTTGTTCTTCGTGCGATACTAGAAGTAAATGCACACTGATCAGGCCAAGGAGAACGTTCAGAGTCTGTTGATCAATGCGGTACATAATTTTTCTTCTGAACGAAATTTTCAGCGTGCCGCTATTTTGCCATTCGAATGTCATGGCCTCAAACGGAATGTAGGTGGCAGTGCATACAGTTTTTGCATGTAATGTGTTGGGACTTTCCTCCTAACGAAGCCTGTTTCATATGCCGGAAAATATATGCCGGCTTTGCGAATGCAGATCATTAAAGCGTGCAAATAAGAGCGTAACGAACGACATTACAAATTTGAGCAATTATTATTTTGCAGTACGCTCAACTGTACTTTCCTGTGAGTTATATCGCGCATTGCGATACTTTTTCTTGGTTCTAGATTACGACTTGCCACCCCTCTAGTACTGTTTCTGTACAGAGAGAGGCAGCCAAGGCAGGTCATCACAAATACGTACTGCACGACGAAACCTGTCGAGGGCGGCGAACTTTCTAAAGCGCGTAAATAATGTTTAACGTTTACAGCTGCCCCGTTATGACACTGACTTCATTTACTTTAAAAAACTGAATATTTTTTCTTTGGCATTGGAAACAACTTTCTAAATGGACTTCGACGACTTAACATTTGTGGGATCGCCAAACTCTTCGAGTAGCGGTGTAATTGTTTGTTGAATGGTTTCTTTATCGTTCCAAGACGTGGCACTCTCTCTTTAAAAACACAATATTATGTAAGAAAGACAAGTGTGAAGAAGAAAATGCATCAACGAAAGACAATATAAGCAGGTGAGAGAGTTGCAGCTAACATTTCAGCAACGGTAACATGCAGTCTACGTGTCGCTAAAAGGCAGTTGGGGGATGCAGGCGAGATTAGCCAATACTACATTCCAACACATTTCATCATTTCACGTTTCGCTCAATGAACAGCTTTATGACAATTACCTTCATAATCGCTTTTTGTTATTCGAAGATTGCGCACGAAAACAGCAAAGATTCTTTTTGTTGATGCATCTTTTACGAACCATATGCAAACAAGTCTTCGCAATACGCACCACTGATCACTTCGAAATCCATACTAGTTCAGACAAGTAACACCTCGGGTCTTTGAACGTGTGGTGCGCGCTTTTTACCAATCGCTTCATTAGCGCTTGTTTTACTGGTGAGATTTGAGACAGCCACAAGTATCTACAGCTTCTACCAGATACGCTGCCGCTGCTATTCGAATACGAGGGTGATTTGAAAAGTTCTCGGAACGTAATAGAAAAAGAGTACGTACATCACTGAAACTTTTTTTTATTTTTCAATGTAGTCTCCTTGCAGATTAATGCGCTTCGTCCAACGATGTGCCATTGCCTTGATCCCATCTCGAAAATTAGTGTCCTCCAGGCCTGCAAAATAGTTGTCAACTCCGGCTGTCAATTCTTCGTTTGAAGTGAATCTTCGTCCGCCAAGAAAAATTTTCTGTTTTGGGAAGAGATGAAAGTCTGACGGAGCCATATCAGGTGAATAAGGCGGGTGTGGTAACAATTCATAGCTTGGTTCGTGTAATTTTTGCCATGGCGACGGCACATGTTTTTGATCCAGCTTCAAGAGTCGCGGCACCCATCTTGCAGATAATTTTTTTCATTTCTAATTCTTCAGTTAAAATATGATATTCCCCTTCATATGACATCTAGCAAGCGTGAGCAATTTCACGCGCTTTCAATCGGCGATCCTCCATGACCATTTTGTGCACTTTTGCAGTGATTTCTGGGGTAGTGACACATCTTGGCCGACCACTGCGTGGTTCATCATCTAAGCTCTCCCGACCAAATTTAAATTCATTTGTCCATTTGGCAACAGTTGAATATGAAGGAGCAGAGTCCCCCAGTGTATTCTGGGAATCGGAATGAATGTCCTTTGCTTCCATACCTTTCTTTACGAAGTACTTAATCACTGCTCGAATCTCGATTTTTTCCATCTTCGCAAATCACTACGCGGGAGGAACAGCAACAGAGCCACGTCACTGTCACAGCTCTCTTCCAAGTGCACTGATGTGGTACTTTTTTAGAGGCAACAGTCCAATGAATATCACGTGAACAACTCGTGCGCTAGCGCTGACCTCTCGTGGTGATTCCGAGAACTTTTCAAACCACCAATGATCATAAGACAGTCCACGTCGTATCAACGGAACGGCTGTACAGACCATGCCGCATAGATCATTACAAAAAGCGGCGTGCACGCTCACCAGACTTGACATCTATGGACTTTTACCTGTGTGGAAAGCTAAGCAAGGAAATACCTACGACTCCCGAATACATGAAATTCCCTTTAAAAAAAAAAAGGTTCAAATGGCTGTGAGCACTATCAGTCCCCTAGAACTTAGAACTAGTTAAACCTAGCTCACCTAAGGACATCACACACGTCCATGCCCGAGGCAGGATTCGAACCTGCGACCGTAGCAGTCGCGCGGTTCCGGACTGAAGCGCCTAGAACCGCTGGGCCACAACGGCCGGCTAAATTCCCTTTTACATGAACATCATCTGCGAAAGTCAAGATGAAAGTCATCGTGGAGTTTGTTGTCCGGGATACCTTCATAGCTCGAGGAAAATATTCTGGGCATTTTATATGACCTTCATAATAACAAAAACACTCTCTCTACATGAGTTACGCGTTTTCTTTTACAGGGTGTTTAACAGTTAAAATTGCAGGTGTCTAGGGGCTCTAAAGAGCACTTAGTAGATAAATTTTTGATCAGGAAGCCATGTCCGGAAATGTACCATATGGATACAACATAAGTTTATAGATCGGACTCGCTTTACAGTATACACACCACGGAGACAATGAGTTCTGAACTGTCTCTTTGCATGTCGGATCATTCTCAGATCTCCCGCTTCACGGTACGCACACAAACTAACAAGAGGGTGCCGTCGTTAGTCCTTAGCATTTTCGTCCGACTACAAAAACGGTTGCGAGAAACTAACAAAGAAAACCGCCCGTCGCATCCTCCTCAGATTTAGTGGTAAGATAGCCCGTCAAAAATTGAAGACAGATCCAGCACGAAGACAGGAAGAAGGTGTACTGAACTGTGAAAAGACAAGCAAAATAGAAACAGTGAACGGTCCAAGAACAAGAAGTGCAATAAACAGTAGCCCGAAACAGCGACGGCGCTGTGGGTAAGCGGTCATAGTGTTAGACTGCTAAGCGGACGGGCCGTGTCCGGAACTCCCCCGTGGCAGCTGCCCCCTAGACAGGACTATGAACTGTCCGTCCGGCCATTGAAATGTTTGTTCTCTTTCTGTAGTTTTGGCGCTTGTCCTATTATACATAGGTTATAGAATATGTGTCATGTGGTAAGAATACGTTAACGTCGCAAGTAAATGTGATGAATAGTGAGAGCAGACGAGATACCACATAGACGCCTTACAGAAATGAAAACAACAAATAAACGGGTGTGAAATGCGTTGCAACAAAGGAATGCAAGGATTAAAACTTCCGAAACGGAACGCAACGTCAAAAACGTTAAAATCATATGTTTCTACAGAGCACAGAGAAACTGTGCTACTGTTGCATTTTATTCGTCGCAAGTTGTGTCAAACTATTATGTCTTCATCATTTTCTCGGAAGTGATCACATTCGCATTCATACGAATACCTGTATCGGGCAAGGAGGCATATTCAATCACTCACCAGTCGTACAAATTAGGTGCGTCGATAAGAGATTCCTATTAAATGACACACGTACTGTCACTAATGCCGTGTATGACACACCAGACGTGTTTTCCGGTGGAGGATACGATTGACTTGTTGCCTTGCTATCAAACGTTTGCGGTTCCCATTCGAAAGCCACCTCCGTTCGGCTGCTAACACAGTAGGTGTGTAGAATCAACAGTCGTTATAGGTGCCTACCTTACACCTCGCTGTTGCAAACTGACGTTACACCACGACACAGACACAAATTTGAGTAAAGCGAACAGCGGAAAAAATATTGGTACGAGAGAGATCTGAACACCGCTCGCCCATTTGGTAGTCCATCACAGTAACCACTTCACCACGACGCCATTTGTATTTCTGGCTGTTCTACAATACACTTGTTTTTCTTGGACCGTTCATTGTTTCTATTTTGCTTTTTTTACAGTCCAATACATGTTTTTCCTGTTCTCGTGCCTGATCTGTGTTCAATTTTTGACGGGCTGTCCATTGGGCCTTCTTACCACTAAATCTGAGGAGGGGGGGGGGATGCGATGGGGGAGTTTCTCTTGTCAGTACGTTTGCAGCTACGATGATTGACTGGTTCTCCACGAACGCGCCACACTCCAAACTTTGAAGACATTGAAGAGAACATAGTTCGTCATGTGGAAGAAAACCCGACGACGACTACACGAGACATTGACCACGACTTGGCGTCTTGTAGGGCACACAGGTCGGAGCTGGTTTGTGTCCGCTGTTCGCGTACCGTGAGCGAGAGATTTGAAAGTGAACCGGTCTTCAAACTTATTTTGCACCCAAAATGTACATTTCCGGACAGGGTTCCTTTTCGAAATGTTGTTTACTAAGTACCCTGTACAACCAACAGAAGCTTGTAACAGGAATTGTCAACACCCTGTATTTGTAGAGTGGGAAAGACGTTTTTGGGACCTAGTACTCTCCTGACGGCAGACTGGCTTCCAGCGCTGTTCCCTTTTTATTATTTATTTTATCTAATTCCACACATGTTACATTGTAATCCCCAACGAAAACTCTTTACAGTGCCATAGAAAAAGTTATATACACTGACGCAAAAAAATGACAAGCCCAAAAAATAATTAATGTAGAAAAATGAAATTTCAGGAGTACATTTGTCTAGGTAATATATTTAAGTGATTAACATTGCAAGATCACACGTTATTGTAAGCACGAGATAAGCCATTGCAAATGTGAAATGCACAAAAATGGTGAATGCAACCAGGTAAACGTACATGCATTGTGTTGTACAGGTGCCGGATCTTAGTTTGTGAGATGGAATTCCATGCCTGTTGTGCTTGGTCGGTCAATACGGGGATTGTTAATACTGATTGTGGGTAACGCTGGAGCTGTCGTCCGGTGATGCCCCATACGTGCTCGACTGCAGACAGATCTTGTGGTCGAGCAGGCCAAGGTAACATGTCGACATTCCGTAGAGCATGTTAGGTTACAATAGCGGAATGTGGACGATCGTTAATCTGTTGGAAAACACCGCCTGGATTACTGTTGATGAATGGCAGCACAACGTGTTGATTCACCACATGGACATACAAATTTGCAGTCAACCTGTGTGGGATAACGACGAGAGTGCACAGCTGTCATAAGAAATAGCTCCCCAGACCATAACTCTAGGTGTAGGACCAGTGTGCGTAGAAGGCAGACAGCTTGCCTTCAACTGGCCTCCTGCTAACCAAGACATGCTCATCACTGGCAGCGAGGCAGAACCAGGTTTCATCAGAAAACACAACAGACATTCACCCTGCCCTGGGATGAGCTCTCGTCTGACAACACTCAAGTCGCAAATGGCGATGGTTTGGGTCAGTGGTCAGTGGAATGCACACTACAGGGCATCTGGCTCAGAGTTGTCCGTGACTTAACCGATTTGTTATAGTGGTACCAACTGCTGCTGCAGATGCAGTACGATTCGCCGGAGCCATACGCTAATCGCGATGGTCTTCCCTCTCGGTAGTGCCTAGTGACCGCCCGGAGCCCGCTCTTCTTGTGAGCCAGCAATCTTGTACAGTGGCTATATCTCTGCCAAGTCTTTCTGCAATATCGTAGAAGGAACATCCAGCTTCTCATAGCCCTATTACACGACGTCGTTCAAACTCGGTGAGGTTTTGGTAATGGCCTCTTTGTCGCCTTAAAGGCATCAATTCACCACGTCCAATCTCAAGGGTAACTAACACTCACGACCATAACAGCGTGTGTTTAAAGTAATCCTGATGGCGTTCTCATGGTGGCACTAGTAGCGCCATTCTTATGCGACTGGAGCGAAATTTGAATATACATCATATTTCAGATCTAGAAACACGATTCCCAACTTTCTTTTATGTTCCACAGCTCCTTCCTGTTCCTGCGAATTTTTTTTTCTTTTACTTAAGTTTCTTTTGAAGAAAAAAAGCTCCGTGTCATAGTTCGGCAACTATAAACGTTAAAAGTAACTTTCCACACGTCAGAAACTTCGCCACTTTGTCTGCATTTCGATATATTTATATCTTTTGGATATTTTTGTGGTAACGCTGTATATTTGGAGATACTTACGAAACTGAGATATTATTACAGGCTGGAAAAGCTCTGTATACTAAATGATTTTCTAAGGCGATGAAACCGCTGACGCAGACTGAAAGTAAAATCAGAGTCCAAGCATTTGGGAGGACAATAAATGCCAGAGAGAAATCATTACTTGTAAATGTCGTTTAAGGAAAGCTACTCGTTGCGTTTTGGAAAAATGTAATAGCTTTGTATTAATTGACTGTTCCATCGGTTCTTAGTAGAATACTTTATATGCTATGAGTGAAAAAATACTGAGCACTGGTGCAACATTCTACAAAATTTAGTTATTATTTACTTCTCCTGGCATGAAAAGGTGCATCTGGGTTTGAAGGCACACCATGGAAGTCGTAGACCTAGAAAAGGAGGCCCAGATTTTGTAGACCACCTGCTTAAGGAAAGCCGCAGTTACAAGGCGCAAAATGAAATCTTGCGTAGCATGCACAAAGAAAGGAAGATGAACTACTTTTAAATAATGAGAGTTAATAAACATATGTGTACGTGTCCAGGCTTAGTGCTGGATGATAAGACACAGTACCCTTACTCGCCACATCGATATGCCCATACTGCTAATAATCCTTTCCCGATCACTTTGTAAATGATCCCTCCTACTCATATGTCCGTTTTTCCTTTATATAAGTTAATGTAGTTTCACTTGCCCTGTTAAAATTTTATTTTGAATAATTACAGATGTTTCATTCATCTCTTTGTCCACTTGTATTGTACCTATTTGTAATACTGGACCATTTAGAGACGAGAATATATTGTTCAACAACACCCTTGGAACATGTAACATGTCATGTAGTTATTCTGTGTGTCAAATATTTTATCTGACAAATATTTTTATATCGTATCTTTACTGCCATGATCGCTGTCGTTTTATTCTCATGCCAAACATTAACAACTGTCATCTCTGGAAACCAATTCATACTCTGTAACTGCACCGTTTTAAAATCTCTGATTCCATAAAAAATTACAGCTACATGTATTTATCTGTGTGTCTAATGACGGCTTAACAGCTGAAACCCGTTTGTAAAATAAATAATAAATATTGCCGAATATTACACCAGTTTAGTGTGTTTTTCATTCATTATTTAATACGATTATTTCGAATCGAAGTTTCAGAAATTACAACATTACCACCTGAAAAATTAAAACTTGTAATAAACTTATACGTTCAAAATAATGGTAAGAAACAACAGGTCATTTAGTAATGATATTTCACATCGTCTCAATGAATAACGACGACGAGGAGTCAAATGAAAACCATAAATATTTCTTAAATTTTTTTATTGAACAAAAGGGTAACACAAGTGTATCATTTTTCGACACGTCTTCCTGTCATTCCACACACTTCCTCCAGCGTGTAGGACGTGCACGGATTCCTCTGAAAAAAAAAAAAGAAGCTTTTGGTGTGTGTGCAGCCACTCGTGTACGACCTGCTGTACCTCTTCATCGGAACGAAATTTCTTTCCTCCTATCGCCACTTTGAGTGGTCCAGACACGTGATAATCACTCGGTGCAAGATGTGGTGATTATGGCGGATGTGGATCAGACGTCAACGTATCGCTCTTCCAGTTCTGGAGTGAGTTGCCGTGGCCACGTCTTGCAGACACTTTGCGAAATCTAAGCACGTCATGAATGACGTGATGTGCTGAGCCATTACTAATGTTAAGATATGTGGCTATTTCATCCACCGTCACAAGGCAATCTACCGCCACAGTGGCTTCACTCTCTATTCTCACAGTGTTCGGTGCCTGACTCGGGCGGTGACCGTCTGTCACAGAAGTCGCGCCATTTCCGAACTTCCTGACCCATTCATACAATTGCTGCAGTGATAAGACATGCATCACCATACTGGACCTTCATTCACCAATGCATTTCAATAGGTTTCATACTTTCACTGATCAGAGAACGTGTGAAGAACGCTGTTCATTGTTGATGTATGTGCAAATGGTGCAGCCATTCTAAATTGGTATTGTGGCCGCTTTTCCATTTTATATAGTATGCTGCTGCCTATAGGTCATTCCTTCCATCATTGAATACCGTAGTGCCAACTTACAGAATAATATAGCGAAATGTCGAGTTTTATTACAATTTTAAGGTCTTCTTTTGAATCACTCGTACCAATTGAAAGGCACTGAAAACATTATCTGTACACAGGGAATCGACGTACTTTGTAAGTAGGTTTGGAAACAGCTACGATACATGATGAAGCTGTTAACTACACGAGGAATATATGTAGTAAATCGTTCCACGGTGAATAGTCCATCACTTTCTTTTGATCGGTACAGTGAGTGGTTTTGAAGACCTTCTTTTAATGTCATAGGCACCTCGTTACTTGTAAGGTCCACATTTTTTAAGTGAATAGTCGGTGGCCGGATGCTTCAAATTTCCTCACGCCTTCGCTATTTTTGAATGATGTCTCTTGCAGTAGCATACGTATTTGCGAACCTCGGAAATTTGGCTCTCGATTGTTTGCCCACGGTAGGTATTAATAATCGCTCAGAGTCTACACAGATTTTTCGTACGTGAATGAATAACCAGAGCAAGAGTTGAATGGACAGAAAGAAGAGCGGGCGAGATAACCTTGTGTCTGAGCAGAGGCAGCACTGAAAATAAACGTGTTTCTTTCAAGGCCCAGCCATAAGACTCATTCGCGGAATTTTAATATCGGGACATGGCTGGGTTTTTATTGCATCACGGTGTCACGCCCAGGCTGTTGACCCCTGTTCCTCGCGTGTTCCCCCTCCACCCCATAAATCCTCTGGGCAAGAGGCGGCTTCCCGTAACAGCAAGGCGGACCTAGTCCCATTATTTCAGTCCACCTGTCACAACGCTTCCCCTACTTCTGCGTAAAAGTTGTAGCCATGAGACGTGTGCAGTGAAATATTCATTACTAACTCTGTTCTGTAATGTATGGTATGTGTTCCGAATTATTTGCTTAAACTGCGATATAGATAGGAAAGTATCACAGACACGGTCGTCTACGTAATGTACCGTGGATGATGAGGGCATTAGGCACGGAACACGGACCCAGTCAGATAAGAACCGAGAAAAAATTCCTTCGGAGACCAGTGAACGGAAACATACCATCCTACTGTAAACCTCGGAGGAGTTGTTCGCACTATATTCCTCCAAAATATAAAATATTATAATAGCTTCTGAGCTCCCTCGTTACGTTGCTTCTCCTAAGCTAAATTTTCGTGTTAAAGAGCACAGAACTGCTGTAATCTCCACTAACAAGTTACTTCATGTTGCAGTACTCCCTTGGCTGCTATATGTCTGATAGAACTAATGACGAACATCTCAAAAATCGCGTGGTATTAAAGCCGCTGTTATTCAGAGTGGCAATTCTTCTGTAAAACCTAGAACTCTCAGGGAATTTACCTGGAAAAATGAGGGAAATCTCGGGGAATTCAAGGACTTTCATAAAATCTCAGGGAATTCTGTGTTATTAATCTAGCATTAGAATTTAATTTTGTTGAGTTTTATAAATCACAAAATTTAAAGTACTTAATATTTCAAATTGTGTCAATTATATGCATATTTTTCAATGTAAATTACCGATGTTCGAAAACCGCTGTCAAACTTTTGGTTACGGCTAGTATATCTCAGCTGAGAGGAAAGAAAAGTCATTCTTATTGTTCTGGTATGCCCCGACCCCCGCTCACCGTTAATTTATCAGGCGCTTCTTGACGCTAACTTCCTTCTCACACCTGGAATTCTCAAGGACTTTTTTTTTCCGGAGTAACCACTCTGGTGTCACACAGTTTTCAGCATACAAACTGATTAGTTCTTGTTAAAAGATGCGTTAAGAATTGAGAAACAAACTCAGAAGTACGGATACAGTTTGTAGCTAATACATTCCGGTTGTTCACATTAACCTTTTTAATGCTAAATTCATTACAGTTCGTACAGACATAAGAACTTCCGCTTCAAAAATTCGGTTGACTGTCTTGACTTAGAATGTTTTGGGTCTTAAATATGCAGTGTTTAGTTAAAAATACCTGCATCATAGTAAGACACCAAATAAACACAGATGTTTTTGTGGATACATCGTTATGAGAGTCGAGCCACAGTGTTCATAAAGCGGGCAATGGTAACAGTGTTACTGCGTACTCACTCACAAGGGAAACCCGCCTTAGTTCGTTCACTGACTCGGTGAGAGAATAGAAAGGTGTACATGTTGGGCGGCAGATTGTATGGAAAATAGATTTTTTCAACAATATTATTTATTCGCCATTGTAAGTAATCAAGTTTCCTTGTGAACTGTGGCTGGACATGGGCTGGCTATTACCGGATACTAGCCGGATGCTAACTCCAACCCACGCCCACTTCATGTCTTGCTGGACAAAATCCACTCACACAGTCGTCAGCGCTGACGAGGTGACACTTTCACTGGCGAGGTAACGCTTATAGAACGAGCGTCGCTAGAAGCAGCCCACCAAATCAAGGGGTTTGACACGGTGACGTTAGGACCGGGAGTGGACTGGGGAGTGCGGTGGAGCTTGCAGCTCTGCCTCCTTCACCAGCCATCTCACGACCTGAATAGACGGTCCTTTCCTAAATTCTTGGACACCTTGTCTGCTCAGTCTGTCGGTGGCCTCCTAAGGCACCAATGTACCTCTTAATTATTAGAAATAAAGCGGGAGAATCAGCCAGTTGTATAATGGAAATAATTTGTTATATTTCAACCATCCCTGCAAACCGGATACCCACTAGACACTGGTCACCTATCTATTTTTGCTCAGCTGTCGACATTCAATAGTCTCCGAGAAATTAACGGTCAAAGTTTCGACGCTACTACACAGCACGCTCGGGTAGCGCAGTGTCTAAGAGCGTAGTTGCGAATTGTTGCATCACGTGTTCAAATCGAGCTTTCCGGAAATTATCAGTCCGTATAGGGCAGCGTAAAAGTCCACAAGCTCACATGTACAAAACATTACCGCGATGGATAACCCAAGTGACAAGCGGGTCATCGACTCGAGATAAATATAAAATAATTCATTCGTGGGTGTTAAGATTGTTTCACAGAGGATAGACATCTCGTTACTATACGAACATTGTGGCTGCAGAACGCACATTGCAGTCGAAAACTTTTGAATCCAAAGTCTCAAACACCTGTTGCGATTCTTTCAAGGGAAAGGCAGAATTCGGCAGCGTCGTGTCATCAAACACATCAGCACCAGCAACAACCGTAGGTTTGATGAATTATTGGAAAGGACAAGACTGTTTCAACTTCAGACATTGACTATAATTCCGGAATTCAACACTTTATTCGCCATAAATACGGATAAAATAGATTGTGGCTATCACATCTCGAGTATGAGAACGATATAGTTCGAGGTGAGAAAGTCACGGAAATAGCCGTCGGACAAATGAGCCAATTGACGCACTCGTACACTGTCCAGTACGTGGTTCAAATGGCTCTGAGCACTATGGGCATTAACTGCTGTGGTCATCAGTCCCCTAGAACTCAGAACTACGTAAACCTAACTAACCTAAGGACATCACACACATCCATGCCCGAGGCAGGATTCGAACCTGCGACCGTATCGTCGCGCGGTTCCAAACTGTAGCGCCTAGAACCGCTCGGCCACTCCGGCCGGCTGTCCAGTACGGATTGATACTTTCCGTAAAACTGTCGTCAATAATTTTAGCCAGTGGCAAATTTTGTCCTCGAGTGCAACAACACGTCAACCAATTAGTGAAACATCAGATCGTGTACACAGCAGCAACGAAATTTGGAAATATAACAAAAGAGAGCTAATATCAATTTTTGGACAAAGTTTTGCGACCGTTTCCTACATTATGACTCGGAGGGTGGAAAAAGCGATGCATTCTTATAGAACGAGCGGTTTGTCGATGAAATCGGAGTAACGACGTGCTCATTAAACGTAATTCCGCCGAAGTTTGTGCGTTTCTGTCAATGCTGCGACATATACCTGTACGGACAGGGAAAGACTTACGGAAGAGCCCTATTCTCATCGCACAGCAAAGTTAAATCATAAGATTCAAGGAGAAGCGATTCAATTAAAATACACGCCTTTATTCATAATCAACTGCAGACTCCAGCTTTCGAGAAAATGCTTCGATGTGCATCGTCTCCCGCGAAATTATCGCCAAATCTCGAGGTCTTTTGTAACGTTAACGAAGTTGCTTTTCCTAATGACATCCAGAAGAAAAAAATGTGTCTACTGCGTATGTGCCTTCCACGCTGTTCATGGTGCTCCCAGTTTTTATGCTTTGAAGATTTTTATGATATATCTCCACTGGTTCTAGTGAAGTATAAATGAAAAAATCTATGCAAAAATTGAAAGGTACTAGAATTTGTTTTTCATTTCCAATTACTGTTGATTATACACTACTGCCCATTAAAATTGCTACACCAAGAAGAAATGCAGTTGATAAACGGGTATTCATTGGACAAATATATTATACTAGAACTGACATGTGATTACATTTTCACGCTATTTGGGTGCACAGATCCTGAGAAATCAGTACGCAAAACAACCACCTCTGGCCGTAATAACGGCCTTGATACGCCTGGGCATTGAATCAAACAGAGCTTGGATGGCGTGTACAGGTACAGCTGCACATGCAGCTTCAACACGATACCACAGTTCATATAGAATAGTGACTGGCGTATTGTGACGAGCCAGTTGCAAGGCCACCATTGACCAGATACGATGAGCCGCAATCGCGATAGGCTACAATCTGACCTTTATCAAAGTCGGAAACGTGATGGTACGCATTTCTCCTCCTTACACGAGGCGTCACAACAACGTTTCACCAGGCAACGCCGGTCAACTGCTGTTTGTGTATGAGAAATTGGTTGGAAACTTTCCTCATGTCAGCACGTTGTAGGTGTCGCCACCGGCGCCAACCTTGTGTGAATGCTCTGAAAAGCTAATCATTTGCATATCACGGCTTCTTCTTCCTGTCGGTTAAATTTCGCGTCTGTAGCACGTCATCTTCGTGGTGTAGCAATTTTAATGGCCAGTAGTGTATAATATGAGATCTCTGATGATAAAACCTTGTTTTAATGAGATCTGAAATGCTTATTTATTTTGTCAACAATTCCATTGTATTTTACAGTCACAAAATACGTTGATGTCACACAATTCAGCAACAATAAAAGAAAAATAACTTAAGACTGAACTTCAACATGGGGCACAAAACCTCGAAACTATGTTCTTAGTCACAGCGGTAACGACACAATTTGGCGCCGTGCGAGCGGACCGATGAAACGGCGTCGAAATTATAACAGTCGTTTTCTCGGAATGTTGGTGTATAAGTCAAAACAGGATCCCCTTATTATTACGCTTCGAAGTTTCAGCTGTCCCAGAGAGTGGAGAGCTGTGGTGGGATCCTCTTGTCAGTGTGTTAGTCAAATGTGAGCAAGTACGCTCACTTGAGTGATCAAATGCTGCGTGTATGGAAATAGTTCCTGTGTGTAGAAAATGAGTATAGTATTAGTTTCGTTAGCTGTTTCTGGTGCCGATTACCATGGCCGCGGTGACAGGTACTGAATTTTAATCCCTACGTGTTCTGTCTATATGGTGTATGTTAACGCACAGCGACTGCATGTGGTGCTCATCAGTTAAACTCCCAAGCCTGTCATCATGCCGCTGTGAGGTATTGTTTGAAATTAACAAGGATACCTTACGGAGGATGAACACAAAAACAGCCAAGTTTTTGTAAAGTATATAACAGGTAGAGAAGCATTAGAAGCTTACGGCGTCAATACTTACCGCAGAAGTAAACTCTTGAAAACTGTTTTACGCTGATTTGTGCAGCACCGTTAGGAAAAATATATTATAGCAACGAAGTTGCTATCTGCAGTCACGTTAGTATGTTTCTGTTTCCTCCTCGCTCTGTTGTGTGTGTGGTTAGTCACCGTATATGATCATAACGTTGTATGCAGCGGTGGTACTTGAGGTACTGAATTCATAATCGGAAGTAACAATATACAAAACAGAAATACCTGCCGAACGTACTCGTTTAGATTTTCTGTGACTCGGCTAAATCAAAGAGGCAAGATGATTTGTAATAATAGCGCACGGCCGCTGCTTACCATTTAATCTCTGTGCGAAGTGGTGCTCCTTCTGTAATGCCCTTATCATTACTGCAAACTTAAAACTCAATCTCTCATTCTTCCAGGTACAGAACTGGTGTACTGCAAGGTCTCCATAACCTCGTTTACCGAGGACACCTTCTGTCTTACAACAAGTTATGACAAAAACATTAAGTACAATAGCATCTATTCAGATACGCTCTAAATATCGGAATATTGGCTCCAGTCACAGTGTGCAGTGCCTCCTAAGCTTCATTACTAGCTGGGCTCGTGTGCGGCGCCTGCGGGGCGCACGCAGAGCAACAGCGAGCCGGGCGCCCTGCCCCCCCCCCTCCCTCCCTCCCTCCCTCATTAAGCCGACCACCGCCTCCACGTTCAGCGCTCGTTGCGCGGCGATCCGCTTTTTGCGGCTACAATCGGCCGGCCCATTTCGCGCCGTCCCTTCGGCCGCTTCCCTCCGCCGCTGCTATCTTTCGCCGTCGTTAGCTTAGCGGATTAGTGCTGCCGACCGAATGCTCCGGCGAGAATGAAAAGAGTTTAGCCGCCTGATCCGCCACCAATAGAGGAGCTTTATTCCAAGAAAGACGGTGCCCCGGAACTGCTGGATCGTTTGTCTTGGTGATTCAGCGCCGCCTTACCAATTGTTCTCTAAGGTTTACACTCCAGGCAGTGATCATAGAATGCTCGACACTAACCCCGGTGTGCATCGTGACTCCTCTGATGGTTCTTTGTTGTAGGTGATTCAGTGAACATTTCATTTGTTACCGGTGTAAATCTGGCAGAAACATAGAGGTGTTACGTCGTGAAGTGTGTATAATCTTTTTATCAGATATTCCATTTTTCTTGGATTTAGTTCCTATATATCGAATGAAACTCGCAGAAATTCTGAAAACTGCTGGTTCCCCTTTGAAAGTACCCACTGCGTAGTTCACGGTGATCTTATTACGATTTGAAAATAATGGCACTGGAGTAGATTGTTGTCATGTTAAGTTCGACACATCTGAGTATCAGTCTGATTTCTCCGTAACTCCAGTGAAACAAATAGTCTCGAAACAAATTGCAAGCAAAAAACTATCAATAATCCAAACATTTATGTTGAGAGCAGGCTTTTGTCGTCTATCAGATAACACTGATAATCTTATCAAATACGGTTGTACACAAAAAGCCAAAGACGAAAGTATGCATGAAAACAAAGTCTTTGTTGACAGTTATCACCAAACCTTCTTTAATAACTTTGGAAGACCCAAATTAATTCTTAACTTAAGACTAGAGCCGGAAAAGTGATGATAATACCAAGAGCAGTGTCGTGATGTAGTGGTTAAGATATGATCTTTACGTACAGAAAGTTGTGGGACTGAGTCATGGCAGTTGCTTTAAAAAATTTTATTTGTAAATGGTTACCGAAGTACTTTGATTATTATTTTTCTTCAATTAATTCATTTAAAGGTAAATTTCTAATCCTTTGCTACGTCATTTTAATCCTCATATTAACCGTTTGCTTTCTCTTACTTTGTCTTACAACTTTTGTTGCATTTGGACTTTTTGTGTATGTGATTCTGCCTATTTTTGTATATTAACTGTGATTTAATTTCTTCCTTTTATCATATTATCTTTCCATCACCGTTACTGCACTAATTATCTGTTCTTCATGTTGCTTGAATTTCGTTTTATTCATAATCCCTTCTTTCATTTAAATCTTCTTCTGCGTTACTTTGACCATAGTGCAACAAGTATCTATGTTTTAAATTCTGTATGACGATTAAATTTTTATATATGACGATAATCATCCAGAAATGTACCTCTTTTAACGAAAAATATATTTTTGACACTTCTGCACAGTCAATACTAATAGGTTATTTCGATTTTTTTTAACTGATAGTTCGTCATTTGTCAAAGGTTTAAATATTGTGAGAGATAAATACAAACAATTAAAATCGCATGCACAAAGATTCCAATCCTGCTTTTTCCAATAAATAATAAGAGTAAGTGAAATACTTAATAGAACGATTAAAATGACGTAAACAGGGATTAGAAATTTAAAAAATTAAATTTAAACCAGTTAACTCAATAGAAATAATTATTAACGTAATTTCGATTTGTGTTTGAAAATAAAAAAAAATTTAAAACACCTGGAGAGATTCGACGTATAATCTGTTGTACATCAGGAACTTAGCTAACCACCGTGCCACAGCGCCACTTTGTGTACATCTACATCTACATCTATACTCCGCGAGCCACCTTACGGTGTGTGGCGGAGGGTACTTATTGTACCACTATCTGATCCCCCCTTCCCTGTTCCATTCACGAATTGTGCGTGGGAAGAACGACTGCTTGTAAGTCTCCGTATTTGCTCCAATTTCTCGGATCTTTTCGTTGTGATCATTACGCGAGATATATGTGGGCGGTAGTAATATGTTGCCCATCTCTTCCCGGAATGTGCTCTCTCGTAATTTCGATAATAAACCTCTCCGTATTGCGTAACGCCTTTCTTGAAGTGTCCGCCACTGGAGCTTGTTCAGCATCTCCGTAACGCTCTCGCGCTGACTAAATGTCCCCATGACGAATCGCGCTGCTTTTCGCTGGATCATGTCTATCTCTTCTATTAATCCAACCTGGTAAGGGTCCCATACTGATGAGCAATACTCAAGAATCGGACGAACAAGCGTTTTGTAAGCTACTTCTTTCGTCGATGAGTCACATTTTCTTAGAATTCTTCCTATGAATCTCAACCTGGCGCCTGCTTTTCCCACTATTTGTTTTATGTGATCATTCCACTTCAGATCGCTCCGGATAGTAACTCCTAAGTATTTTACGGTCGTTACCGCTTCCAATGATTTACCACCTATGGCATAATCGTACTGGAATGGATTTCTGCCCCTATGTATGCGCATTATATTACATTTATCTACGTTTAGGGAAAGCTGCCAGCTGTCGCACCATTCATTAATCCTCTGCAGGTCTTCCTGGAGTACGTACGAGTCTTCTGATGTTGCTACTTTCTTGTAGACAACCGTGTCATCTGCAAATAGCCTCACGGAGCTACCGATGTTGTCAACTAAGTCATTTATGTATATTGTAAACAATAAAGGTCCTATCACGCTTCCTTGCGGTACTCCCGAAATAACCTCTACATCTGCAGATTTTGAACCGTTAAGAATGACATGTTGTGTTCTTTCTTCTAGGAAATCCTGAATCCAATCACAAACCTGGTCCGATATTCCGTAAGCTCGTATTTTTTTCACTAAACGTAAGTGCGGAACCGTATCAAATGCCTTCCTGAAGTCCAGGAATACGGCATCAATCTGCTCGCCAGTGTCTACGGCACTGTGAATTTCTTGGACAAATAGGGCGAGCTGAGTTTCACATGATCTCTGTTTGCGGAATCCATGTTGGTTATGATGAAGGAGATTTGTATTATCTAAGAACGTCATAATACGAGAACATAAAACATGTTCCATTATTCTACAACAGATTGACGTAAGCAAAATAGGCCTATAATTATTCGCATCTGATTTATGACCCTTCTTGAAAATGGGAACGACCTGCGCTTTCTTCCAGTCGCTAGGTACTTTACGTTCTTCCAGAGATCTACGATAAATTGCTGATAGAAAGGGGGCAAGTTCTTTAGCATAATCACTGTAGAATCTTACGGGTATCTCGTCTGGTCCGGATGCTTTTCCGCTACTAAGTGATAGCAGTTGTTTTTCCATTCCGATATCGTTTATTTCAATATTTTCCATTTTGGCGTCCGTGCGACGGCTGAAGTCAGGGACCGTGTTACGATTTTCCGCAGTGAAACAGTTTCGGAACACTGAATTCAGTATTTCTGCCTTTCTTCGGTCGTCCTCTGTTTCGGTGCCATCGTGGTCAACGAGTGACTGAATAGGGGATTTAGATCCGCTTACCGATTTTACATATGACCAAAACTTTTTAGGGTTCTTGTTTAGATTGTTTGCCAATGTTTTATGTTCGAATTCGTTGAATGCTTCTCTCATTGCTCTCTTTACGCTCTTTTTCGCTTCGTTCAGCTTTTCCTTATCAGCTATGATTCGACTACTCTTAAACCTATGATGAAGCTTTCTTTGTTTCCGTAGTACCTTTCGTACATGATTGTTATACCACGGTGGATCTTTCCCCTCGCTTTGGACCTTAGTCGGTACGAACTTATCTAAGGCGTACTGGACGATGTTTCTGAATTTTTTCCATTTTTGTTCCACATCCTCTTCCTCAGAAATGAACGTTTGATGGTGGTCACTCAGATATTCTGCGATTTGTGCCCTATCAGTCTTGTTAAGCAAATATATTTTCCTTCCTTTCTTGGCATTTCTTATTACACTTGTAGTCATTGATGCAACCACTGACTTATGATCACTGATACCCTCTTCTACATTCACGGAGTCGAAAAGTTCCGGTCTATTTGTTGCTATGAGGTCTAAAACGTTAGCTTCACGAGTTGGTTCTCTAACTATCTGCTCGAAGTAATTCTCGGACAAGGCAGTCAGGATAATGTCACAAGAGTCTCTGTCCCTGGCTCCAGTTCTGATTGTGTGACTATCCCATTCTATACCTGGTAGATTGAAGTCTCCCCCTATTACAATAGTATGATCACGAAACTTCTTCACGACGTTCTGCAGGTTCTCTCTGAGGCGCTCAACTACTACGGTTGCTGATGCAGGTGGTCTATAGAAGCATCCGACTATCATATCTGACCCACCTTTGATACTTACCTTAACCCAGATTATTTCACATTCGCATTCGCTAATAACTTCACTGGATATTATTGAATTCTTTACTGCTATAAATACTCCTCCACCATTGGCGTTTATCCTATCCTTGCGGTATATATTCCATTCTGTGTCTAGGATTTCGTTACTGTTCACTTCCGGTTTTAACCAACTTTCCGTTCCTAATACTATATGCGCACTATTTCCTTCAATAAGCGATACTAATTCAGGAACCTTGCCCTGGATACTCCTGCAGTTTACCAATATTACGTTAACTTTTCCTGTTTTTGGTCTCTGAGGACGGACGTTCTTTATCAACGATGCTGATGTTCTCTCTGGTAAGCCGTCAGGTATTTTATCGTTTCGCCCAAGGGGGGGTCCCTCTAACCTAAAAAACCCCCGTGTGCACGCCACACGTACTCTGCTACCCTAGTAGCTGCTTCCGGTGTGTAGTGCACGCCTGACCTGTCTAGGGGGGCCCTACAGTTCTCCACCCAATAACGGAGGTCGATGAATTTGCAACCATTATAGTCGCAGAGTCGTCTGAGCCTCTGATTTAGACCCTCCACACGGCCCCAAACCAGAGGACCGCGATCGACTCTGGGCACTATGCTGCAGATATTAAGCTCAGCTTGCACTCCGCATGCGATGCTGGTTGTCTTCACCAAATCAGCCAGTCGCCGGAAGGAACCAAGGATGGCCTCAGAACCCAGGCGGCAGGCGTCATTCGTTCCGACATGTGCTACTATCTGCAGCCGGTCACACCCAGTGCGTTCAATAGCTGCCGGAAGGGCCTCCTCCACATTACGGACGAGACCCCCCGGCAAGCACACCGAGTGCACACTGGCATTCTTCCCCGACCTACCCGCTATTTTCCTGAGGGGCTCCATAACCCGCCTAACGTTGGAGCTCCCTATAACTAATAGGCCCGCCCTCTGTGACTGTCGGGACCTTGCCGGAGAATCGGCCACTGGCCCAACAGGCGAGGCATCCTGTGGTGGCTCGGAAACAATGGCATCACCACTAGGAAGCACCCCGTACCTGTTGGAAAGGGGTAAGGCAGCTGCCACGCGGCCAGATCCCACCTTCGCCTTTCGGCCAGGCACGCGCGAGCCCACCACCGTCCGCCATTCACCCTGGAGTGATGGCTGACCGGTAAGATGCTCACTGCCGGAAGACGCAGCGACATCAGGGGTTCCATGTGATTCCAAGGCCACCGAAGTAGGCATAGGTCTCACCACAGTTGCCCCAACGCCACTACGAGCCGACGCCTGCGCCTCGAGCTCGATGAGCCTAACAGACAAAGCCTCCACCTGCCCCCGAAGAGTGGCCAATTCTCCTTGCGTCCGCTCACAACAACCACAGTCCCTACACATGACTATGTTTACCCTACTCTATACGGTGACAAATTCCCAAGATAATCTTCTGATGAGCTACTCTGATAATCAAGAAACACTCACTGAAATACGAGACGCGAAAACTACGCTAGGTTTTCCCAGAAAAACTATTTAAGAGCTAAGCGCAGCAAATAAGTACAAAATAAATTTCTCTCCTAACGATCAAGAACTGTTAGTTTCTATGCAGAGCAGATAAACACAAATAGAATCCCTTCCTTAGTGGAAGGTCGTAAACAAAATGCAAAATAAACGCTTTATACAAACAGTACTCGCTGCTGCTGGTGCTCTCGCTCTGGCTGTCACAAGACAACTGCTGATTCAAGTGACTAGTGGCTAACGGCCGCGAAACAAACAAAAGACGGTTTTAGGGCGCTTTCTGTTCTAAACGATCAAGAAAACACTAAGAAATCTAACACGAAAACTACGTAAAGTTTTATCAAGAACTGTTAGTTACTATGCAGAGCAGATAAACACTAATAGAATCCCTTCCTTAGTGGAAGGTCGTAAACAAAATGCAAAATAAACGCTTTATACAAACAGTACTCGCTGCTGCTGGTGCTCTCGCTCTGGCTGTCACAAGACAACTGACATTTCTAAGGCTTTAGAATACAACGCGAAATTAAGCTTTCTTTGTTGATTAGTTGTAAGCAAGGGCTCACCAGGATGAATGACTACACGATGTGATACCTGGAACTTTAACTACATAACCATACAGAGAGTTCCAAGAATTCGGTCCCACCCCTGGCGACCTCTCCTTCTCAGTTAAACACCTCATTACGTTAGATGTTCACCTTAAAGACAGAAAATAAATGAGCAGTTAAGAGATTCGTGAAGCTTCATAACACACTTTCAGTATTTAATTATTGTATTTGCTTATTGTTGTCAGTAAGCTAGCCTTTAAGAAAGAAGCGTGGTTTTTCTTAAATTTTATTTTAGAGTCTGAATTTACTGTTATCCATGCACTGCAATGTCTGAAATTTTTTATTTATGAATTGGCGTGTCAACGTTAATTTGACTTCTGTGACATTCCTTTAAGGATGGGGTGTCTGATCTAACCCCTTGCCTCATCAACGCTAAGACGTTCTGGATGTTTTCTCATCTTCTCGCCTACCTAATGTAGACAATGGGATAGCTGCCTTTGTGTTGGCCTGCAGCATTTGTCACGTGAAAATTAACGTAACGTAATTCCAAACTTCACCCAGCTTTCTGTACCAGAATTAATAAATTATTAGAAATTCTTTTTAAACTCATTCCTAAGGTAATGTCCACCCCGTTAGCTGAGTGGTCAGCGCAGCGGTCTGTGACGCCAAGGGGCCCGGGTTCGATTCCCGGCTGGGTCGGAGTTTTTCTCCACTCAGGGACTGGGTGTTGTGTTGTCCTCATTATGATTTCATCATCATAAGTGGAAGGCAACGGGAAATCACCACTGGAATCACTTCCCTAGACGCTCATGCGGTGGACCTCTCTGGTGAGGCTTCTCCCATGACAAGACCTGCCGTAAGGCAGGACACAGTTTTTCCTAAGGTAATAAATTCCTGCAGAGCATAAATATGCTTTACTATAATATGTGTCTACGAGGCACTAATAAAAAGATTATTTACACTAATCCCTTTCACAAAGTGTATTTAAACCAAATTAGGGGAATTTCCGTAGCCCAGTCAGAAAATTTCATCCCGGATCGTTATCTTAAGCAAACATGCTGAAATTGAATATGACTGTTGCACGGATTAACCATAAGAAACATCAACGTATTGTCGCTGAATAATGATACGTTATACATGAAATGTATTTTCAGTTGCGAATACGGATAACCGGCAGCTGTGTAGTGGAATGACGACAATGAAAGTTTGTGCCGGACCGGGCTCGAACCCGAATTTCCCCTGCATTGCGAGCGGTCGCTTTACCATTAGGATATCCGAGCACAACTCCCGGCATGCACGCATATCGAAAGGAACTTTGCATCGGACTTGTGAACAACATCAACACTGCAGTATCGTATTTATCCGCCAACACCGGGTAAGCGACTTCAAAGTAAAATGTCTCCCCTGTACAGGAATACACATAATGGATGTACGAGTGCAGATTGCAGACACGTGGTTGCGACATATGGAAGTTTGGGTCTGGCCGAGAGTCGTGCTCGGTTAGTCTAACGGTAAGGCGATCGCTCGCGATAATCGTGAAATCCGGGTTCGAGTCCCGGTCCGATACAAATTTTCACTAGTGTCATTCCAGTATACAGCTGATGGTTTTCATAGAGCCTACAGTCACCGCAGTGCCCGTTCCTTTGGATATGCATGCGTATCTGAAAGAACATAGCGTCTTAATTCGGAATAACACAGGCATTTGCAATATCGTAATGATATGTTATACCGTCAGTACCATTCCCACAGAATAATTATCAACGTAGATTTAAATAAATGTTTTCTTAATTCAATGCTGAAGCATTATCATGAAACCACTGTGGACAGAATGGTCACACCTGGCTCATCTGGAGGTTTTTCGCGGCATCGACAAAGGTGACAGGTGAGAGCGAGTATAGTAAAAGCAGGCTGGTTGTTCGAGCATCGACGGTGTGTTGTCTCATTAAAATTTATGGAATGTGGACCAATGTCGGTGAAATCGACAAAAGACAACAATCTGTTGGGGACCACGTTTCCCCCACGTATCGCAAAAGTCGTCGGATTTCCTGTTCTGTAACACAGAAGATTATCTGTGGCGTAACTGGCAGTAGAGTTGAGTTCTAGGAGAGACTAAGGTGTTTCGGAACACACCTGTACCCCACACCCTTGCAAATGCATACTCGTAGCAGACAGTCCATACAGGACATGGCAACAGCGTGCATAGGCTACGGAAATCTGGGAAGAGATTGTCTGTGCTTGGCACATGGACAGAGCGTTATATACATGTGGAACATGTGTATTTGATAGTATGGAAACCATAATCACGGAGATATTTACTCATACCATGTAGAAACATGTATTTGTGTACTATTTTTTTTTCGTGAAGTTACTACAACTGATGTGATGTCATGGGTGTATCTTTACCATTTAGTTTCTTTGACCTGTTTCCCGTACATACTTGCTTTGGTCACAAACAAAATCACAACATTCAGTTTGAGTGAACCACATCATACTCATTACGAAGTTCTGTTATTCGGTTGAACACAGTAATTGTGTATGATAATATCATGTTGCTTCATGTATTACTTGAGAAAGCTCTATTGTTTTTCTTTCTTAGGTACCAATTTTACAATTTATCAGTTTTGTTTGGACTGTGTACTTTTTTACGTTCTATTTCCTGTATGTCACGTTGGTGTAGTTCCTGGTCGATGGTTTAAGATCCAAACTGGTCGGAAAAAATACGAAATTACAGTACAGCACCGGTTCATGAATTGCCTACGATATACAGGGTATTTATAAATGAATATCGGGGTTTTAACGCTTTATAATATTTATTACATTAAACTTACAGTTATAAATGATATGTCAAAAGAAAGAGCAACTCAGTTTTACCGAGAACATTATAAATGTTCAATATCAGCACCATTTGTCACACGGCACGGATCAAGTGTGTCTTCAGTGATTGTAGTAACAGCTGCTTCAATCCGGTTTCTTAATTCAGGGAGGTCTGCTGGTAGCGGAGGCACATGCACACGATTCTTGACGAAGCCCCTAATGATATCGCATGGCGTCAGGTCGGGTGAACGTGGAGGCCATGCAAAGCAAGCCCTTTCATTGGGCCCCTTGCGGCCTATCTAGCGCTTGGGTACAGTGAAGTTCAACCAATCGCGTACTTCGCTATGCCAGTGAGGTGCCGCACCATCTTGCTGGTGTCAAACACAACTGTTTGAGTTGCTCTTTGATTTGACATATCATTTATAACTGTAAGTTTAATGTAATAAATATTATAAAGCGTTAAAACCCGATATTCATTTATAAACATACTGTATTTGTGTTGCTGATTGTCTCTTACAGCAAGTGTTTCAGGTGCTGAAAACGCTGTTTCCCAAGAGTACGCGGCAGATCCGTGTCCTTCACAGGGATCACTTGTACTCTGACTCCGTTCACACCCCATATATATAGCTTACGGAACCTAGTAACAACACTGAAAACTAGGACAACCAATGAACGCTGGGTGGCCTTTCCCCTTACCACAGAGAACTGCAAGTCTAATCATTTACATACCCGCCGACGGTGTGTACGTGTACGCAGTTACACTGATATCCGACCATGTCTTCTGGGTGCTGCACTTTTTTTGTCAGGCAGTGTATACTTGGTTTCGGGAGGTTTTAAGTACTGAAAGAATAATTTTCAACAGCCTTCTGAATTCGTATACGTGATCAAAGATTTTCTGAGCCCGCCAGGAAATCTTTGTGGACATTGGGCTGTGATAAAGAGTTGCAGTTAACAAAAAGCGTTCATAGCCAGTGGGAAGATACCTAAGACAAACTCCAATCCGTCTGCAGCTGTAACTGTGACTACGACGAAGACCGAAATGTTAAATAGTTGCTTGAAAATTGCAAGCGCGTGATATGTCGGTGGGGAACTACCTTGGAGGGTAGAACCGGAGTTCCGTCCGTTCAGTGGAATACGGAGAGGTTCTGACCACTTTTGAAAATTTATCATTGTTTTGAGACACAAACTAGGAAGAGTTACTAACAAATTTCATTTACGTTTCCTTTCGCTGTCGCGGAATGATTTCGATAGTTCCAATTCTTGGAGGTGAGTGCGTTGTGATTAATCCCAGTTGAGTGTTATTATTGAGTGACAATATTAGATTGTGGAGCTAACAGATAGCGGGAGGAGAAGCTGGTGAAACAAATATCGTTGTCGAACGTGTTGCACTGGAAATAAATCATACTTTTTCAATGTTTATTTTTTAAGTATTTGACCCCCATCGTCGAAATACTCATCTCAAGATCTTACATTTCTTTGATTCCGTTGAAAGTAGCCTGTTTGGAATTTATAGGGAGATTTCACGGTACATATGTCGCAGTACCACGATCGTATGTAGGATTAGATTAGATTAGAGATTAGATTAGATTAGATTAATACTAGTTCCATGGATCATGAATACGATATTTCGTAATGATGTGGAACGAGTCGAATTTTCCAATACATGACATAATTAGGTTGATTTAACAACATACTTAAGTTAATATAACAACTTTATTTTATTGTGTTTTTTTGTTTTTCTTTATTTTTTATTTTTATTTTTTAATTTTTTTTAATATTTTTTTTTGTTTTTTTTTTCTTAATTTATATCTAAAAATTCCTCTATGGAGTAGAAGGAGTTGTCATTCAGAAATTCTTTTAATTTCTTCTTAAATACTTGTTGGTTATCTGTCAGACTTTTGATACTATTTGGTAAGTGACCAAAGACTTTAGTGCCAGTATAATTCACCCCTTTCTGTGCCAAAGTTAGATTTAATCTTGAATAGTGAAGATCATCCTTTCTCCTAGTATTGTAGTTATGCACACTGCTATTACTTTTGAATTGGGTTTGGTTGTTAATAACAAATTTCATAAGCGAGTATATATACCGAGAAGCTACTGTGAATATCCCTAGATCCTTAAATAAATGTCTGCAGGATGATCTTGGGTGGACTCCAGCTATTATTCTGATTACACGCTTTTGTGCAATAAATACTTTATTCCTCAGTGATGAATTACCCCAAAATATGATGCCATATGAAAGCAATGAGTGAAAATAGGCGTAGTAAGCTAATTTACTAAGATGTTTATCACCAAAATTTGCAATGACACGTATTGCATAAGTAGCTGAACTAAAACGTTTCAGCAGATCATCAATGTGTTTCTTCCAATTTAATCTCTCATCAATGGACACACCTAAAAATTTGCAATATTCTACCTTAGCTATATGCTTCTGATTAAGGTCTATATTTATTAATGGCGTCATACCATTCACTGTACGGAACTGTATGTACTGTGTCTTATCAAAATTCAGTGAGAGTCCGTTTACAAGGAACCACTTAGTAATTTTCTGAAAGACAGTATTGACAATTTCATCAGTTAATTCTTGTTTGTCAGGTGTGATTACTATACTTGTATCATCAGCAAAGAGAACTAACTTTGCCTCTTCATGAATATAGAATGGCAAGTCATTAATATATAATAAGAACAACAAAGGACCCAAGACTGACCCTTGTGGAACCCCATTCTTGATAGTTCCCCAGTTTGAGGAATGTGCTGATCTTTGCATGTTACGAGAACTACTTATTTCTACTTTCTGCACTCTTCCAGTTAGGTACGAATTAAACCATTTGTGCACTGCCCCACTCATGCCACAATACTTGAGCTTGTCTAGCAGAATTTCATGATTTACACAATCAAAAGCCTTTGAGAGATCACAAAAAATCCCAATGGGTGGTGTTCGGTTATTCAGATCATTCAAAATTTGACTGGTGAAAGCATATATGGCATTTTCTGTTGAAAAACCTTTCTGGAAACCAAACTGACATTTTGTTAGTACTTCATTTTTACAGATATGTGAAGCTACTCTTGAATACATTACTTTCTCAAAAATTTTGGATAAAGCTGTTAGAAGGGAGATTGGACGGTAATTGTTGACATCAGATCTATCCCCCTTTTTATGCAAAGGTATAACAATAGCATATTTCAGCCTATCAGGGAAAATGCCCTGTTCCAGAGAGCTATTACACAGGTGGCTGAGAATCTTACTTATCTGTTGAGAACAAGCTTTTAGTATTTTGCTGGAAATGCCATCAATTCCATGTGAGTTTTTGCTTTTAAGCAAGTTTATTATTTTCCTAATTTCAGAGGGAGAAGTGGGTGAGATTTCAATTGTATCAAATTGCATAGGTATGGCCTCTTCCATTAACAGCCTAGCATCTTCTAATGAACACCTGGATCCTACTATATCCACAACATTTATAAATGATTATTAAAAATATTTTCCACTTCTGACTTTTTGTTCGTAAAGTTTTCATTCAATTTGATGGTAATACTGTCTTCCTCTGCTCTTGGTTGACCTGTTTCTCTTTTAATAATATTCCAAATTGTTTTAATTTTATTATCAGAGTTGCTGATTTCAGACATGATACACATACTCCTGGATTTTTTAATAACTTTTCTTAATATAACACAGTAGTTTTTATAATTTTTGATAGTTTCTGGGTCACTACTCTTTCTTGCTGTCAGATACATTTCCCTTTTCCGGTTACAAGATATTTTTATACCCTTAGTAAGCCATGGCTTGTTACAAGGTTTCTTACGAGTATATTTAACTATTTTCTTGGGGAAGCAGTTTTCAAATGCATTTACAAAAATGTCATGAAATAAATTATATTTTAAATTGGCATCAGGTTCACGGTACACCTCATCCCAGTCTAACTGCTGTAGGCTTTCCCTGGAATTCGCAATTGTTAAATCGTTGACTGGACGTACTACTTTGGAGGACCGTTTAGTATTGCTGAATGGAGCTATGTCATATATTGTAACTAGCTGTGCACCATGATCAGAAAGACCATTCTCAACAGGCTGAGCATTTATCTGGTTAAACTTATCTTGGTCTATAAAGAAGTTATCTATCAGTGAGCTGCTATCCTTTACCGCCCGAGTAGGAAAATCAATAACGGGTGTCAAATTGAAAGAACCGAGTAATACTTCAAGGTCATTTTTCCTATTACCCTCTTTCAGAGAATCTACATTGAAGTCCCCACAAATAATAATTTGCTTCCCCCTGTCTGACAGATAGCACAACAAGGAGTCCAAATTTTTCAGAAATAGATGAAAATTTCCTGATGGGGACCTATATACAGTTACAATTATAAATGTGCCTTTATTTAATTTAAGCTCACAGGCACATGCTTCTATATGTTTCTCTACACAAAACTTTTTTGTTTCTATACTTTTTGCACAATGATAACTTTTGACATATATGGCAACTCCTCCTTTCTCCATATTTTCTCTCATTACATGTGCAGAGAGCTTATATCCACTTACATTTACCTTATCCATATCAGTAACAATGTGATGCTCAGACAGGCATAGTATATCTATTTCTTTCTCAGCTTCTAAATCTTCTAAACAAACTAGAAGCTCATCTACTTTATTCTTTAAACTCCCAATATTTTGATGAAATATACTTACATTATTTTTAATTACACTTTTATGAGAACCTTTCCTTATTCTAACATTTGCAGTACTCTCCTGTCTGAGTTTCTCATTGTGCTTAGGCCTAGTTCCTATACCAGTGGTCACACGGTGTTCAGAGAGGCAGATTATGTCAACTGGGTTGGGTGACTTTAATTCATCAATGCAATTACCTATGACTGAGATACAACTTGGTGGAGATAAAATTTCTGGTGATTGGTGAAAATTTATAATTGATAGCTGTGATTGGTGATCCAATGTGCTAGAATTGTGCTGTTTAATTTCTTTCCTAAACTGAAGATTTGTTTCAATCCTGACCTCTCGTAGAACTTGACATCCTTCTGTCTTACCTATCCTAAAAAAGGTGCTGCTCCAACACCTGTAACCACTGGTATTTTACCATTCATGGCAGTGCCTCCCCCCCTTAAATTTCCTGCTATTACCCCAGCCAGTTTCCCCTTCCCTTTCCTGTTGAGATGTAGGCCGAGCCTGGTACAGTCCCACCTACTGAGATAATCAACAGGAACCACACCAATATGAGCCCCCGCACCCGACCCAAGCAGCCGTTCCAACTCCAAATTAACTCTCCCAACAGAAGAGTTCAAATGAGGCCGGTCATGGCGTCTCAGGACAGATACAAATTCAACATTGGTGTGTCTCGATGCCGACGCAATGTTTACCAGGTCACACTCTATACTGTACCCAGGATCTCTGTCGATGCTGTTCCCTGGCCCTCCCACAGTAACCACGGTGTCTTCCCTGGTAAATCCTTTACAGAGTGAACCTAAATCCTCTGTCACCTGATCCAGACTAGCACTTGGTTTGAAAAAATTTGTGACCTGGTATTCTGGTCCTAATTCCTCCTGCAGAAGTTGGCCTACACCTCTGGCATGAGAACTGCCTAACAACAAAACTTTCTTCCTTTTCGATGACTTTCCTATATTCTTTTTCAATTTCCTATTGAAAGTTTGTTGTGTCCTGTCTACACCTACCTCTGCTTGAGGCTCATCAGTTTCTAACTGAAGCAACAGGTCAAACTGATTTTTGACATTCACCACAAAACTGTCAGACTTAGTTCTAGGCCTGCTCCTTCTGCTACCTGTTGCCACTTCCCACCTCTCTTTGCCCTTCTCCCTCCTTAACCTGTCCAGATCTTCCCTAGCCTGATCTAGCTCAGCCTGAAGGGCAGCAATTTTCCCCTCCTGTTCCACTATCTTCCTATCTCTGCTGCAAATCCTACATAACCACTGATGAGCCTGATCCACTTTCCCAACACCCACGCCACTGCAATCCCCCCAGTGAAAAAAACTACTACATCCATCACACCAAACCCCGGAACTAACAATTCTACGGCAAGTCAGGCACTTCTCACTCATGGCAAAAATAATACTTTAGCTAGAATAAATCAATTAAATTACCGAAAATCAAAAAAGACGTTACAAGAATTAAGCCTATTCACAAATGTATATAAGCAAGTTTCTGATTTAAAATTCCGCTGTTTTTCTGAGATCTGTATTAAAACAATGAAGGTATACGCTATTTATTATATATTTCACTCGATGGAATGAAAAAAAGGACAATTAAACGAGATACTTTAACTTTGATTCTCCAAAAACGTTACGAGAATTAGGTCTATAAACAAATGTATATAGGCAAGTTTCTGATATAAAGTTACGCTGTTTTTCTGAAATCAGTATTAAAACAATGAAGTTACACGCTATTTACGGTAGTTTACTTATTTGTTACCGAGAAACTAGTTAAATTACCGTGAAACAATAAACAAACACGTTTACAAAATTTAAGCCTAAGCGCGACTTCGCGAAGTTACGATCTTTTCGTGTTTTCTGAAAAAATACGCAAAGAAAAGTCAAACCTTTAACGGCAAGACTAAACGATACACTAATGCACGTATTTAATTTGTTGTCGGCGTTAAACTAAATTATATTCCTGTCTAAATCACTTAACTTTCAGGAAATGGTTTCTGGCGTCACTTACTCGGCGGCCATCTTGGAACATCCTGAAATCAAGTTGCAGAATTTGTGCCTATTTAACCTTGTCTCGCGGGTTAAAGAGAGAATAGCGCCTCGAATCGAAATTATTTCGCATGCAGATCAATGAAGGGAATTGATCGCCGTTTAATTCTTCTGTCACTATGTTATAATTACATCAAATAGAGAAATAGCAAATGTCTTTACTTGCCTAGATAGAGCAGACGAAGGCGACGTAAATCTGTTTCACGAGTTCGTGAACAGAAGGGAGGAGTCAGCGCAATTTTTTAAAAGTATTACCACAACTATAGTACAAGTACTACATACATATTTATTCTGCTCTGAAAATCGTAAAAAAGTGGTGCTTATTAATAGCAGCAAAGTTTGATGGGCTCGAGACGTCTCTAACGGTTATTAATTACTGTTCCGTAAATATCGTCAGTCTTCGCAGCACATGCATCTACGTTCGTTGCCAAATTTTTCATCAAGTTTTCTGCTCTGATTCTTCATTAGTTCGGTAAATTACATATAAAAATGATAAATCCGAAGCACTGTAATGATACACAAAACAGTGTCACTTTCATTGTTTTGGAAGTGCCTACGCCGTCGTATTTCGCTGAGCAGACACTAGTGTTGAATATGCAGAGCCAATACATTACGCTACGGGCTACGTCTGTGCATGTTTGCGCCTATACGTCAGCCCACACATGTCCTTAGAGAGCCATGAAAGCTTCCCCGTGGCGCAAAACGTTGGCAGAGTGATATCAGCATACCCCATACCTCTTCATTTGGCCGTTTTTGTGGATCGTATTTCAAGCTGTAGGAGCTTTCAGCTATGCAACAAATACGTATCTACATAATCACACCTGAGATAGTAGCTTCACAAGACTCTGCTGTAGAAGACTTCAAAAGTGGGAAGCCACTCTGGTAAATTACGTCTGACATTACCGTCGCTTAAATTATTTACAGTTTCCTTACTGTATTCATTTAAGACGATAAAATCTAAAATATGATAGAAAAACAAAATTACAAAATGTGTATAATTATTTTGTCTGAAGAACGTAAAGTAGAATATATTTGCGCGATTGTAAAGAATACATTTGAAGGAGTGAACTCATGAACAACTATCACCAGGGAGCTCGATAGTAATATGAACAGGAATTACGAAATATGACTTGTTGTGGGTGAGGTCTGGCCGTAGACAAAACACAGCAAGTCAGTTTAAATTTAACTTCAGTAACTGAAATGAAATGGAGTCATTCACAATGAAATAAATGAGGATGCAATGAGATGAAATAATATCACAGAAAACTGTTTACGAATGCTCTCGGATTTATTGATGTTCGCGAGCAATCGCCTTAATCATCTGGTTTTCTGTGCGAAACCTTTCTTTAGCTCTGTGTTCCTAGTGTCGCAAGCCGGCCGAGGTGGCCGAGCGGTTCTAGGCGCTACTGTCTGGAACCGCGCGACCGCTAAGGTCACAGGTTCGAATCTTACCTCGGGCATGGCTGTTGTGATGTCCTTAGGTTAGTTAGGTTTAAGTAGTTGTAAGTTCTAGGGGACTGATGACCTCAGACGTTAAGTCTCATAGTGCTCAGAGCCAGAGCCTAGTGTCGCTACTCTCAAACAACTCCTGGAACACTTCTGGCCGTTGCTTAAGAAAATGATAGAAGGAAACACCGGTGACAATTAACATTCAGTCAGGGTAGGAGACGTTCTTGGATAACATAAAGCTGCTCGTTAAAATAATAAAACTGGGTCCTAGTCCCCGTCTAGCAAAGATTCCACGACTTATTCATCGCAGTTAGGTGAACACTAAGCAAATCATGAAATTACTGGTAACTGTTAAGTACTTTTCAACAACAGCTTTTCTGCAGGTTCTGATCAACCTCTGTACAGAGTGAAAATCGTCAAGCTGCGTCCATCTCGAACTTTTGCCGTAGGTAATTTGTGACTTATCCTTTGATGACACGTCCTTTGGATTTCAGTCGGTCTTTTGGACCCATCATATGTGACATAGTGTGATTAGTACTAGTTTAAATTAAACTTTCCTCAGCTATCGCGAATTTGGACTTAAACTCCCTTAGTTGCGTCAGGCTGGAGCGCCCAATCATCGTAGCCAACTCTGGCGTAAGACAGCTGTCAGTTTGATGTTAAAAGGAGATACATTCAAAGATCTAAATATTTTTGGTCTGAAACTACTTACATGATTTCTGAAAGGTCTGATTCGTTGTTTCGAGAAATACGATATGTACAGCAGAAAATAAGCAGTTCCTGTTTGAAAAAGTTGTTACCGGGGTCTCTCTACCTAATTTTTCTGTGAGAATACAGTTAATATGCGTGAATTCAGATTTGTAATATTTTAAACGGTTTCCGAAATATTTGAAGTAAATCGCCATGTATAGAGTATAGCAATTTGTAGTCAATTACTTCAGACTCAGGCCTATGTGAAGATGCTAAACGTTGACCGACTACAGTGAGAGAAGTCGACGGTTATCTAGTGGCCAAACAATGAAGAATTGTAATCTGCTATCCCACGTGACCCAAAAGGTGGCCGCTGTCGTGTTCAGACCACAGACAATTCTGTTTTGTCCTTGGTAGAGGACACAGCTCCAAGAAGCTGCCCTCCTGTTCCTCTTTGAAGATATTCGCCATCGGAAAGTGCCCCTTCCCTCTGTCGCATCTGAGTGACGGCACCGTCTCTCGTCACAGAGAAGTCAGTGTGTCTGACGAATGACTCGTCCATTAGATCTGCTAATGTCCTTGCAGTTGCAGTGGTAAATGATGTTCACACAGCTCAGCTGTGTTTAAATCCAGACCATTTTGTGTCGATGTTAGCGCTGACGCCTGTAACATTAATTGGATTTCTTTTTATTTTCAGAACTTCTGTCAAACGCGGAAAATCCCTATGTAGTATGCTGTTTCTTGACAAACTGTTTCCTCAAGCGTCTGTCATTTCTCTCATTTCTCTTTGTGGGGATATTTAACTAGTAAAAGAACTTTACTGTGATTCGGGATGCGGAGGAGCAAAGTATAGATACCGCGGCATTACAAGGGAAGTTACATTTACCAGTAATAATGCTGCACCCCCCCCCCCCTCCGCGCAACGTTTGTCACGCGTTAGATTATTTGGATAAAGTCAGATAGCTGCACGTGCATGGGACTTTGTTTTTACTTTTTCTTTATATTTGACGGGTATCCGCCACAGTTCGTCTCGTCTCCACGTTACATCTCACCTACAGAATCCACACAGTAAAATTATCGCTACGCAGATGGTTCATTTAAACACTAACGTAGATTACTAGGCATGGTCATATTCGAAATGTTGACAAGAAGAGGGACAGATCCTTTTCGGTGTTTGCTTTGTGCTATGTAGGGAAACTGCGGAAAACGAACCTGCAGCTTATTTTTAATGTAGAATTCGGTCCCAAGGGAACTAACCATTTTTCAAGTATTAAAAAAAGCCACAGGTATTACAAATAAAAATGTCAGAAAATGTTACGACTGACAGTATAACAACTCGCGAATTTGCTATCGAGTTTTGAAGTTACTTATCCTTGCTTATATCAAAGTAACTCTGAGCAGTGTGTTCTAGCAAACCCATTTGAGCCGAGCGGTTTAAGGCGCTGCAGTCATGGACTGTGCGGCTGGTCCCGGCGGAGGTTCGAGTCCTCCCTTGGGCATGGGTGTGTGTGTTTGTCCTTAGGATAATTTAGGTTAAGTAGTGTGTAAGCTTAGGGACTGATGACCTTAGCAGTTAAGTCCCATAAGACTTCACACACATTTGGACATTTTTTGGACAAACCCATTTGATTTTACAGGCTTTTTTGCGTGGCCATCATCCACAGCAAGCACAGAATTATTCGTTTTGTAAATGAAAACCGTCTTTTCTTGCTGCAATGTATTTCATTTGTTCCACGGCGTGTCGCTCTTTACTTTAAGACATACATGTTAAGTGTAGCTTAGAATGATACAGTTTTGTTTTGATATGCGATATTAGTAGATTATTAAAAAAAGACGTGAGCTGTTTTATAAACCACAAATATCGTAAATCAAAACAAAACTATATCATTCTATATTCCACTGAAGATGCCTTAAAGAGGGGTATGTTCCGGCGACATGGCCGCGCGACTTGGAATCTCGTCACTAATATAATTTTAATGAAAAATACGCAAAATTAGTTACAGGTATGCTACAGAAAAACAAATGACTGTTTTGGAGTAGCGGAAATGGGATGAGCTCACTGAACATAAATCCATGTCTGGGCTTCAATAGCTAAAAAGTTGTTAACATTATTACCATTACCGTTTAAAATAAAATGTAAGAAATGAACCCCTCACGAACGTCACAATTGTGATACACCAGGTGAAAGAGGATAAGGCCTCCAAAGTAATGAGTAGAATACTTTTTCTAATTACATTAATGAAAGATGTTATAAACAGTTTAATTTATTTATGTTAGTTGTGCCACAGAGACACAAATGATCTTATCTGCGCGAGTTTCCATGTTTCATATTCCAATAACTTTCAGTGTATATTTAGTTACAGTAGTGATTTATAAAATAGATCAAGTTAGTGTTTTGACTCAAGTGCCATTTGTGTAAAATTGTTGAAAGAATAAAAATGGGTTTATTAAGAGGTTGCAAAACGACTGCAAGGATTTCTATATGCTTTATCATACGTATTTATATGAGACTATTGTGAAAACTGCGCATGGTGGTTAGGATGAAAGTATTTGCTTTTAATCGAGGAGCCGTCAGGTGACCAAACTTTTAAATTAGCGCGCAGGATAGAGCTCATAGTCTTTCCTGTGTCGTCCCGCGTCTGGAGTTTTGGTGAGGTATTCCCATCTTGGTTTCGTTTTAAGTCGGTGAAGTTGTGGGCGGTGTGTAATGTTACCAGTGTTATTTTCGGTGTAACAGAACTTG